>NC_090245.1:83877575-83932575 GCF_037325665.1 Littorina saxatilis
AGGCTTTTTGCCCGGTGCTCTCAGTAACCAGGCAAAATTCCGAGCTGTCCTTATCCCAGGTTTTTTACCTGGCATGCTGTTCGACTTTGTCTCTTGGAAGGTTTTTCTTCACACAAGAGAGAATAGGGAGGCTTTAAGCTTTTTTCACTGCCAGACTGGCACGAGAGCAGGCCTCTGCGGGGTCTTTAGACCCGATCTTCGGTCGGACGGTATCGATTGCTATGCTGGCCCTCTAGTCTTTCCTCAAGTTTTTGGGGGGGTTCGGCCTCATAGGTCTGGGACATGAGGGCCTCCTCCAGAGTGGGTTCCTCCACGCGGGAAGGTGGCTGGAATCTTTTTGGTTCGCTTAGGGGAATTTTTTCCCTAGCTTTGTTTCCCCCTGGTCTTAGACCGCTTTATGGATGCGTTTTCGTCCAGATGGGGCCTGCACTGGCGATTGCAGTCTTGAGGCTGTGATGTAGACGCAACTCCTTGGGCTTCTCTTTTGCCTGAGGTTAGGAGCAGTAGCTCTTAGTCTACTAGCCTTTCTTTTTGGCTATTTACAGGCATGTCCTGTTGCATTCGGGCAATTCTTCTGTTGCTTCTTATGTGATCTAGCTGGGGTGAGCAAGTTCTCACTCCCTGTCAGACAGAGTATAAGGGATTTTGATTGGGTTTTTACACTAAATCATTTTCTCTGGGGAATATCTCCCCGGCCAGCTCTGCGATCTGGCCGACTCGCTCAACACGTCCTCTCAGGACTTGCACAGGGGTTGGCCCATCTGCTTACGGGTCTGGAGGTGTGCTGTTTGTGTTTTGGATTATGGGTTCTTACTCTGGTCTTTGGGCACGAAGCATATATTTCCTCCACTTTATCTGTGTTTGCTCCTTTTTTGGCCTCTTTGGCCAATCGGGGATTTAGAGCGGGGGTGCAACTCCTTAGCGCCCCTCTCTCAAGCCAGGTGGTTTTTCACCTTTGTTTCAGTTTTTGGCTTTGGGCAGCTGGGCCTCTTCTTTGAGGTTCCGGCGTCTCGGCTATCTCAGCTGTTTTGGAACAAATAGGCCTCTCTTCTGTTGCTCATGGCGCTCTTGTGGGCATGATCAAAGGACCTTGTTTTATGAGGTTTAGAGGCTCCCCCTTGTTTAGCGCGTGGGACTTTGTTCTACTTACTCTGGGCCTCAGCCCTATAGGGTAGTGAGGCGCATGCGTTTTGGGGGTTTGCCAGAGGATGTAGCCTTAGGGCTTTTGGTTCCGTTTGTTCGCGGTTTTTGGCCAGGTTTTGGGGTTTCAGAAACCTGGTCAATATCCTCTGGTGTTTGATTCCCTCCTCTTGGGAGGATCCTCGCTCCGGGAGATTCGGATTTTCTAACTGTCTGGTTTGACTTTTTAAATCCCTTTTTTTTGACGTTACTGTCCTTTGGAACCACGAGCTTTAGCTCAGGTTCTTATTTCTTTATATTGGAGCGAAAGAGACTTCTTTTATTTGTCTCTCTCTAGGGGCTCTGCTACATTCATAGGACAGTCCTATGAATGGTGCGTTTGAACAGGGGGGGGGGGGGGGGGGGGGCGTTCAGTCCTCCCTCTATTCCTTTTCAGGCGTTCGGGAGTCCGGAGTCTGGTGTTCTTCTCTGGCTGGTGGTGTTCCTCTCGCCTTTGCGAGGTTTGCCAACAGCTCGGGTTAAGATTTTGTGCTTTTTTATTGCCGTGTTGCGTTCTGGTCGCCTAGGCGAAGCTTTGCAAACGGCTTACTGGAGATCAGATGATGTGTTCATCGGTTTCTATCTTCGGGATATCTCCTGCACGCGGCTAGATAGCTCCAGTTCTTTGCTGGTTTTAGTTGCTGCAGGGCAGGTTCTTTCAAGGACATAAGTAGGTTCCCTCCACCTTTAGGAGGAATCTGCATTCATAAGAATTGGAGTAAGAATATGTGATTAAATCGAAAATTTTTAATTAAATTTTGATTTAATATAATATACTTACCCAATTCTTATAGTTAATACCCTCCCATCCGTCCCCGCTGGATTATGTCCTTGGGGGTTTGTTTGACTAATAGTCTCGAATGATTATGACGGATGCTGGCGCTCGCGTGGTGCGCAGGGTGTTATGGGTAACCGAGCAAGGTCAGGCCATAGCAACGGCTATGGCGTCGCTTTTAGCTTGGTTACCACCCTTCTAAGGGCAGGTAATTTGAGAGGTTTTTCGACATCTAGCATGTGGGACTAAAGTCAATGCATTCATAAGAATTGGGTAAGTATATTATATTAAATCAAAATTTAATTAAACATTTTCGATTGCAATCACATTACATTTTTTCATAACATAAAACATCAAATTATGAAGAGAAAACTATTCAAAACAGTCAGAGAAAAAAGACACATCAATTATGTTTCCAGGTACATTTCACACAGGGTAGGCAACTATGTGAGCAATAGTGTGGAACGTGGGTTAGAACTATTATGTAAACTGCAGTAAAGCTGCAGTAAACCAAAAGTATCTTTTATAAAAATTCTCTATACTCCTTTTTTTGTTCTTCAAAGTACTAACACGAGAGTTTAGTGGGAGGTTGCTAAGACTGAGAACTGTGTTACAAAAAACTAAAAAGGTATGTTGCCATAACGTTGTTATTGAGAAAAAATATATGTTACAATCACGAATATATTGACCCAGCGTGTAAAGTGATTGTTGTGTAAGGCTTGCTTTGGTCAATATATCCTCACATTTTTTTTATTGGTAGGTACCACCGTTGCTTCAATAAAAAAAGTGGACGGTGGACTGTGTTCCCTGTGAAAGAGGAAAAAGACTACAGCTACCTAAAAGACCTGACCCTCCAGGCTCTTCTCAAGCGCATGCAGGACAGACGCGGAATGAAGAGGAGCAGAGACCTGGAGGATGCTGATCCCCGCCGCATTGCCCGAACCATCATGGGTCAGGCTCCGCCCCCAACTGCTCAGCTGGCAGCTGAGCAGGTGTCCAGATTTTCTGGCACACCAGCTTTTTCTTCAAACTAGACTTGCAACCCTCTTAGCTAACCAGTTTTTAGAAAGTTCTGACCAAACATTATTAATACCTCAGAGCTGGGATATAGCTCAGTTGGTAGCGCGCTGGATTTGTATTCAGTTGGCCGCTGTCAGCGTGAGTTCGATCCCAGGTTCGGCGGAAATTTATTTCAGAGTCAACTTTGTGTGCAGACTCTCTTCGGTGTCCGAACCCTCCCCCCGTGTACACTACATTGGGTGTGCACGTTAAAGATCCCACGATTGACAAAAGGGTCTTTCCTGGCGAAATTGCTTAGGCACAGTTAATAATTGTCTACCTATACCCGTGTGACTTGGAATAATAGGCCGTGAAAGGTAAATATGCGCCGACATGGCTGCAATCTACTGGCCGTATAAAATTTCATCTCACACGGCATCACTGCAGAGCGCCTAGAACTGTACCCACGGAATATGCGCGATATAAGCGTCATTGATTGATTGATTGATTGAGAGCTGAAAGAACAAAACAGCAGACCTGTTTACACTACACATTGAGCGTAGTAAACTACGATTTTGGTCCCCAAACTACGCAACTACGCATGTTTGTCTTATACTACGCAAACGTTTCGTTTCGACTACACATTTTGACATTTTGAATACGCAAAAACGCGAGCGAGTTCCGATCCATAATTTGTACTAACCGGTTGTGTACTGCGTGCAAAACATGCCCGGCGCCCGCGAGAGTAGCGTAGTCAGTTGGTCTTGCTGCTGTTATTACAACTATCGCGGGCGTTTCAGCACATACTTTTCTGAACGCGGTCACTTCCTAGCTCATTCTCTCTGGAGGGAAAAAAATGGCTACAGCGACGAACACGGATTCAGAAGACTTTGGCGATCAACCGCCACGGAGCAAAAAAAAGAAGCTTGGTCAAACTCCCAGCAAGGCTTTTCTGCCAAAGTACTATGAGGAGCATCCATGCCTAGTTTCGTGGAGAAAAGGGAAGCATTTTGCCCACTGCACTGTGTGCAACACGGCTTTTTCAGAGAGGCACAGTAGGCTTTACGACCGTGTAACCGCCACAAGAAAAGCACTTCTCATTCGAGAAATCCCGACCAAAGCAGAGGAAAAATTGGACTGTTTTGTGAAGAAACCCGTGCCAGGGAAAGAAGACCAAGACAAGCTCACTTTTGAGAGATCGGTAACCAGAGCCGGCAGAGGCAATGACCTGCCATATTATTATTATTGCCGACGCAAACCTGTTCTGTTTATATAAATTTGCCTTCATGTTGATACACATACTCCCAGTCCCTACTTTTTGTGACTCAAGTTGATGTTCTCAGATTGTCACAGGTCTTGAATAGGGGGTCCCACTGTATATGAACTGCATACCCCTCAACATAGCTTTTTTTTAACAAATGCATGGGTGAAACTGGTCAAATAAAGAATTCCTTATTTTGAAAATCTGTAAAAAAAAAAAAAAAAATTTTTTTTTTTTTTCGCCGGCGATCCGATCTGTATTTTCTCTAACACAGTGACCGGACATCGCTGAATCTTTGTTTCCCTGAGCGCGCGAATTATTGGACTACAGCTTGGCATTTGTTATCATTGTTTACTGTGCAAATTTGTGTGTTTGAGATACCAGGAAAGGCCTACTTTTACCCTTAAAAAGCCTGATTTTTCGTTTTCTTCCGGGGGGCTTTGCCCCCCTGGGCCCACTAAGAGGGCGTTGCCCCTGCACCCCGCCAGGGCGTGGGTGGCCCCTGGACCCCGGCCTCATTTTCCTTATTTTTAATTCTGATCAGTTTCACCCATGCAAATGTTCCAAACTAGTTAATAATTTTTTTCTTAACAAATAAACTTAATGCTTGGCTTGTATTTTTGTGGGGAGTATTGTTCACATTGTAAGGCCAAAAAAAAAAAATTGTCTGTTTAGGGTAACATGACCAAAAAAAGTAGGGTCGGTAGGTAGGTAAAGTTTTTTTTTTTTTTTTTTTTTTTTTGGTGTTGGCTGAACATTCACTTCTTATATTTGATGAATACATGTTTCAAAACTAACGTATAAATAAAACAGAGAGAAAGGGAGAGAAAGAAACGCCAAATGTCTCTTTTTAGCATTTTTACCTCTTTTTTTTTTTTTTTTTTTTTTTGAAATCAAAAAAAAGTTTTTGGGTCGGCGCCAAATCGATAGGGTCGGTCGGGTTACCCTAAACAGACAATTTTTTTTTTTTGGCCTAATAGTTTTGTTTGGAGTGTTGAGTGTTTGTTTTAGTACGGTATAAGTAACTGTTCTGTTTTGCGGTTTGGGTTGATCAAATTGAAATACTACACATTCACCTGCCAAACTACACATTTGCCTTATTTTCACACCCAAAACTACACATGGTACATTTCAGGGGTAGGCAGGTCTGAAACAGAATTTGTATTCTTCCAATTGTTTACAGCATGTGTTTGGTGAAAAATAAATATCTGCTGCAATCCACTCATTACTTCTTTGTTTACCCGACTTTCCCATTTTTGGAAGGCTTTATCCCAGGTAATTTTGCCTGTGTAATCTTAGATTCAGGATCTTTAAAATTGACCTCAGATATTTTTGTTAGGCTATATATTTCAAGGTGTTAAAACCCTTACAGAATGGACACCATAACTTAATCCACAACGTGTACCATAATTATAGCATAAAAAATCTAAAAAACCCAGATTTTCTTGCATTCAGCCGAATAGAAAATGAGTGTTTGGTTAGTTTTTTTTATTTAAACAAAAAGACATCATAAGATCAGAACATAATTATAATCAGTGTAATCAACATGTATAATTTCTGTACCACAGTGATTTTAGGTAGTGCTAGAAACAAAAAATCAGTCCACAAAAACTTATGTCGTAATGAGTATAATACAACGCTAACAATCTCTAAATCAACTTGTTGGACGACCAACAGTCATTTCGTACACCAAATAACCCAGTACTGTCGTTTCCCCAACTAAAATGTTTGTACTTGTAGTTTCTTGAGACAACATGATTTTGCCAACATCATCTTGCTCTCTGTAATATTAATTGTTTCATCTTTCATGCTCTATAATTCTTTTAGATAATGCCAACTCTACAAACAACGGGCTAAAACAAGCGCCAAGTATCATGTTTTTGTGGCGTACGGAACGCGTTTGAAAGTGGAAGCAAAAATGTATCCGGGTAATAGGTTAGCTCTGTCAAGGGAATAATGGGAAGGTGATGGCTGGTTAGAGATATTGTGGGTATTTTTCAAGCTTGTATACACAATCATTGCTGTTTTGCCTGCCAAAGCAGCTTTTGAATGGGCAAAATAGGGTGTTCATAAGTTGCACTTGAACACAAAATGCAGAAAAACAAACACGTTTCGGTTTCGCATCCGTTGATAATGCCATACTATTTCAGTTTTCTCTTATTTTGTTGTTGTTGCTGATCAATATTCAATTTCATTTGTTGTGGGTGCGGCACAGAGCTGTGTGATACTGTGTTTGGCAGAGGACGGCTCAAAAAAGATGTTCTGTAGGGCAGACAGATCTTGATGATTTTTGACATAAATATTTACGGTACGAAGAATTTTGGTCCCCGTTAAACAATTAGCGGTCCATTGGAAAGGCATAGTAATTACTCACTAGTATCTTCTGCAATTTTAACCCCAGGTTTCTTGGCCTTGTAGACTTTTTGTAAATCTGACTTTTTGTACTTTGAAGAAAGTATCTACAGCATTTGATTTGAGCACCATTAAAAAAAATTACAAACGAAGTGTTTGCAACAAAAAAGTAATTTTTAGATTAGGTGACTCAAATAAAAATTTTTACAAGTACACGTACACAATTATGTGACAAATTTAACCATAATTTCAAGATAAAAGTTTTCTTTTTTTTCTTCTCAAAAATACCCTTCAGCCCCCATTTTTGGCCTTGTACTGTTCACTGCCACAGACAGATACAAGGAAAAGATGACACATTTGACATGTTATAAATACTGGATGGCTTTAACCATGTTTAATCACCAAAACGGTCTGGTTTAAATCCGGTGTATTGGCCCCATGCATCTGGAAATTTATCCCTGATCTTCCAAACGCAACACGATGGTATCACACGTCTCTGTCCCGCACCAAGCCTCCCATGGACCCACAATATAAACTGGCGATATGCTGCATGCCTATTGGCTCTGTTGTTGTCGTCTGCCCGTATCATGTCCTGGCGATACTTTCTGGCCAGGCTCAGGACAGCTTCATCCAGAATAAGGACCTCGAAATCCTGTTATAGAAAGAAATATGCATTTGTTGTTGTACATAGAAACCGTGGTTTCACATCTGCCATATACTTTTCCTTTCTTCTTTTCATATTGAAAAGTATGTGTGGTATGTAATCTCACGGATGGTTTTAACTTTTTTCAGTAAAGAAATTGAGTTTATGTATGTGTTTTATATGTTCTGCATACAGGATTGTTAGAATTTCCATGTGTTTGCTCTCTAAACACATATATATTTCCCGCAGTGGGGCACTGCGGTTATGAAATTAAAAGCCCCTCCTGTTTTTGGAACCGCAGGAGCTTTCTAGTTTGCTGTTAGGTAGATTTTTGGTTCCTCTTTCCTGTCATGCTCTCTTTTTCTTCATGAATTCTTTTCTTTTTTCTGCCTTCTTGCTCATTCACCTGTATTTTTTCCAAAAATCTCTTCTCTTGCCGCTTGTCTCGCGATTCATGTATAGTTTAATCTGTTAGTGTTCTGATGTAAGTCCAGCAGTAGATAGGTTAAGCCTATTTTAACATACTGGAAACTGGTAATCTTCCAGTAGGTATTAATTTAGTTTTACTAAAGCCTGCTGGGACACAAGTAATGGGTTAGTGCATTTGTAAACAGGAATCGCTTGACAAGTGGCCCCCTTCATCCCCCCCTTCCTCGTCCTGATATGGCTCTGCGTAGTCGGCTGGACGTTAAGCAACAAATAAACAAACAATAAACATATATATTAAAACCATTTAAAGTTGCTTTTTTGTTTTCTCCTTCCTTTTCCTCACAAGTGTCTGTTTCTGGATGAATGTTTATGCAGGGGGCATTGTATATTTCAAGCTTGGGAAAAAAGAGGAAACCAAAATTAGATTGAGAGAAAACATAGTATTGTAAAGCCGAGCGGTGGTAGCCTTACGGAAACGTTAACTGTCTGTGTCTAAGATGTTACCGTGCGTGTGGTTTTAAAAGGCATTTGTCAGGATGGCGTTCAAACCACACGCACCGGATGAACAGACGAACAAAATACTTCCGACACCAAATATAAAGCCGACAAGAGTGCGATAGGGTTCCAAATTGTATTCAAACCAAAACAACAATCATAAAACATACATGGGCTACGTGAGTTCTTCCATAGAAAATATATCTATACAAAATCCAGGTTGGCTTTAGTACAGTCTAAACACTACACTAACAAATAAAATCTGGGCCTTTAAAATGCTGGAAAATCGGGCATGACCCGTAGGTACCCTAGCGATCTAACTGATTCTTTGAAAACAAAACCTAAGTCCTAATCTGGATGAAAAATCGGGCAGGGGTTCGGGGCCTGGACAAAATCGAGTGACGCCACTCGATCACTGCTTGTTGGTAACCTTAGGGTAGCGCGCACTACCCTAATAAGCCTTGTGGTAACCAAGTGAACAGCGCGCACTGCTCAAAATTGCCAGTGGGACAAGAGTTGCGTATCGAGGACGTGGTCTGTCAGGTCAGGCACTAAGGCACACATACCATCCGAACCACACGCAAATCTGAGGAGAAGCACTAAGCATAGGGCGTAGGGTCGAACCACTTTAAACCCAGCTCAATGCAACTCCTCCGTGGTAGTTTTGATGACCCTGACTCTAAAACAGGGGAGACGCATGTTTCAGGCACTTATTAGGCACCCTACTCTCTCACACGTCTCCCGACCTCACGGGGACAGGGGTCTTTTATAGCTAACGGGGTTTCCTCCTACGTCACCCTAGCAGGACCAATGAGAATCCCGCTCTGGCAGCGCGGGAGCAAAAGGGAGGGGAGGTGGAGGGCTCCGAGCCTGCTGCCAGCCTCCTTACAAACTGAAATTAAACTCCTCAAACATACACCAAAGTTCTTCTATTAAGAAAACCCACATAAAAATGATGTACACACATACGTCATTAAACAACAAACCTTACAACGTATCTGTAGATACCAAACACTTGTAGGTAGACAAAAACGCAGACGAACTGCAAAACTTCCAGTTACACTCTGTCTCTCAAAGACTGAGCAATTATGTTCACGCAAAAATGCTTCCTCTCTAACATACAAAACGTCCGCTAGACGTTCATATCAAACGGCAAATCCATGCCCATAAAAACCCCGCAAAACGCTGCGTGCTCAAAACAATAATGGCCATTGCCGTAACAAAACATCGGCATACCCCGGTTTCATCCGTCTTTATACATTTGCATCAGCCACATATATGATTAACATAGCGCCTACATTCTACTGAATAAAAGAATACATGTAGTGAATATACGAATAAAAGGAATACCGAGGAAAAGAATGACAAAACAAAATATAGAGAGAGTATGCGTTTGTGAGTATAACAGCAAGAAGCGTCGAGCCTAGCAATAAAACAACCTAAGGAAGGGGGTAAAAGAGAGGGTAAAAAGAACACTAATTCCATTCTTAGCAACCTAAAGGAGGGGGAGAAAGAATGCGTTGCATCTGAAAGCGAGATGATTAAAACGTCATTAAAATATTCCAAAACTCAAATGTTTGCCACTCTGTACCGTACAACTAGGAGAGTTGCCAGCTCAGCCATTTCGGTCCTTTATCTTGGGGAGGGGCGGAAAGAGGGGGGGGGGGGGAAGGCTGGAACAAAGACCATGCCGTGGTCAGTCCGCTATCTGCCGACCCCGCTGTGCACCGACAGAGAGTCTAAGAGCAAAAGAAAAGGGGGGAGGGGGGGTGTGCTTGGGGCCCAGAGCAACTGCCTCTCGGGGTCAGCTTGCCCTGTTCAAGTCCGGTCAGGTCGGGGCCAGTGCTACAGATGCAAGCGATTAACCGCTTGGCACCAAAGTCTTGCTAAGAGAAAGAGGAAAAACCCAATTCTGGTGCACACAAGTTGTCGGGTTAAAGTGACCTATTTATGCACTGGCGATTTGTACTGGATGCCCTTTTGTACTATTACGCTTTACAGGACTTTCATTTGGGGAAATAAGAAATACGAAAAAAAGAACCATAGGTGTACTGCACTTTTCTCCACAATGCCCCCTTCTAAAAAAAATAAGTTTGTCCCCAAACTCGGCAACAACAAAAAAATATAAGAAGGAGAAAAGTGTCACCGATCTTATCTCAGTTTTACAAAACACAAAGGCCGATACAAAAACTCTCCTGACACCAGATGTAAATAAAAAATACCAAATGTAAAGCCGAGTAGCACGTGACGAACTCGAAAAATGAAAAGGAATATCTTAGGACGGACTTCCTAACTCGATTATTCTTTAACAAAAGTACAACGGAGAAAACGACGACTGGCCTATATAGCTATGAGACCAATGGTGGCGAGAGAGGTGAAGGGAGGGGGAATGTTTACAGTGCCGTGTGCCGGGCTGTGAGCAGTACCCGCCAATGTTTAGCTCAGGCACCGTCGCGGCGGACGCGCCTCAGTTCTATACCGAACACTGCACCCTCATTCAAGGAAAATGCACCGCGCTGTTCTAGACAACTGTCCTCACCTACAAGTCAGAGGTGTAAGTTACACCGACCCTGGCGCCTAAGGCAAAGCCAAATGCTCGTCTCAAAACCGTATATTGGTTACACTCTTCAAAAACTTTCTCAAATGTACATTGGTATGACACTCAACATTTTACAACCATCTCATGCGTTAAACAACGCCCAATGAGCGTGCCAGCCATCATAAAACTATTAGAAGCTTTCCTGAACAAATCTTCAACCCTGACAGTTTTTCTTGAGAAAAACAACAAAATACCATGGGTTCAAGCACTGAATGACCATATGCAGGTTACAATACAAAAACAGAATATCTACAAGAGCCTCGGTTCTCTTTCAAACCAACGTCAATTACAGATTCTGTTACACCTATCTACCGAGCCCAGGCTCAAGACATCGGACCGAACCGGTAAACCAGCTGTAAACGACACACCTTTTCCTTCAATCGTTAGTCTTTTATATCCTGCACACACCATCACTCTGAGATAATTGTCAACAACAACAACAAAAACTTTAAAATGTATCTAATTCGACACTGTCATTGTCTCTTTCGTCGTTGGCTATGCTAATCTATGCTTTTTAACAAAAATCAGAACAACAACATCCCTCAATTTTACCCTTATCGACCGCGAAGTCACTGGTGCCTATTTCCTTGATGCTTACGTCCGACGCTTGAGTTGTCGCCTTCTCCGTCGACGTCGTCCCTCTCGGTGGATTCCGGGAGAGCGGTACCTCGACGACATCAGGCGCGTCCTCGCGGCGCCGGACAGCAACACAGGACCAGATGACACCCGGCGCGTCCTCGCGGCGCCGGACAGGAACGCAGGAACGGGTGACCTCTGTGACGACTTCTGTGGCGGTGAATAGGACTCGAGACGCACCAGCTGCAGCGTCAGACAGGTTCCCCTGTCTCGTCAGACAGAGGCAGGAACCGCGGCCTCGTGGCAGCGCGCCGTAAAGCTCGCTCGCCGACCGGATCCCCTGCAGCGCACTGGTCAGCTGGGTTGTCCTTGTCAGGTCGATGAGAGCGTTGTTGTTGGTATCGGCTGCGTTTCGTGATGACGTAGTTCTTCTCTGCCGTCGCTGGAATCTTCTGGGCCGAGATGTCCGACGGTGTAGTTCTTGGGACGTATACAGAATCCCTCTGTATCTTGCATGCAGTGTCCCACACTGCACACGGAAGCAACCTTCAGCAGGTTTTGTCCCCTCCTTGTCTGTCTTCTCTTCAAAGATGCGCTGATCTTCGGAAAACCGGGTGTCTGACGTAGCTCCTGACGTCAGTACAACCCCAACCACCTGTGCAGCCGTCACAGGCGTAAGAAGACCAAGACATCTCCCTCCTCGATGGCCCGTCTCCAGCTACTGTAGAGATGACGGTGTCACCTGTCCGCGCTGGCTCCAACGTCGTCGAACAGGATTGTAGAAAAAAAATGTGATGATGTCTCTTTGTGATGGATGGTGTCCCGCAGTCCAACATTGAGCTATCTCTCCGCTCCCGGTGTCGTGGGGAGAAAGGTGCCCAAAAGCAAAAACCCGGGGTAGAGTTGAGAGAAGAAGAGAGTGCTTCCACCAACAGGGATCGCTGTCGTGGTTCTCATCTCTGTCTCTGGAATCTAGTGGGCCGAGATGTCCGACGGTGTAGTTCTTGGGACGTATACAGAATCCCTCTGTATCTTGCATGCAGTGTCCCACACTGCACACGGAAGCAACCTTCAGCAGGTTTTGTCCCCTCCTTGTCTGTCTTCTCTTCAAAGATGCGCTGATCTTCGGAAAACCTGTTGCCTGACGTAGCTCCTGACGTCAGTACAACCCCAACCACCTGTGCAGCCGTCACAGGTGTAAGAAGACCAAGACATCTCCCTCCTCAATGGCCCGCAATCAGCTACTGTCTTCTCTTCCGCTGTCTCGTCCTTCTTCTGCAGTTTGTTGTTCGATGCTTGGGCTTGTGGCAGTAGAAACACAAGCCCCTCGCACCTTCGTGTACCTCTCTGACGACCGCTGCCTTGACCTCGTGTGTGAAGCAGTCTCTTCGCGCAACCCGAAAAGACTCGAACCTGATCGCGGCTGCAACAGCTTCTTCCAGTGCCTGTGGTTTTGCTTGAAATGTCGCCCACTGCAGCCTTGCGTCATGGTAGAGGGCGTCGGTGAAATGAGCGATGGTCAGCTCCTCTTCTGCTTCTCTGCTAGCTGCCGGATAGACTATCTGTACCAGGCGCCTGACGTCTTCCGCTAACGCAGGCAGACTTTCATCTTGCTGACGCGTTCTGTTCTGAAGGTTCGTCCGTAAAAGTTCTTTCTCGTGCATCTGTGTGCTGAATCTCGCTTCAAGGGCCCGAACAAGCGAGCCATATTCCCGTCTGTCTTCGGGTCTCACGAGTTTCAGCGTTGTCAGTGCTGACCCTCGTAGACAAGCAGCAAGCTGAAAACCCATGTCTGCCTCTGTCCATCTGTTCAGCTCTGCAAACATTTCGAACTGAACTCGGAACGCCCCCCAATCCGCCTTTCCGTTGAATGTTGGCGGACATCTGTTGAACTCGCTTCCGCCGGTCAGCGAAGCGACGTTCCTTCCCTCGAGTTCCAGACAGTGGCCCTGTCTGTCCAGAACTCGACATCTATGCCAGCAGGGAAGGTTTTCCCCGCCCGGCATCTGTTGATTGCCCCCGTTACACACTTTAGGATGACCGTGTGTTACAGAGGCTGCAGCATCAGGAAAGCTCGATCGTCCTTGGACCCCAGTGACAAGCTTCGTGTCACCTCTGTCGCTGTGTCGTCGCCTCCCTCGCTCTTCTTCTGCAGTTGTAGTTGTCTCGCCGGCTGGCTGCTCGTCCCCCACTGCCGTTGTTCTGTGCGCGCTGTGATCTGGGGAGACAGAGACTGACTCCAAGACCGCTGTCAGTCCCTGAATCTCCTCTTTCGGCGCTGTCTCCTCGTGACGCAGAGCGCTGCATTCCTGACGTTGGCTGCTCTGCTCTCCTGCCAGTAACACGTCAATCGTGTCGCCGACAGTATGCAGCTTTGGCTTCCCAGTCCAGGTCTCGAGTTGGAGAGACCGACCGGAAAGCCACTCTGTACTGCCCTCGTGTGTAGTTGACTGAAGACGACCCCTGCTGTGTTGTCCGGCTGGTCCCTTGCTTTTCCTCCAAGCGCCGTGTAGACCGTGTTCCTCGTTGCCAAGACACCGTGTTGTGTTGTCCATGCATGCCAGCAGCTTTCCCAGCCACTGGCTCCATGACGGTGCCGCATCGAAGTACTGCCAGCTGTGTTGACTGCACTGCATGCCCTCTGGAACACTGCCTCGTTGTCCGATGTCTCGCTTCGCTGCGCAGCCATCAGCAGGAAGGGTGATTTTCAGGGAGCGGAGAAAAAAAAAGGGTTTGCCCAGCAAAAAGAAAAACCAGCTTAAAGCTTTGAACACTAACAGCCCCATCTTTTTAAAACACACAAAGAAAAAGACCTAACTCTGATAGCAACACAAAATACGCTAGTGTTTGCGCTATGCTGTTCCAAGGGACGGGGAAAGGACCAACAAAATTTAGAATTCCATTAACCAAATCAATCTTTAGAATGTAAAACCGTTCGGTGGTTGGTGGGATTAGACAAGTGTTACTGTGACCAACCCTAGACCATGGATCCCACTTCTGACACCAAATGTAAAGCCGAGCGGTGGTAGCCTTACGGAAACGTGACTGTCTGTGTCTAAGATGTTACCGTGCGTGTGGTTTTAAAAGGCATTTGTCAGGATGGCGTTCAAACCACACGCACCGGACGAACAGACGAACAAAATACTTCCGACACCAAATATAAAGCCGACAAGAGTGCGATAGGGTTCCAAATTGTATTCAAACCAAAACAACAATCATAAAACATACATGGGCTACGTGAGTTCTTCCATAGAAAATATATCTATACAAAATCTAGGTTGGCTTTAATACAGTCTAAACACTACACTAACAAATAAAATCTGAGTCTTTTAAAATGCTGGAAAATCGGGCATGACCCGTAGGTACCCTAGCGATCTAACTTACTCTTTGAAAACAAAACCTAAGTCCTAATCTGGATGAAAAATCGGGCAGGGGTTCGGGGCCTGGACAAAATCGAGTGACGCCACTCGATCACTGCTTGTTGGTAACCTTAGGGTAGCGCGCACTACCCTAATAAGCCTTGTGGTAACCGAGTGAACAGCGCGCACTGCTCAAAATTGCCAGTGGGACAAGAGTTGCGTATCGAGGACGTGGTCTGTCAGGTCAGGCACTAAGGCACACATACCATCCGGACCACACGCAAATCTGAGGAGAAGCACTAAGCATAGGGCGTAGGGTCGAACCACTTTAAACCCAGCTCAATGCAACTCCTCCGTGGTAGTTTTGATGACCCTGACTCTAAAACAGGGGAGACGCATGTTTCAGGCACTTATTAGGCACCCTACTCTCTCACACGTCTCCCGACCTCACGGGGACAGGGGTCTTTTATAGCTAACGGGGTTTCCTCCTACGTCACCCTAGCAGGACCAATGAGAATCCCGCTCTGGCAGCGCGGGAGCAAAAGGGAGGGGAGGTGGAGGGCTCCGAGCCTGCTGCCAGCCTCCTTACAAACTGAAATTAAACTCCTCAAACATACACCAAAGTTCTTCTATTAAGAAAACCCACATAAAAATGATGTACACACATACGTCATTAAACAACAAACCTTACAACGTATCTGTAGATACCAAACACTTGTAGGTAGACAAAAACGCAGACGAACTGCAAAACTTCCAGTTACACTCTGTCTCTCAAAGACTGAGCAATTATGTTCACGCAAAAATGCTTCCTCTCTAACATACAAAACGTCCGCTAGACGTTCATATCAAACGGCAAATCCATGCCCATAAAAACCCCGCAAAACGCTGCGTGCTCAAAACAATAATGGCCATTGCCGTAACAAAACATCGGCATACCCCGGTTTCATCCGTCTTTATACATTTGCATCAGCCACATATATGATTAACATAGCGCCTACATTCTACTGAATAAAAGAATACATGTAGTGAATATACGAATAAAAGGAATACCGAGGAAAAGAATGACAAAACAAAATATAGAGAGAGTATGCGTTTGTGAGTATAACAGCAAGAAGCGTCGAGCCTAGCAATAAAACAACCTAAGGAAGGGGGTAAAAGAGAGGGTAAAAAGAACACTAATTCCATTCTTAGCAACCTAAAGGAGGGGGAGAAAGAATGCGTTGCATCTGAAAGCGAGATGATTAAAACGTCATTAAAATATTCCAAAACTCAAATGTTTGCCACTCTGTACCGTACAACTAGGAGAGTTGCCAGCTCAGCCATTTCGGTCCTTTATCTTGGGGAGGGGCGGAAAGAGGGGGGGGGGGGGAGGCTGGAACAAAGACCATGCCGTGGTCAGTCCGCTATCTGCCGACCCCGCTGTGCACCGACAGAGAGTCTAAGAGCAAAAGAAAAGGGGGGAGGGGGGGTGTGCTTGGGGCCCAGAGCAACTGCCTCTCGGGGTCAGCTTGCCCTGTTCAAGTCCGGTCAGGTCGGGGCCAGTGCTACAGATGCAAGCGATTAACCGCTTGGCACCAAAGTCTTGCTAAGAGAAAGAGGAAAAACCCAATTCTGGTGCACACAAGTTGTCGGGTTAAAGTGACCTATTTATGCACTGGCGATTTGTACTGGATGCCCTTTTGTACTATTACGCTTTACAGGACTTTCATTTGGGGAAATAAGAAATACGAAAAAAAGAACCATAGGTGTACTGCACTTTTCTCCACAGTATTATCTATCTGAAGGCTTGTCACATTTTGAGTATACTGGAGACTCACTCCATTTTAAGACCCTGTTTTCTCCGATATTGTTTTCATAACTTCTGTAAATTTACAACAATTTTAAGAGTAAGACTCCCTCCTTTTTAAGATCTGAATTTCTTAGACTTTGTGAGGTCTGAAAATGTGGGTTCCACTGTACCTGCATCAAATGGATAGTATGGAAAGTGCTACAAACATAAACATACAACTGACTTACGGCCAAGAGTGTGAGGCATGTTGCCTTACGGCAACATACTTCTTCAATCGTTTTTCGCATTATGCGGCACTTGCCACAGATGCACCAGTCAGGCACTCTCTCTCCAGCAGGTGGGGGGTGACCATGGTCTGGTCTGTCCGGGGCTGGCTCCAGAACGTCGAAGACCAAGCTGGGGTACTTCTCCAGCATGGTCACAAACAGCTCTCGCAGACGCTGCTCGCTAACAGTTTCAATCATTGTCTGCAACAGTAAATAAGAGAGAAGACAAATGTCATATCATATTTACAATCTCCATGGGTCGGGCTGAAAAAAAGTAACACAACACTAACACTTCAGTAAACAACACCATGTTCCAAATCACATAAGAAACAAAAGAAGTTTGCACTCACTCTCATTCTAGAACGTCTGTCACGAATGTCAGTAAGCGCACTTGTAACGGCCAACTGTCCCCTGGAACCGCGTCGAATTCTCTGCCTTCCTCTGCCACCTCTTTGTCTTCCACTTCCATCAGGTTGTCTCCCTCTTCCACCATCACTTGCTTCTCTTGTAGTTGTAACTGTTAGTGTCGCTCCTCTTCTCCCCCTGGGCCGAATAGTTCGTCCCCTCCCTCTCGTTGGAGGTGTTCCCCTCGATGGAGGGGTTCCTGACAGCGACACCTCACTGAGGGGGTACACCCGTGTTGGTGAGCCACTACTGGCTGTAGAGACATCCGCATCAACCTGAAATTGATTTCTTATTATATAATTATCAAATATAATTATCAAATACTACTGAACTCAAACTAACACTTCATGTGTACACACACAGAACACACACACAGAACACACACACAAAATAATTTCGGATGGGAAAATCCTGTTCACAATGACATTTATAAAACAGCAGAGCAAACGCCCTTGAGCAAACCAACCAACTGTGGTTAGTGATTTGCTAACGAATTTACAGTGAGGATGATTTTAATATACTGAACACCTAGTGACCTACCCCTCGGCGAAATCTCAAACAAAAAACCACTGGGACATGAGCTATGACTCGCTTTCAGACCTGAAGAAATGCGATCTAACGCCCACCTATATTTCTGTAACCACAGAACCGAAAGTGAAACTAAAAGGGTGGTGTAGTGGTATCCGGAGTAACCGTTACACCCCCCCCCCCCCCTCTTCACTTAAAACGTCCAAACATATAAATATGTATGCACTTGAAATCAATCTTATTATTTTGATGTATAGAAACGTCTGGCTTATAAATGAGGTTGATCCAGGACATCATCATGATCGACGACATGTATCACAAGTCTTGTGAGCAGATTTTTGCCGCATGAAAGAACAAAAGTATACACACTCACCTCTGTGCCCGTAGACTCCGACATATTGTTGTTCACGTCCACAACAAAAACAAAACTAGACGTCTTCCGTGATCACGGTTTCGTCGAAGCCAAAATATGACAAGACTCAAAAGAAACAGACCGTGTTACTGTCAACACTGAAAGGCTGGCGTCTTGTCGGAACCGGAAACGGCACAGAGCATGCGCACAGAACAAACTGGTATCTTCCGATGTCACAGAGTACAAATAAACATAATGATTTCTTGTCTGGTTTACTTGTTCTAAATGGCCATTAAATGTGATTCATTGGCTCTGAATGCGGCATTAGAGGTAGTTGTAGGCTATAGCTAGTGTGTTTCATCAGGCTAAAACTGTTTTTATCGTGAGAAGATTTGAATCGTTCTGTAAACCATTTTCGGCATACTGGGGCTTTAATGTATATTCGCTGTAAATGTTAACGCTCAGCATTGAGGAATCTATATACTGAGCTACAGTGAGAGTACTGGGTTTATAGATCGAGTATGTAGATGACGACAGTGAGTGTTATAAACTGACCAGTTTAATCTGACAGTGAGCGTTAACATAACGCGACAATAAGGTGGTGTGTGTGTGTGTGTGTGTGTGTGTGAATGAAAGCGTGAGCGAATGTGTTGATTGGAGGAGTGACAGTTGTGAGCCGGTCAGCGATTGGCTGCTATATTTAAGCCTCCCTTTGATGTTGACCCCTGACCTAGTAAGGCTATCTCCCCGCGGACGGGACAATTGTGTTCTTTTCACCCTTGGTTGCATCGCCGGATTATATTTCTGTTATGAACGAAGAAACTGTGCAACCTGCGGATAACCACGATAGCAAATGTAGGGTGAGTCATTCTGTACTGATGTGACGAGCATGACAGTTTGGGCCGAGTCTCAGCTATGCTTGGCGCTGGTGGACAATATTCACTTTTTAAGCCCAAAACGCCAGTTTTGGCCAAAAAAGACAAAGATTTGGCCAAAAAACCCACACATTTGGCCAAATAAAATAGATTTGGCTATAACTTTTTTTGGGGGCAAAACTTTCTATGTAAAAGTTTTGGCCAAAACTGTTTTTGTTAGCTAAAACGGGAGATTTGGTCAAACTTCTGCCATAAAAAGATTTGTCCAAAAAAAAATTTGGCCAACAAAAATTTGGCCAAACAAAAAAGAATTGGTTTAAACATAAGTTTATTTTAACAAGGGTTACAATCATGACATGTATACAAAGTTCACAGAAACAGCAACAAGCTAAAAGCTTATAGTGGTGTTCCTGCATGACAGTACAACATAAGGCGGTAACGGG
This sequence comes from Littorina saxatilis, assembly GCF_037325665.1. NCBI lineage: Eukaryota > Metazoa > Mollusca > Gastropoda > Littorinimorpha > Littorinidae > Littorina > Littorina saxatilis. The sequence goes on from NC_090245.1 coordinate 83,896,901, forward strand.
TGAAAAATATGTCTAAAAAGAATTGACCAAATCTTCACTTTTTTGGCCAAATCTTTTTTGTTTGGCCAAATCTTTTTTTTGACAAATCTTTTGTATTTGCTGGCGCTGGTGGACATTATTCACTTTTTTGGCCAAATCTTTTTTTGGCCAACAAAACTTTGCTTTTTTGGGCAAAACTGGCGTTTTTGGCCAAAACTATACTTTTTTGGCCAAAACTTTGCTTTTTGGGCTAAAACTGGCGTTTTTGGCCAAAACTATACTTTTTTGGCCAAAACTTTGCTTTTTTTGGCCAAAACTTTGCTTTTTTGGCCTAAACTGGCGTATTTGGCCAAAACTGGCGTTTTTGGCCAAAACTATACTTTTTTGGCCAAAACTTTGCTTTTTGGCCAAAACTTTGCTTTTTTGGCCAAAACTTTGCTTTTTTGGCCAAAACTGGCGTTTTTGGCCAAAACTGGCGTTTTTGCCCAAAACTATACTTTTTTGGCCAAAAGTTTGCTTTTTTGGCCAAAACTGGCGTTTTTGACCAAAACTGGCGTTTTTGGCCAAAACTATACTTTTTTGGCCAAAACTTTGCGTTTTTGGCCAAAACTATCCTTTTTTGGCCAAAACTTTGCTTTTTTGGCCAAAACTGGCGTTTTTGGCCAAAACTGGTGTTTTTGGCCAAAACTATACTTTTTTGGCCAAAACTTTGCTTTTTTGGCCAAAACTGGCGTTTTTGGCCAAAACTATACTTTTTGGCCAAAACTTTGCTTTTTTGGCCAAAACTGGCGTTTTTGGCCAAAACTATACTTTTTTGGCCAAAACTTTGCTTTTTTTGGCCAAAAAAATGAATATTGTCCATCAGCGCCAAGGGGTACTCAAAGATTTGGCCAAAAAATGAAGCCAAAACTTTTTTTTTTGCCAAAACTTTCAATACAAAAGTTTTGGCCAAAAAAATATTTGGCCAAATCTAAAACATTTGGCCAAAATTGTGAAGATTTGGCCAAATGTTTTAGATTTGGCCAAATATTTTTTGGCCAAAACTTTGCACTCTAAAGTTTTGGCCAAAACATGTTTTTGGCCAAAAACACACTTTTTTGGCCAAAAATGTACGTTTTTGGCCAAAAACACACATTGTCCACCTGCGCCAAGCATACTCAGCCCAGCCAGCAAAATTATGCGCAGCGACTGCGAGACGCAGACGCAGTCTCGCAGTCGCCAAGTTATGCGTACCAACTGCGGGAGACGCACTCGCTACGCGCGCGATTTTGCAAATCGAAATATGCCTGCACGACGAAGTCGTTTAATTTCCCTCCGATTACGAAGACCATACGCGCAAACTTATGCAACAGCGAGACTTAGAGCTTTCAGCTCAGAAGCTTAACATTTAATTATTTAGTTTGCTCATTAAAGTTGTCATTAAAAATGATTGCATTACATTTCCCATCTTCTCCTGAATTAAAAAATGGATATATATATATATGTTGTGTTTACTTTAAAAACGTGCTCAGAATTAAAGAGAATAGTAGCTAGGAGACGAGCGTGATCGTCTCGGTCTTCGGGGAAGTTTAGCCGAGACTATCATTCTAAATGTAGTCTCAGCAATGACTTGTTTTTGGTGTTGATCTTATAGTTTGATGCCAACAGATTGACGAAATGTTTTTTTATCGCTTCACGTGACTTGTTTTTAATTGTTAATTTTTGTGTGTGTTCTCAGTCTTGGGTTCTCGTTTGAATATGAACAATGGCTAAAAGCCAGGTAACAAAGGAACACCTGTCAGGACGTCAAACGTCTGTGTGTCCCAAATGTGGTCACGACAACCATGCGTGTTCCCAGTGTGGCTATGAGCTAATGACTTCATTCAGATCGGTAAGGCTGGCATATTCTGCTATTTACACATTTCTATTACAAGTAAGCGTCGGTTTGCGTGCGCGTGTGCATAATCATCGATTCATGTCATCCTAGGTGTGCGGGATATCAGTGTGTTAATGTACGTGTGCGTTAGTGTGTCAGTGTGTGTGTGTTCGTGTGTGTGTGTGTGTGTGTGTGTGTGTGTGTGTGTGTTTGTGTGTGTGTGTTTGCCGGTAACGGGTAAGTATATTCCACGTGTATTCTGTGTATCCGGATTGTGACCATTATCAATTCCTGGAAATAGATGCCGTGCCGAAAAATGAGACCCAATCATGACCCATATTCTGTATCTATAGCTAAGGGCTGACGTAATGCGATTGTGCATGTATGCAAGTGCCTACGTTGTTGATGCTAATTAATGTGGGTTTATTGTTGGAGCTGAAATAAACGCTTCTTGCCAATCGAGACCAATTTCCACCTGGGACCCAAAGTAATAGCCCATTATACCGTAAAATCCCTAGCATAAGCCCACCCCCCCCTGTGCACAGATTTAGGGCAAAATTGGGGGGTGGGCGTTTGCTAGGGATAGACCCCTTTGCACAAAGTAAGTTTTGTGCTCAACCGTGTAATTGAGTGAATACAAACCCCGAAAGCATGTAAGTTAGATCGTGTGAGTAGAAGTGAAGGAAAAAAGAAAAAAAAAGGACTTTGAGGCAAAGAAGGCCAACCATGAGAGAGAGAGAGAGAGAGAGAGAGAGAGAGAGAGAGAGAGAGAGAGAGAGAGAGAGAGAGAGAGAGAGAGAGAGAGAGAGAGAGAAGGACTGGCTCTTCTGAAAACAACACGAGCATAGTCATTCATATAAATTTATAAAGTAAAAAGAAAATCACCAGACCTTTGCAAGGACAAACAATAACAACACAATTCCGTGAAAAAGAAACTTGATGAAATGTCGAAATGTCAACACCAATGAAGCCCTTTCTTTTGCTATATATGACATTCACCCAAACTGGAAAGCCTATAGTCTCTTTGAAAAAAGCAGGGTGGGCGTTTGCTAGGTAGTTACCCCTGTGCACAACTTTTGGCCCAAAGTGGGGGGTGGGCGTTTGCTAGATGGTGGGCTTATGCTAGGGATTTTACGGTATATGTGCACATATTTTTTGTATCTCCGCCATTGCTGACAGGTCAACGTGGAGAACGTTGCTGGAGATGTTCACGCTGCCAAGCGGGTTGTCATGACCATTGCACCACACAGTGACGGTAATATGTGTACACAGACAGGCCAACAGACAGAAATGCAGGCAGACAGACAGACAGACAGACAGACAGACAGACAGACGGACAGACCGACAGACGGACAGACGGACAGACCGACAGACAGACAGACAGACAGACGGACAGACCGACAGACAGAGACAGACAGACAGACACAAGAGCCCGAGAACACGCCCACACTCACCAATGCACGCACTCACACACACACACACACACACACACACACACACACGGGCACAGAGATACACGCACGCACGCACGCACACCCAATCACACACACACACACACACACCATTCTGATAAGCATCGCTCCACGGCTATTGCCAGTTGTCTCTCTGACCGGACGCTACAGTGTGTGAGTATGTGTGTGTGTGAATGGGGAGGGGGGACGGGGAGTGCGTGTATGTTTAGGTGTGCGTGTGTGTGTATGTGTGTATGGGTGTGTGTGTGTGTGTGTGTTTGTCTGTGTGTGTGTGTGTGTGTGTGTGTGTGTGTGTTTGTGTGTGAGTGTGTTTCTGCCTGTCTGTCTGTCTGTCTGTCTGTCTGTCTCTTTGTCTGAGTCTGTTTGACAGTCTGTGTTTTTTCTTATGGTTGTGTGATTTTTTTATCTTATTTTCAGAAGCCGTTGGCATTTTAAAACAGACACCCTCAGGGGACTGCACGATTTCCACTGTGAGCAATTTGATCTTGACCCAGCATCACACGACGATCAAGATTGACCCACAGACTAAACCGGTCAAGGTCCACATCGCATCCAACGCTGAAGAGTTGCAGTCTGGTGAGTACAAGTCTCGCATGTCGTTCAATAGTCTCAGTTAATATACAGTACAACACAATACAATGTAATAAAACTGTATTATATCAAAATGAGAAATTACATTCGTGGCTGGCCATGAACACACAAGAACATTAAAAGACATCAATACAAGCAACTATTTCATATACACGCACATACAGACAGAAAACCACACAGACATACAGACAGACAGACACACAGACAGACACACAGACACACACACACACAGACACACACACACACACACACACACACACACACACACACACACACACACACACACACACACACACACACACACACAAATATGTTCAGAAAGATATGAAGAGTGGAGACGCTTGACAAAGTTTCCGCTTTTAATCAGAACAAAACCAAACAAAGATGCGTTCATTATTGATTGGGAAATGAAAAAAAAAAATTATGTTCAGTAAAAAAACGATTTCAGAGGGAAAAACAATGAGACATCGGACGGGAGAAAAACGGAAGGAAATATATAGCAAACATAAGGCATACTGACCTACATTCAAAAATGCTATGAAAAAAGGGAACTAATTCAACATTGGCGAGCGATCTCGTCATTCAATATACTGTCGAACCAGTCTATATATAATAATAATAATAATAATGGTGATTTCTATAGCGCTTTCGAACACACAAAGCGCTTTACAAAAGCAATAACAACATCATTACCAGAATGACGCCATTGACGGAATAGAACACAATCATAAACACTTTACAACAAAAACCAAAAACAAAACATAAATGTTACAAAAATCCAGAGGCTCTTACAGGAACGAACTCCAAGTATACACAACAATTATAATGTGCACACACACACACACACACACACACACACACACACACACACACACACACACACACACACACCCACACATGTCCACACACACGCACACACACACACGCACACACACACACACACACACACAGTAAACATTGTTCATCCGAAAGTGCACATTCACAGGGTCGCGACAACTACATCATCATAGAATGCTTCTCTGAAGAGGTGAGTCTTGAGATTTGCTTTGAAAGAAGGCAGAGATGGACTGAGACGTAGAGACAAAGGGAGTTTGTTCCAGATATGATCAGCTGGTACCGACCGGCCAAGGGTCTTATTTAAGCAGGTGGTCGTTATGGAAAGGGGAATTACACAGGAAAAGAACTTCGTCGGGGTTTCTTTGGGAGAGGTGGTCGGTAACGAAAATGCTAAAAGAAGTGTACTTCGTGTTGTGTAAAATATAATATTTCAGTTTGAAGTATTTATGGTTAAATGTAAGACCAAGGCTTCAACCTTCAATCGTTTAAGTAGTCCATGATTAATTTCTCCTAATAAACGCATCATTCTTTTCAGCCACTGATGGAGTGATGATACTAAGGGCAGACTGGAGCGACACAACAATCTCTGGAGAACAGGCCCAGTCTTCACAAACCACAGACAAATCTGAAACCCCGTCTGAGGAAAGGGAAGTAATCATAACCAGGCTTATCAACAAGCAGACCGAAGAGTTCTTTGTCGAAGTTATGAAAGTTATTCAGAGAGAAGATTTACCTGAGAAAATCATGAAGGACCTGTACCAACGATTTCAGCTTCGTCTGCTGGGTCTGACCAAACGTCTGGAGTTTCTCATGGAAGTTGACAGGAGCAGGGTACTCGATGTCATGCAGCTTGAGGGCGAAATACAGGAAGTACTGGCAGGGTTGGTGCCTCGACATCGTCGACAGGAAGTGACGTGGGAATCGTTCTCACACGTCCCTGTGCAGTGTTCTGAGAAGGATGAAGGAACAGTCCAAGCCATTGAGGGTAAATATGTGGTGTTTTTGAACACAAACACACACACACCGTCGCACACACACACACACACACACACACACACACACACACGCACACACACACACACACACACACGGGTAAATTATGATTATATATGCTGTGCTATATAGAGAGTGGGGGGAGAGAGTGGGGGGAGAGTGTGTGTGTGAGAGAGAGAGAGAGAGGAGAGAGAGAGAGAGAGAGAGAGAGAGAGAGAGAGAGAGAGAGAGAGAGAGAGAGAGAGAGAGAGAGAGAGAGAGATGAACAGGCAAATAACAAAGGGAATCAAACTTTTAAACATCAGTTTTACTTTTAAGTCACGCGCACTTCTTTCAAGCAGTGTTCTTCAGAGGTACATACTCAAGTTTAGTCTGTGAAGCTATTGTAAGTGTAACCACTCATGTATCGTTACTTATGCAGACAGGAACAGTTATGCCTGGGTTTTGATTTTTAATGAAGCATACGAAAGTCCCATAATTTTGTCGGTATCTCTAGCCCAAGGGACGATCTTACTAAATAAAGCTAACAGCGTCTTCTTTTTCTTTTTCAAAACAGCAGCAGACTCTGGTACGGCTCGGCCACAACGAGCCTTCACTTGTACATTATCGACAGCCGATGACACGGGGAATCCTTACATTACCGCCATCGTTGCTTCAGATGACAATAAACTCTATTTGGCGGATCGCAAAAACAGTCAGATCAAAGTCGTTGACTTGGACGATCCTAAGGCGGTGTCTAGTTTTGCCACACTTCAGCATCGTCCATGGGGTTTGGCAAGGTTGCCGAACGGTCTGCTTGCTGTGACAACTGGAACTCCAACCATCTACCTGATAAGTAGCATTGAACACTTGTCCAACATAGAAACAAGGCGAAATTATTGGGGTATAGCTGGTAACACAGATGACACAATCATCGTCAGCTGTCGCATTGACCTTGACATGGCTGCTATAGCTAGCGTGGACATCATTACACTTGATGGTGTCCTGGTGAAAACCCTGGTAGACAACAACACGCTGCCCTCATTAGAGTGGCCCGACTACCTCTGTGTTGGTGGCGACTCTTTATATGTGGCTGACTCTATGGAACTGATAGTATGGAAGGTTCGAATCGCTACGGGTGAGCTACAACACACTTTGACCGACGTAGGAAACCCACGACAAATAACTGTAGACATATCAGGCAACCTGTACATTGCAAACAGCACCAGGCACGAACTGATGATGGACACACAACTGGGAAAGCTGGAAGAGGTGCTGCACGGTCCCGAGGACAGCGAAGAAGGTCAGGAGGTCCCTAGAGCCGTGTGTGTCACCGACACATTGCTTGTGGTGGTGTGGCAGGGAGCTTCACGAGTTAGCGGAGTGGTAACAGGGCATCGCCTGCGCTAAAACTGTTTTGCACGAAATTCCCGCCCGGCACTCAGAAAACGCATTAGCAGGAACACGAGGAACTACAGCGTCCATCGTCAACATCCACAACGCTAACATGAACGTGAAGGTCTATATACATGTGCAAATCGAACTTGGGACGTGTAGCTGTATCAGCTGAACAAGAAATGGTTTCTGCATGTACATAATATACCGAAAAGGAAAACAGTGCAGTATTTGCCATTTTTGAGAAATGTAAGCCTTACGGCCTCACGGAAAAGCCATTATAGTTGCATGTCAGACGGGGAACATATCGCTGGAGTTGGTTAGGGACCTAGCTGGGTCGTATTGGGTCATTGTGAATGGGTTGTTGAACCGATAGATATTTCAAACGAATGGGGGGACAAGGAAATCTTTCTAGGGACATAACATCTATTTTACACTTTGTCCGCCGCAGCAGTCTCCCTGGAATAAGACTTCGGTCGACAACCGGAGATTTCATTTTCTGCCCCATACTGTCGTTTTGCAAATGTGTCAATCTCAAGATTTGAATATTATAGTGTGTGTGTGTGTGTGTGTGTGTGTGTGTGTGTGTGTGTGTGTGTGTGTGTGTGTCAGTGTGTATGTGTGTGTCGGTGTGTGTGTGTGTGTGTGTGTGTGTGTGTGTGTGCATGCGAGCGAGCGTGCATATGTGTGTGTGTGTTTGTCAGTGTGTGTGGTATGTGTGTGTGTGGGTGTGTATGTGTGTGTGTGTGTATATACAAGCGAGCGTGCATGTGTGTGTGTGTGTGTGTGTGTGTGTGTGTGTGTGTGGTTCCAAGAACGGGATAGCTGTTTGCATAAATTTTCAAATAAATTCCAAATTATACCCAAATACATTTTTTTAATAACAAAAATGTTTTGTGTAAATGATTTTGATGACGTTATCTTTGTCCGTTCAAAATGTTCAGGAGGTACTGTCGCACCATTCAATAAAATGCATTCCGTATTTGTTACAATCTTAGTCAGCACTGTTCAGCACTATTAAATTTGAGTTTTGGAAGTTTAAACATTGCTTAGTATTGTGTTTATTAAAATTGTGCCTCAAACTGAAATTGCAATTACAGCGTTTGTTGCAGTTCCACTTTTTACCTTGTGTTTTAGATACAATATCTAAGAACACACCAAAGTTATATTCAATACTTTACAACAGTCATGCTTCAAATCAATCTCGTAAAACACTGATGATTTAGATTAATGAATAAATTTATTGGTTGGTAATATTTCCGGATTCTTTAACAAACTATTTCTATTTTAGATCTAACGAATTTGCGTTCATAGTTAATTGTTCTTGCATTGACAGCTAGTTTAATGTCGAACTGGACTTATCTTAAATGGGCTGGTTAGTTACAAAGTCCGAATGTCCTGATGGAAGCCTGGATTCACATGATGACCGTAGCAGTGACGAACTTGATGAAGATTACTGGATGATGATGATAATTAGTAGACAAACTCCTTTTGCTCCTCGCTGGTGGATCACACTGGTGGCGTAGCTTGATTAGTTCACCCTTATCCCAGCGGATCCTAGACGCTCGAACCCCTGGATCAAAGGTAATACTTGTTATTAACAACGGTATCCTAGGATCAAGGTTAATTTTGATTTCTTGCCCTATCTTCATGTCGGGCAGTTCGCAGACAAACCAAGCATGGTTACTGAATAAAATACTAGATCTATATGCCGAACTAACTTGCAGCATGTACGTTTATGATTAACTTCATTAAACATTATAAAACAAATATATGCGACATAGATGTGAGTGTATAATAGCTGTTCCTTGATGGGCGCTCGATAATACAACGACACCATACCTCTTGATGCTCCTTTCCGGACACTACTCTACGAGTCTGTGCGGCTGCGGGTTACATCTCAGGCCTTGGGATGGTAGGTTAGGTGCCGGCGGCTTTTCATCGGTGGTTACACAGGATTCTTGTTCCCCACTTGTAGCCTCTCAATACCCGGCAAATACAGTGAACGTAATGGTTAGCGGTTCACGTTTCCTTCCTCCAAATAACTGTTTTCATCCCACGATGCAACTCCATGAGTTACGTAAATTCGCATATTAATGACGCAGTAATGACGTTGATCCAACATGTAGATTCTCATACTAGTGACGTCATTACTTCGTCTCCAAGGTCTCGTAGACTCTTACCCTAATGGTGCAACAAAATATTTCAGTCTCGGCTAAACAAGAGTTGTTTGGAGTTGAGTCGTAACATAACCCCGGGGGGTGGACAAGCGAAATCTTATTTCGTTTCCGTTTATACGACTCAATATACAATACAATACAATACAATATACAATATGCATATACAATTGTTTCCACATTTTGGAGTAGATCCGCATGAGCCTGTCGCGGCCAGTTTGGCCTCACTACTCCAACGGGGTGGACAAATTTCCCTTCTGGACTCTGAAACTCAGTTGATGCGACTCAAATAGTCGGCACCTAGGTTGTCCTTTCCTGGCATCTTCACCCATCGAAACTGGCCTCGTGACGTCACAAACGCGGTTTTGTCTCTGTCTTCCTCGACAATGGGTATTCCCCAGTAGCCACGCGTGAGATCTAGCTTGGAGAAGTACTTGGCTTTTCCTAAGCTTTGGAATAAATGTTGAACGTCGGTGATGGGTTCCCCATCGAACACCGTGACATCATTCAACCCACGGAGGTCCGCGCAAAAGCGGTACTTCCCTTCTTCTTTCTTTTTGACGAGAACAATGGGTGAATTGTAAGCTGAGTTGGCGGGTTCGATGACTCCTAGCTTCAACATCTCTTCGACTTCATTCTCCACCATCTTCACATACGCATGTGGAATGGGGCGTGGTCTTATATAGACCGGTTTCTTGTCTGTGACTTCGATTCGACACGTAGTCAGATTCGTGGTGAGTGGTACGTCGGTCAGATTATCTAGTCTGTCCGCGCAGATCTGTCTCGCTTCAGTTCGCTGTGACTGAGTGAGTTTCTCTGAAAAGTGCACGTGGTCTAAACCTTCTGTGCGCTTTGTCTCAAATGTTGGGATAGTCCTCTGACTGTCCAACCTGAAGATGTCGTCGTTAGTGGTTTCGTCCTCCTCTACCACTACTGAGACGATCACTTCTTCCTCTTCTTCTTCTACTACTGCAACCGGTATTGTTCCATCGGTGACAGGTTGCTCACGTTCGACGTAAGACTTGAGGAGGTTGACATGGAATACTTTTTCCTTCCTCCTTACTTGGACTTTGTAGTCGAAATCATTCAACTTCTCTAACACTTCAAATGGACCTTGCCAAGTGAGTTCCAGTTTGTTTGTTTTCAATGGCTTGAGAATCAGGACTTTCTCTCCTGGTTTTAGCGACCTTGGTTTGGCTTTACGATCGTAATATTGAGCAGATCGCACTGATGCTTTTTTCAGGTTCTCTCGAGCAAGCAAACAGGTCTCTTCGATCCTCTCACGAAGGTTCACTACATATTCCGCAGTGGTTTTGACCTCATCTGAGACGCTCTCATCTGTCCAAATCTGTCTCAAGAGTTGCATTGGTCCTCTGACAGTACGCCCGAACAACAGTTCGAATGGCGAGAAACCTAAACTCTCTTGAGGAGTCTCGCGGTATGCGAACAGTAATGCAGAGATGAACGTGTCCCATGCTTTGGGCTGTTCTATGCACATCTTTTTGAGCATGTTCTTTAACGTGCCATTCATTCTCTCGCACAAACCGTTTCCAGCTGGATGAAATACCGCAGAGGTTTTCCTTTTGATGCGGAGGAGTTCAGTGACTTCCTGCATCAGAGTGCCTGTGAACTGGCTCCCGTTATCAGTCAATATTTCACTTGGGATACCGAGTCTAGTCCAAAAATCCCACAAAGCATCGGCTACTGTCTCGGCGTGGATGTCCTTCAACGCGACAGCTTCAGGGTAGCGGGTGGCAAAGTCAACCATGACGAGGATGTACCGTTTTTTGTTCTCGGACATAGGAAGAATAGGCCCGATGATATCGACTGCTACTCTTCTGAAAGCAGTCTCAAACACTGGCATCTTGCCCAATGGGACCTTCTTCGTAAGGTGTTTTGGCGCGGATCGCTGGCAAGCGTCACATGACAAGCAGTAGCGGCGGATCTCAACACCACAGCATGGCCACCAAAATTCGCGTCTAATCCTTTCGGCGGTACGACGCTGACCTTGGTGTCCTGCCATTGGATGATCATGGCCGAATGCGAGCACCTTACTCCGGAACGATTTGGGAAGAATAACCTTCAAAGACTCCTCTCCTTTCCGATTGAACGTCGACTGGTACAAGATACCATTCTTTTCCACGACCCTCATGTGGCCTCTCTCTTCTCCGGTAGTAGCTTGTTTCCTGATGCTGTCTAACGAAGGATCTGTCTTCTGAGCCTCGCGTAAGTCCTTTGGAGTAAACATATCCGATGTTGGCTCCCGGCTACTTGGCTTACTCGCAGATTTGTCTCTATCATTGTCCAATTTGGACTGTGCTCTGGTATCTACGGCCCCAGCGACTGTCTCAGCGCTGTCGTGATACCAGGCAGGTTCTCTGACAGGGAAAATCGGTGTTTTCCTCCTGTCGTTCTGAGTTCCATGGAACTCCCCTATGAGCACCGGCATTATGGGATCCGCCATGACCACGACTTCTGTCTCTCCGCAGAAGAAGGGCGAATCCACATGAATGATCGCGGTCTCGCAGTACCGGACTTTACTTTTGTCCGCTAACGTGGTCCTCTTTCTCTGACCAGTCATTTTGTCGGCCGGCACAAGATGTGCGGCCACCACAATCGAGCTACAGCCCGAGTCTCTCAGGGCGTTCACTCGTTTGCCGTTGACTTTGACGTCAACTAGATCCGAAAACTTTTTTGTGGTGCAGTCTCGACACAATTTATCTAACGGGGATTTTCTTCCCTGTGTTTCGCGTCGGACATCTTCAACCGTCACAGCTCCGGCGGTGTTGCCTTTTTTCCGTAAGGGACAATCGCTCGAACGGTGTAGACCTACGCGACAATAGAAGCATAGTCCTGCTTCTCGGAGTTTTTCGCGTTCCGCCGGTGTCAAAGAAGATCTTTTACCTTGTTGAGGTGATGGTTTATGATCCTTCTCAAAACGTTTCGTTCCGTCCTGAGGAGTTCGCGTTGGTGTCGGTCTCAATTTATTTTGGCTTCTGTTCAGCTCATAATCGGACGCGAGTTTTCCCATCTCCTTGGCATTGATCGGGTTCCGGTCTTTGACATGCACGGCGAGATCGGAAGGCATTGACTGCAAGGACTGCTCTCGCAGGATCAAATCGGTTAATCCTTTGACAGTTTTCTCGCACGGATCAAGCTCGATCCACTTGGTTAGGTACCGATCGAGTCTAGTGATGTGTTCTTTGTAAGTTTCCGCGGGATTACGTCTAGTATTGCGGAATTTCATGCGATATTGCTCAGCGGTGAGCTGGAATCCTTCAAATAACGCGCTCTTCACCTTTTCATAGTCGTCAACATCCTCATCGTCCATTTTGGACACGATGGTACGGGCCTTACCTTTCAAGAAGTATATCAGCCGGGAGGCTTTCTTTGATTCGTCCAAATTCATATCTCTGGCATAGTGTTCAAACTGTTTGAGCCAGGATTCAACGTCATCCTTGTCATCAAGGTAAGGGATTTTGGGAATGAAACGGGGATCATGGTCATGTGAGGGTTGTGAAGGATGAGCTGCGTTTCCATTCGTGTTCATCTGAACCTCGCTCTGAATGCGCAGCTCTTCTATCCTAAAGAGTCTGTTTCTCTCATTCTCTTGGCGCTCATCTTTACGCTCTTGAGCTTCTCGTTCTTTATCCCTCTCCCTTTGGACGAATGACTGTAGTTCCTTTCCCTCCAAACCCAACTCTTTCCCCATGGTGATCAATTCCTTGATCGAACTGACGCTGGGACTTGATGGAACGGTCTGCTCGACCTGTCCGTTCACAGGCTGAGCGGCGTGGCCGTCATCACCTAGATCGGTGATATCAATCAGATTTGCTCCTTCTGTATATTCTGGGTCTATGCCCACGGTTGACGAGAATCTGGTGTAGTGCTGATGATGTCTGGTATCAGCCATTTTAGGTAATCCCTCAAAATACAAAACTTTGGTACATCCACTCTTGGTGGTACTCTAATATGGAAGACTCTTACCCGCAGGTATTGTTCAACCTTTCAACACTGGTACAAACAATGTTACACGCGCACGTGATTTTTCCTACACCTGTCCTTCGTCTCTATCTTGAACCGAAACGACTAACTAGGACTTAGCGGTGTGTCGCTGAGTAAGTTGCCTTACAAAGCCTTATGTGATGACGACCTTCAGTCTGTCAACACACCCACAGAAGTTTTCCCCACTATTAACTATCAACCCGCGGGTTATAGATAACTAATAATGTGAAGCACAACTTAAATAAGCAACACGTTTTAAATGTTACTCCGACTAGAGTTATAATTTAATCTGAACTTAAACTAAGGTCCTAGTACTATCGAGCGTCCATCCTGGTTGGAATTATAACACACTCACCGTTTTGATCAGAACTTGAGAGTATAATTCGAACCGACAGTTAGTTAGTAAACTGCCAATTTCCCGTGAAGTTGTCGGACATCAATTCTATGTCTTACCTTATGACTATGATACTGTTCGACGAACTAGATGGAAATCCTTCCACGAATTAATTTAGCAAAAACGCTGTTCGTGAACAACAGCGATCGCGAAGATTCTTTGGGCAGAATGTACCCAAATCAAACACGGAGTTATTTAAAATTTCTTCTTACAGAAATAATTTAAATATTCTACTTACCAATACCACCGTCTGGTCTGTATATGAGTGAATCCGACATGAAGCAGGAAATGATTTTGAATTTTGAAGAAAGAAATGAAGAAAGATTTTCCAGAAAATATTCTAAATTCCGTCGCTTCACGGATAAATTGACTAACTAATTTATGGGGTAAACCAGTTGTCAATGCAAGTTTTTCTTAGGTACGAACACGAGTTCAGTATAGATCTCCGGACAGAGCCCCCATTGTTGCAGTTCCACTTTTTACCTTGTGTTTTAGATACAATATCTAAGAACACACCAAAGTTATATTCAATACTTTACAACAGTCATGCTTCAAATCAATCTCGTAAAACACTGATGATTTAGATTAATGAATAAATTTATTGGTTGGTAATATTTCCGGATTCTTTAACAAACTATTTCTATTTTAGATCTAACGAATTTGCGTTCATAGTTAATTGTTCTTGCATTGACAGCTAGTTTAATGTCGAACTGGACTTATCTTAAATGGGCTGGTTAGTTACAAAGTCCGAATGTCCTGATGGAAGCCTGGATTCACATGATGACCGTAGCAGTGACGAACTTGATGAAGATTACTGGATGATGATGATAATTAGTAGACAAACTCCTTTTGCTCCTCGCTGGTGGATCACACTGGTGGCGTAGCTTGATTAGTTCACCCTTATCCCAGCGGATCCTAGACGCTCGAACCCCTGGATCAAAGGTAATACTTGTTATTAACAACGGTATCCTAGGATCAAGGTTAATTTTGATTTCTTGCCCTATCTTCATGTCGGGCAGTTCGCAGACAAACCAAGCATGGTTACTGAATAAAATACTAGATCTATATGCCGAACTAACTTGCAGCATGTACGTTTATGATTAACTTCATTAAACATTATAAAACAAATATATGCGACATAGATGTGAGTGTATAATAGCTGTTCCTTGATGGGCGCTCGATAATACAACGACACCATACCTCTTGATGCTCCTTTCCGGACACTACTCTACGAGTCTGTGCGGCTGCGGGTTACATCTCAGGCCTTGGGATGGTAGGTTAGGTGCCGGCGGCTTTTCATCGGTGGTTACACAGGATTCTTGTTCCCCACTTGTAGCCTCTCAATACCCGGCAAATACAGTGAACGTAATGGTTAGCGGTTCACGTTTCCTTCCTCCAAATAACTGTTTTCATCCCACGATGCAACTCCATGAGTTACGTAAATTCGCATATTAATGACGCAGTAATGACGTTGATCCAACATGTAGATTCTCATACTAGTGACGTCATTACTTCGTCTCCAAGGTCTCGTAGACTCTTACCCTAATGGTGCAACAAAATATTTCAGTCTCGGCTAAACAAGAGTTGTTTGGAGTTGAGTCGTAACAGCGTTTCTAAATTTCAAGGTACAAGGATTGCTTGAGAAAAACGTTAATAAATCTGATCACACACACACACACACACACACACACACACACACACACACTCACACACACACACACACACACACACACAGTCAAACACACACAAACACAAACACACACACACACACACACTCACACACACACACACACACACACACACAGTCAAACACAAACACACACACACATACTCACACACACACACCGTCTCACACACACACACACACACACACACACACTGACTGAATGTAAAAGATGTATAGAAATTAATCTAAACAATGTTTAATTATGTAAAGTCGGTAATAAATACGAATCATCGCTACAAAAACAACATTTCTCACTCCAAGCCACTTGACATTTTTTAGAAGGGCAAAGTTATCAATATCATCAACTACTCCATGTTCTCTTAAATGTAAGGAGGATCCCCCCTTATGTCCGTGTGTCAAGAATCAGACAGCAGAGCACATCCTGCAGGCTTGTCCATACCACAGTGCTCTGAGGGACACCATCTACAAAAGAAGCTATACCGACAGAGAGGACTTGGAGAGGACAGCATGTTTCGCCCTGCAGTCCGGACTGACGATCTAACAGCGAACGACAAGAAGAAGAAATGTAAGGAAGGAGTGCATTGCATGGTATCAGTTTTCACGTTGTTCAGACCAACAGCCAACGAAGGTAACTTCGTGAATGCTGTTCGTATATATATCAGATGTCCATTTTGTCCAAATCGACGACTTTAGGCATATCCTTCGTGTAATCTGCCACGTAATACTGTTTGCCACCTGCAATAAGAATGGAAATACTGTAAGAATTCTGGGAATCTAACGCTGGAGACAAAGACAGCAGGAAACATTATAAGAAACGTCATCAAAATGCGATTTGTGTAGATGTAGGTATGAGTCAATGATCGTGTTAGGATCTCTTTCCCCTTAATTGTGTAAACAAATTCGATAAAAAGCCAATAAAGGAAACGGCAGGTATACAAATCCAGCCTTCTGTCCCCATTCCTTCTCACACACAAGAACATCGCCTTACAAGCAGCTAGCAACCATTACAGTCGATGCGATCTTTAGGCTTTCCAAAAAGCCGATGTTACCAAAAATAGAAAAAGGGAAACTCTTCAAGGTAAGTATAAAGCTTACACACTAATCGTGCCAACCTTGCCGGATGTTGTTGAATGGAATAATTTTGCATGATGCAACACTTTTAAGATCAAAGATGGATGCTTTATTTCACTGCAGTTAGTTGATACATGCTGTTTATGAGATATTCTCCAGAGCTGTGCACCGTTTTGTTAAATGCATTTTCAGTCCTTTAAATCATTATAACGTATATTAATTGGCAACTAAAACATCTTTAACATTTCCTGAATCCAAAAACATATAGATATGTTCGGGGAAAAAAGCCAAGAAAATTAAAAAAGAACAAAAAAAGCGCACTTTTTGGTATTAAGCGCAAGCACTACTGCGCAATACTGGCTTGTCAATTTCCGTACGTTTTTCACGTAACAGTGTCAGCGATTTCCTTGCCGCGGGCAATCAACAAAGCCCTATTGTCTTAGTACAACAATTTCAAAGTTTTGACTTAATGTTTTTAACATAGACGGGAATTCGAGACGAGGGTTGTGGTTGTGGTGGTAGTGGTGTATGTATGTGTGTGTGTGTGTGTGTGTGTGTGTGTGTGTGTGTGTGTGTGCGTGTGTGTGTGTTTGTGTGTGTGTGTGTGTGTGTGTGTGTGTGTGTGTGTGTGTGTGTGTGTGTGTGTGTGCAGTTTGCATGAACCTTCGCTGGTTTCAGCTGCTCCTTGCTGACGGATGGATCTCTGCAGAGGGAGGTGGGAAAAATGTCCCCATCTCACTTCTTGTCGACAGTGAGGTGGTACCATTTCGGCCAGTATTCGCTGTATTTCAGGCTCCAGCTGTAACACTTTCGCTAGGTCTTTCATATCCACCATCATCAGGAAATCGAGACGTTTGGTGAGACCAAGCAAACGCAGATGTTCCCGGTCATACAAGTCTTTAAGGACTTTCTTCGGTGGATCCTCACGCTGCATGAACCCGATGATCTCAGCAGTGAGCTGTTCCGTGTGCTGGTGGATAATGCTGCTAATGATGACTTCCTTTTCTGTAGGCTGGGCTGCAGACTGTCGAGTTTCTTGCGTTTCTTCCTCTGGTGACATCGGTTGTCCCTTACCGAGTTCCAGGTTGCTCCAATCCGTGCTCACAATCATTACGCCGTCACCAGCTTAAATTGAGAAAAAAAAGAAAAAAGGGAAGTAACAAAATCGATGAGTATGTATGACTATAAACATCCAAGTTCGAATTAATTTCAACAAAGTAACACATTAATGTGTGCGTACGTATGATTATAAGCATCCAAGTTCGAATTTGATTTTAACTAAGTAACAAACGAATGTGTGCGTATGATTATAATCATCCTAGTTTGAATTTAATTTAAACAACTGCTAGAGTTTCAAATGTTTAGAGGAGTGAGTACAGGTTGAATATTATCATTGAAGGATAAAATGGCCAAACTGGGTGCGGAGGACGAACAAGAAGAAAACCCAGTGAGCTCCACAGAGATGAAAACCACCATAAAGTCTCTGCTTAAGACCCCTCCAACGCACGACAGCTACCAGCAACTGTCAAGGCCTGAACAGGTAGTCATTTTCCGCCTAAGAACAGGGCACACTAGACTGAAACACCTGCACAAAAGACTGCGAGCCGTGCCCTCCCCCATGTGTCCCTGTGGAGACGCAGAGCAGGATGCAGCCCACATCCCGCAGGACTGCAGGAATATCCAGCCCCTGAGGAGAGAGATCTGGACCAGGCCGGTGCCCCTTCATGAGAAGCTGCATGGACCTGTGGAGGCTCTTCATAAGACCACCAGCTTCATTACCAGAGCTGGACTCCAAGTTTAGCATAGGCGAACGACAAGAAGAAGATCATTGAAGGTATGAATCAAGCCCAACGATTTTGTGAAAGTGCTTCTAAATTGTGCCAATTTTTTCGAAATCGGCAGCTAATTCAACAAAATTCAAGATAACTGCTACATTTTTTTCCCCGCGGAATAAGCTTCCGATTTTGCAAAAAATACGTAAACTCAAGTGGCCAATTCCAACCATACATATATATTTTGGAAATCGGTGCCAAATGCGCGGAACACAGACAATAATTTCCAAACGTACTACAACCGCAAGAATAGTGCCGATTCTGATAATTAAACAATAACGTGAAGAAGGCACGACACATATTTGACAAATATGGGAAGATATACTCACCAGCCTGTACTTCCTCAGGCTTAGTAGCAATGTGGATCTTCACTGGGCGACTTGGTTCAACGTTGATAGTGATGTGCTTCTGAGTCAACGTAAGATTTTTCACTTCGGAGATATTGAGGTCACCAGAAGAAGGTTCCTTGCTCAGCATAGTTACTGCATCTGTAGAATTAAGTGGACAATCTTCGACACAACTAAACATTTTTCAAATGGCAAATTTGAAAGTGCCAGAGATAAGACTGTAATCAGGACCAGCACTTCGGCATTGCCGGCAATGAAGAAGCGGACAGGCTGGCAAAAGGAGGTGCGAGACTTCCTCAACCACACAACTCCACCTCGTACAAAGAAGCCAAGACTCTTCTACAACGGAAGAAGAAAGAAAACTGGAAAAAGAGAAACGGAGACTACAACCCACATGAAGACCCCATCAACAAACTAGACCGGAGAAGCCAAACCACCATTTTCCGTCTACGGACAGGGCACTGTGGACTGAAGAAACACCTCAAGAGACTGGGCCTTGCGGATGACGCACACTGTGAATGTGGCTCGGAAGAGCAAACTCCGGAGCACATTCTCCAGAACTGCCCCCATCTAGAGACAATACGCCAGAAGTTCTGGCAAGAAGAGACCAGTGTTGGAGCCAAACTCTGGGGTCCTGCCGACGAACTGCGCAAGACTGCGGACTTCCTGGCAGCCACTGGTCTGAGGATCTAGCACGGCCACCAACATCGAACGCAGAAGAAGAAGAAGAAGGACCAGCACTACATTGAAATTCAAATTGTGCACACACACAAACTTCAGTAAAAGGCACTGAACTGGGGTCCTCATTTTCATTATTGAATCGAAAGACAAAATCCCTGGAATATTTCAGATTCCTCTGATACAAAAGACTAGAGATCATATCAGAATGTCGAGTTGTATGGACATTTGGTATGTTTTTGTTTTTCTGCACTCGCATACTGAGAGTTCTTCTCCTCATTGGTCCAGCTGAAGAAGACGAGGCAATTTTCAGAGAGCTTTCATTTGAGTGGGGATCATGTGACCTCTTTGGAAATAAATCTCAAGCCAAAAAAGATTCTAAATAGCCAAAACAATCGCCTTTTAGTGAATGATAATTTTGAACAAAATGACAAGGGCGTGATTTTGTATTCTTCAAACTTGATGCAAAGTTTTCTAACTTGTTGTTGCAAAGTTTTGATATTTTGTACCTTCTTTTTCCGGCGAGTTGATGACAATGCAACGATGTGCATTATAGACATCTCCTTCGACGGTCCCTATTTGTACCTGTTCGAATTCAAACAGCGTGTCAACAATGGTATACGATTTAGAAGTCATTTAATCACATACCAATGATGTACTGTACTTAGAAACGTTAAATGCAAACACAATTGTTCATTAGCAGAACTACAACATTAATGTCAAAGCAAACATGCCATCGACCGATGTTTTACACCCATTAGTAACAATTTATGAGGTCAAGCTTCAGGCCTGCAAACGTTGATAATGGTCTTCTTTAAAGCATGGGACGTAGTAGGCAGACATATTTATACAAAGACAACAGGAAAATACTATATAATTGAAAAATCGGTGTTACTCTTCTGTATAAGATTATTTACCCTTGTTGGCACAAAGACCGAGGCTCACAAAGACATCGAGACAGTACGCCCAAAAGGCGTTATGTCAAATGGACACACCAGACTGAGTGTGATTCGTCACACTTTTTGAGCACATTTAACCTCCGATTATTTTTTTTATGCAAAGAAAATGTCTCCACTGCACACAAAAAAACAGATATGCCGTTCTGATTGTTTTGATCCCCTGTGAGGTTTATGATGAAAGGTTAATCATTAATCATTCAAATTGAAAATCAATGGAATTAAGAAGAGCAGTGCGATATGCGTCTAATGCGTTTTCAAAGAAAAAGAATCACCGCACTTACCAAAGAAGCCTGGAACCTGTGGCCACACTTTGGACATGTTTGTTCTTGCATGCTTCCGGACTGACTTGTTCACAACTGTGACACTCTTACTCTCCCTGTCTCAGAACACACAAACATAATAGATAGACACACACACAGACAACGAAAGCTTACAGACATGGACGTTCAGACAGACACATAGAGACACGGTCGACATAAAAACACACACAAATACAAGCACTCACTTATGCACGCAGGCACGATAGCACATACACACACATACACACACACACACACCCACACACACACACACTCACACACTCACACACACACGCACACACACACACACGCACACACACACACGCACGCACGCACGCACGCACGCACGCACCCACACACATAATCACACACACAAATCAAAAGTACCACTGTAGCTTACAGATACTATTTTCCTCTGCAAATACTGTGTCACGAACGCGACTTAACAACAACGCACAACAGACAAAAAGATCAAGGCTCGCAACGATCAATCTCAAACTAGCAGAATACCTATACCTTCCTTCCGGCCAGCCTCCTGACATAACAAGCTAACTAACTAATGAACTAGCGTACTAATTTACTCACTGACCTACTCGCATCATAAGATTTCAATTTTTTAAGCAGGAAAGTCATAAATAAGAAACGCCGAGCTCACAAACAGCACCAATGCTACACAGAAAGTAAGAAAGAAAGAAACGAAGCAACAAAGAAAGAAACGAACCAACACAGAAAGAAACGAAGCAACAAAGAAAGAAACGAAGCAACAAAGAAAGAAACGAAGCAACAAAGAAAGAAACGAAGCAACAAAGAAAGAAACGAAGCAACACAGAAAGAAACGAAGCAACAAAGAAAGAAACGAAGCAACAAAGAAAGAAACGAAGCAACAAAGAAAGAAACGAAGCAACAAAGAAAGAAACGAAGCAACAAAGAAAGAAACGAAGCAACACAGAAAGAAACGAAGCAACAAAGAAAGAAACGAAGCAACAAAGAAAGAAACGAAGCAACACAGAAAGAAACGAAGCAACAAAGAAAGAAACGAACCAACAAAGAAAGAAACGAAGCAACACAGAAAGAAACGAAGCAACACAGAAAGAAACGAACCAACACAGAAAGAAACGAACCAACACAGAAAGAAACGAAGCAACACAGAAAGAAACGAACCAACACAGAAAGAAACGAACCAACAAAGAAAGAAACGAAGCAACAAAGAAAGAAACGAAGCAACACAGAAAGAAACGAAGCAACACAGAAAGAAACGAACCAACAAAGAAAGAAACGAACCAACACAGAAAGAAACGAAGCAACACAGAAAGAAACGAACCAACACAGAAAGAAACGAACCAACAAAGAAAGAAACGAAGCAACAAAGAAAGAAACGAAGCAACAAAGAAAGAAACGAAGCAACACAGAAAGAAACGAAGCAACAAAGAAAGAAACGAAGCAACACAGAAAGAAACGAAGCAACACAGAAAGAAACGAAGCAACACAGAAAGAAACGAACCAACACAGAAAGAAACGAAGCAACACAGAAAGAAACGAAGCAACAAAGAAAGAAACGAAGCAACAAAGAAAGAAACGAACCAACACAGAAAGAAACGAAGCAACAAAGAAAGAAACGAAGCAACACAGAAAGAAACGAAGCAACAAAGAAAGAAACGAACCAACAAAGAAAGAAACGAAGCAACACAGAAAGAAACGAAGCAACACAGAAAGAAACGAACCAACACAGAAAGAAACGAAGCAACAAAGAAAGAAACGAAGCAACACAGAAAGAAACGAACCAACACAGAAAGAAACGAAGCAACACAGAAAGAAACGAAGCAACACAGAAAGAAACGAACCAACACAGAAAGAAACGAAGCAACAAAGAAAGAAACGAAGCAACACAGAAAGAAACGAACCAACACAGAAAGAAACGAAGCAACACAGAAAGAAACGAAGCAACACAGAAAGAAACGAAGCAACACAGAAAGAAACGAAGCAACAAAGAAAGAAACGAAGCAACACAGAAAGAAACGAACCAACACAGAAAGAAACGAAGCAACACAGAAAGAAACGAAGCAACACAGAAAGAAACGAACCAACAAAGAAAGAAACGAAGCAACACAGAAAGAAACGAACCAACACAGAAAGAAACGAACCAACACAGAAAGAAACGAAGCAACAAAGAAAGAAACGAAGCAACACAGAAAGAAACGAACCAACACAGAAAGAAACGAAGCAACACAGAAAGAAACGAAGCAACACAGAAAGAAACGAACCAACAAAGAAAGAAACGAAGCAACACAGAAAGAAACGAAGCAACACAGAAAGAAACGAACCAACACAGAAAGAAACGAAGCAACAAAGAAAGAAACGAAGCAACACAGAAAGAAACGAACCAACAAAGAAAGAAACGAAGCAACACAGAAAGAAACGAAGCAACACAGAAAGAAACGAAGCAACACAGAAAGAAACGAACCAACAAAGAAAGAAACGAAGCAACACAGAAAGAAACGAAGCAACACAGAAAGAAACGAAGCAACACAGAAAGAAACGAAGCAACAAAGAAAGAAACGAAGCAACACAGAAAGAAACGAAGCAACACAGAAAGAAACGAAGCAACACAGAAAGAAACGAAGCAACACAGAAAGAAACGAAGCAACACAGAAAGAAACGAAGCAACACAGAAAGAAACGAAGCAACACAGAAAGAAACGAAGCAACACAGAAAGAAACGAAGCAACACAGAAAGAAACGAAGCAACACAGAAAGAAACGAAGCAACACAGAAAGAAACGAAGCAACAAAGAAAGAAACGAAGCAACACAGAAAGAAACGAAGCAACAAAGAAAGAAACGAAGCAACACAGAAAGAAACGAAGCAACAAAGAAAGAAACGAAGCAACAAAGAAAGAAACGAAGCAACAAAGAAAGAAACGAAGCAACAAAGAAAGAAACGAAGCAACAAAGAAAGAAACGAAGCAACAAAGAAAGAAACGAAGCAACAAAGAAAGAAACGAAGCAACACAGAAAGAAACGAAGCAACACAGAAAGAAACGAAGCAACAAAGAAAGAAACGAAGCAACACAGAAAGAAACGAAGCAACAAAGAAAGAAACGAAGCAACACAGAAAGAAACGAACCAACAAAGAAAGAAAGAGCCAAGCTAAGAAGCGAACTAAAAACTAAAAGAAACAGAACACAAACAAAGCCAACACATTTACCACTCACCAGTTCGGTAGGTAATTCATTCGTAAGTAAAAGGAGACGCCGGATGCACGCTAGCTGGTAAGCCACAACTCACACACAAAATTCATCGCAAGCATGATTATGCGTAACGCCTCACTCGACCTGTTGTCAAGCGACGAAAGTAATCAAATAATGGATGACAGCTGCACCACAATCGATACGTTGTGCGTAACTTTAATACGACACGCGTTATATTATTGCAATCAAAGCTTGAAAAGTGAGGCTGCTTTTCCAACACCGTCGCCTACCAAGTGAATCCACGAAGAAAATGAACGGTCTATCGAAGCACGATGAACTACACTCGGTTGCTACAAACACCGGTTCTGTAATTAGTCAAGCGTTTTGAACGGCCTACCACCTGATTCTATCCACGACACGGATATCCGTATTGATTCTCGATTTATTCCAGTTCATGGGTATCTAAGGTAAACCTTGTATATTGAACGACCCAGATCACAAATTTAGAAGCGCTTATTTAATTTGATTTCGCTTCACTTTAATCCTGCAGTTACTTTGTGAATGGCTCTTGTTTGTTCGCGCCGGAAGGGCGTTTACTGCTAGAAATGGAATATGGCTTTTATGAAGAAGACTTTAAACCTGTAAAGGGCTGAGTCACTGTAGCTGTTCAAGAGGTTGCAGAGAGAGAGAGAGCGACCTATAACTCAGAATGAATACAAAGATTAGTTGCTTTTTCTACTCTGAGACTGCCGATAAAACATTCCGTTTTATGATTTAAATGTGTCCCCCGACAGACAGACGCACACACACACACACACACACACACACACACACACACACACACACACACACACTCTCTCTCTCTCTCTCTCACACACACACACACACACACAAACCTTCGTCCTCCCCCCGTCCCCTCCTCCTCCACACACAGGTACTTGTATGACATTTGTACACAAGGGTATCCTTCATGAAACATAGCCGGATGTACGACATCGTGTAACAATACGAAACGTACATACTACACAGGTCAATCTATGTAATCCAAGCAAATACTGAAAACATAAGACTCGGTTTTGGGAGGTTTCCTGGATGTCTTATTGAATAACATAGTCAAGGCATACTGAAATCATAGGCTAGCTACTAAGTAGAAAATAATAAATAACAAACTCACGCCACAGCGCAACTGCATGCCCGGACCACGTTCCTTTTGAAAAAGCTAAATCAAGTTCTGTTTTCATACATTCAAAGTGAATGAGCTTGCAATAGCTTTTTGCCTGCTTTTGTAATGTTAAGAGATCTGATTGTATCACGTCTGCAAACATTACCCTGGAGTGATTGCTGCTTTCAATTTGTTGTATCAGCTGAGTCCGCGTCTATCTGACTTGTTCCTCCTTCCGTACAACACAGCACTTCTTCAAGTAGGTCAATGGGCCAGCGTCAGCGTTTACCTGCGCAAGTTGTAAAGCTGATACAAAGACAACACGTGTAGTTTAATTTCACTGCAAATCAATAATGCATAGAACGTGGATCCGATGGCATGCAGTTGTTCCAAGCAGCTCAGTCGTCCTCTGCACCATCCTCGAACGTTCCTTCCACCCTGGTGATAACTGTTATGATCAAAATCCCTCTGTCATTCTGTCGAGTGCTCTCAGATATAACCAACTTGAAATAGATACCTTCCTTTCTTCGCGGCAAGGTAAGGCGAAGGCAGTAACGGGAGATGGAATGGGCACGGGCCTCATAAAGCAGGCATTGGAAAAGTTGAAAACATTTTGCTACTCTGCGGTCATAAATCACGGAGGATAACCTGACATAAGCGGGGCAGAGGGTGTACGCGGGGCCTGACACGATTGAAGGCACGTTTTGTCAGTTTTCTTGGATTTGTTTGACTTACGTCGGGATTTAAGGTCTGCTACAGATTCAGCGATGCCTTAATTTGTTTATCAATGCATAAAATGCCATAGAGCGGTTCATATTTGCCCGTAAATTACCCTCAAAGCCGAACGTGTCGGCGATCGAGCGCCAAAAATGGCTGTTCAATGGGTTTCGGAAGTAGAAATGTGCTTTATTTCACAAAATCAGCTCGTATTTGACATCGATTTGGGATTCTAATGGACGATGGAATCATTGAAGATGCAAAGAAGTGCTATTTCGGGGGTAGAATATATCGACCGAGCCTCTGCCACGCTTATGTCAGGTTATCCCCCGTGTGTAAATGGTTGTGGTTTTAACCTTAATTGTTCACCTCAATCTCTGCGCGCGCGCGTGCGCGCGCGTGTGTGTGTGTGTGTGTGTGTGTGTGTGTGTGTGTGTGTGTGTGTGTGTGTGTGTGTGTGTGTCTCAGTCTCTCGCTCTGCCTAAGTGTCTGTCTGTCTCTATCCTTGAGTAATAAAGTTCGTTCGTTCGTTCATTCATTCGTTCGTTCATTCTCTATCTCTTTCTCTCACTATGTCTCTCTCTCGATCTCAGGCGCTCTCTCTCTCGAGTCTTTTTTCTCTCACCCGGTATTCATTTGTCTGTTTCTCCGTCTCAGTCACTCTCTGTCTGTCTGTCTCTCTTTGTCTTTCTCTGTCTCTCTCTGTCTGTCTCTCTGCAGTGCCTGTCTGTCTATGTCTTTCTGTGTCTGTGTCTCTCTGTCTCTGTCTCTGTCTGTCTCTCACTGTGTCTCTGTCTCTCTCCCTGTCTGTGTGTGTGTCTCTCTCTCTGTCTTTGTGTCTGTCTCTCTCTGTGTCTGTGTCTCTCTGTCTGCGTCTGTCTGTCTGTATCTCTCTGTGTCTCTCTCTCCGTCTCTGTCTCTCTCTCTTGTCTCTCTCTGTCTCTGTCTGTCTGTCTGTCTCTCTCTCTCTTTCTCTCTGTCTCTCTCTGTCTCTCTCTGTCTGTCTCTCTCTCTCTCTCTCTCTCTCTCTCTCTCTCTCTCTCTCAATACATAACAAGGAAGCCGCGCTGTCGGCTGGTCACACACATGACCGGGAAAGTAGGGTAGGTGATTGTTGTGAATCTGGGAGGTGAAGGGGCGGTAGAGAGGAAAACAGAGGTAGGCCCTATGGCTGAGTAGATCATCCTTCACGTGATTTACCGTTCTTTGTTTTGATTCATGTTGTTTAGATTTTTTGTCATTGTTGGCTGTGTCTGCGTGCATTTTCTATTTATTGGTTTGGGTTAGTTGTTTATTGTGTTAGCTAAAAACCCTAAGGATCTAACCACGACTATAAAACCTTGAAACACTGAAACCTTGATTATACATGTGTGGTCGTATGTATTCAACAGGATAGAACAGAGAGTGTTTGTGTGCCGTGATTGTTGCCCACTCCTTTGATTCCCTTTCTGCGAAGTGTAGCCTATGTGATCTCGTGCACAAACTATGTACTCATATACAGTATACCCATCCTTATTATCAATCAGTGGTTGCTCGTTTTGTTTTGTTTTGTTTATAACACAGTTTCTTTTTATATACCTTGCATATGTTTACTTCTCAAGTTCTTTTTAAAAATGTTATGTTACATTTTTAACTGCGATTGTCAAATCAGCCGTCACTGTCGATTTCACCCAGGCTTTCTCACACTCACAGAATGACAGAAAGTGGCATTTGTTTTGGTGGCCACCCTGTATAATGCATGGGAAGTAAGGTCCCTTTATGTCGTTTGTAACTTTTGTTTTCTACCATGTTGTAGAGTTGCGACATTCTTAGAGGCACAGTAAGCCTCCCGTAAACCATCACAGAGCTCCCTGAGCGTCTACATACAGTACAAGCATACTTCCATTTGAACGCTCACCGAACGGGAACATCCTGGCTGCTTTTTGTCAAGCGTGAGAAATTTCCAAATAATTTATTTTTGTGGACTTGGTCCTCTACAACAATGGCACCTCATTTTGGTGCTGGACGGCTGTTATGAATATTCCGAATACCGGAAATCACGCCCGGACAGTAAGCCTCCCGTAAACCATCACAGATACTGTCAGGCTTTTACACACAGTACAAACACCCTTCCATTTGAACGCTCACCAAACGGGAACATCCTAGGTGCCCTACGTAAAGAGCGAGCAATTTTTAAAGAATTAATTTTGCAGATTGTCTCGAACACCTTTTGGACCCATCCTGAACTCAGGTCTAACATGAGTTATTTCCCTTCGGGTCTCATTCCATCGATGTAAACTGGCGATAGCCGTGGATCGATGATTATCAAAATGTTTTTGGACCATGGTGCGTTTTTGCGCTAGACCTAACTTTAAACAAGAAATTCCTCCGAGGTAGGAAAAACACCCCCGTCCTTACCATTCTCACTGCCACCAACTGAGAAGGCACTGCTAACAAGTGTGGTTAAAATAAGTTGATTGAGTGGACAAAGAGACAGGCGGAGAAAAAGACAAATCAATATAACTCTTTCTGTAACACCTACTGACCGCATACAGAAAACAAAAGATCCCGAAAAAAAAAATCGGTTTGCGCTGCGCGCTGAGAGCAGGTATTGAAATATCTCATCGACCAGATTTTGTCCAGGGTGTATCTGCCGCTTCGCCGGGTAGCAAGTAGAGCCGAATACCCGGCTTGAGTGGCGCACTGTACGCCGGCTTCGAACCATGGACCCGTCAAGCTTCGGTCCCTTCCAGACTCGTGGAATGGGAACAGCACGAACATGATTCAGGGGCCATAATGCCATTCCTGATCATATCATGTCGAGTCCCATACTTGTCGACGACGCC
The DNA here is from genome assembly GCF_037325665.1 of Littorina saxatilis. Lineage (NCBI taxonomy): Eukaryota > Metazoa > Mollusca > Gastropoda > Littorinimorpha > Littorinidae > Littorina > Littorina saxatilis. Next base: position 83,925,340 of record NC_090245.1, read on the forward strand.
CTAGGTACCACATCACAAACAGAACTGTGCAATACACAGGTGTTTTCTACAGACACACTCTAACACACACACACACAGAGAAGCCGTATATATATCTATATCTATTGTATAAATATATAGAGATAGATGAGAGTGTATTTTTCGCGTGGCTATAAATTGATTCGACCTTTGCACTTTTACAGTGAGGATAATTTACGGGTCCAATTTACGTTCTGGACACTGCGGTGACCTTCTAAAAATAGTAACAGAACGCCGGGAATATCCGAAGATGCCCCCCTCATACTATAGTGCACCATACGAAGGAAGGGAGGTAAACGCTGAAAACATGGAGAAGATAAGGAAGAGTTATGCCGTAGTTGATCCCCCCAAAAAACCAAAATCCACCAATAACTCCCTAACCGTGTGTTTGACTGGTCCCAGGAATGTATAGAACCTGTTTGTTTCGTGCATAAAAATGTGCTATTGTAAATAAGCTCACATCGAGTCGCATTCAAATGACTAACTGACGACTACATTGTGAAAAAGGGAAACTGGATCACACGGGTTCACGATGGCTCAGGGGTAAGATAAACCACGCAAAAATAAATTCTTTGAAAACTGTTCGCTCTTTACGGAGGGCACCTAGGATGTTCTCAATCGGTGAGTGTTTAAATGAAAGGGTGTTTGTACTGTGAGTAAAAGCCTGACCGTATCTGTGATGGTTTACGGGAGGTTTACTGTGCCTTTAAAAGTACCTATAGATGTAGCCAAGTGCACTTCGCTACCCTAAACACTCTAATCATCGCATAGCGAAACAGCCTTGTGTACAGTACAAACGGGATAACCCATCCCATAGCAGACGATACGATGCTGCGCGCGCACCATTGCCGGCGCAAATTCTAATAAAATACCTTTCTTTATATATCTACCTAACTTCTATCTTTCAAAGTCCCTTTTATCTTTGATACGATCCTAATTATATTTAGGTTTGCATAGAAGTCACTGATTAGGCTGGATGGCTGCATATTATTGTGTTATTTACGATAATGCTTCGAACTGACCAAAGCGTCACTCTGACCTTGACCGGTTTTCATGTATCGTCGAGAGAAATTGATTCTCACAAACTCATCTTTGTCTTTTCAATCATTGTTTTGTCATTTTTGTATCACTATTACATATCCCGTACCTATGTTGCATATGATTTTAGTTTGTTTATAAGGATTTGGTTGTAATGAGTGATGCTTGGTTCCCCTGCAAAGATTGCTAATTTATGGGTACTCGCGCAGGAATTTAGCCGATTCCATTTACTTTCGGACTTTACCGCTTCGTACTAAGTCAATGTATAATTTTCCCCCAAGTAACGCATATCATGATGTTTGTCTAGGGTTCTTCTTTTTATCTGTATGATTTATGAGTTTGTCCATTATTCCAGTTTAGAGAGTTTTGTAATTTTCCGCACTGAAGTTGGTTCAGTGCCTTCACTAGGACCATTGTTTTTGCATCCTACTAAATAAATATAAGTTTTTATGAAATGTGATCTATTGCAATGGAAAGCTAAAGGTCGTAGCTTTAATTTGATGTATTGTTTGTTATGATTGGTTATGTATTTGTTTAAATAACGTGGGGTAAAGCAAGTGTAAGAAACACAGATTTCGTGTTTCTGGCCGTATTCAGGCGATTTTTATTCTCGGCGGACGGTGCTTTCTGTGCAGTCCGCGCCGGGGCTATAAGTATAGGCCGGACACCGGCATGAGCATGCATTCGCTCCTAGCAGCTGAACACGACACTACACTTGCTTTGCTGTCTACGGGTTTCGCCTTCGGCCTCTACGTTTCCTTGCATTGTTTTCTTGAATAAAAAGTTGAAACAAGACGCTTGGACTTGGGCTTCGTGTATCTACTACTACCCCTTCCACTCCTCCACTACATATAAATGGATTTTAGAGAACGATCGAGCTGAAGACGAATTCCTTTGTTTCTAAAGGTTCCCCGTCTGTACAATCGCAGCATCATTGTAAACTATCACGAAAAGGCAAAGGGTAAGCAACGGCGGAATTGAATGTTCTGTTTCAAGGAACTGGAAGCTTGGGTTGGATTATTGCGCCAAAGAGAGACAGATCTTACCGCAGTAACAAACGTTTTTAGTCATATTGAATTGAGCAAATTTAACTTGATTAGGCATGCGCGTTCCTTATCACACAAAAACTCCACCAAAACAACACAGAGTGACTTTCGGAAATTAGATCATCTGCTGTTCGAAGGATTTCCATGCATGGTAAATCTGGATACAGTTTCTAATACGTGTACCGGTGATGTACATGTCTTGCCTACACGCACTGGGAACTAAACCTATGTAATAACTAAGTTAAAACGGACTTTAAAATGTATAGTAAGGGGTACTTTTACTCTATTGTCTAAAAGAAAAACACATTTCAATTTTCCTCAGTCATTCCTCCTTATTAATATTCTGCATGATTACAAACACACTTTTGCGCATTCACATACCAGCACCGACATCAATTAGCCACTACTCTCATGACATGTACATCAGGTCGACATCTGTGCTACTTCGTTGAATTTATCACTTTGATCACAATTTCAACAAAATGCTTCCTACACACATTTTGCCTGTCTATGTCTCTTACAATCCTTGTTACCATGAATATACAATGTACATGTACTACCTTTTGCAAATCAGTTATTGCACACAAAACGCACACACACACACACACACACACACACACACACACACACACACACACACACACACACACACACACACACACACACACACACACATATATATATATATATATATAATTATAGTGTTTCTGGTTCACACCAGAAATTCTTGATACCAGAATTCATAGTTTATATTTCTGGTTGCAACTAGAATAATTACCTTTTAACACTATTTCTGGCATATATTGTTTCTGGTCTTACCTACATATATTGTTTCTGGTTCTATTATTGTTTCTAGCTGATTCTGGTACTGGTACAAACCAGAATTCATAATTTCTAGTTCTGGTCTATATTAGAGTTCTGTTATTGTTTGTAATTTATAACTTACAGCATTGTTTCTAGTTGCTACCAGATTTAGCAATATTTCTGATTTAGATAAGCAACCTGAGTGGTTATTTTTAGTTACAATTCCTTCAATAAAAGATAAGTTAAAGCAACCTCTGTCTTCGGTGTCTTATATGTATGCTCCTCTGCCTGTGCTATATAGCCTTGTCCTTCCACTCGACCTTACCACACAATGTTGATATATTACCGAAGAAAAAGATGAGAAGCCGTATTGGAAAATTAAAATATAATGAAGCATTTGAATATAATGGTTTAATAAATGAAGTTTTGACATATGCTTCCCCTGCGTTTGTATGTGTTATAGCCCGTCTGTCAGATGTACGTACTTTTGCAGTCAAGAACATTTCCAAAAGCCAAAACGTAAACCAATTACACAATACGAACAATTTGAAACACATACACACACACACACACACACACACACACACACACACACACACACACACACATACAAATACACACACACACACACACATACACACACACTAATGCGCGCGAACACATACGCACAAATTACAATGACATTTCCCATATTCAATTCATTTATTGATTGCATCATGCACATTCCTTTCTTGCTATGCTGGAACTGCATCATTTGCTTGGAAGAACAAATGAAAAAGAATCGTATTACGTTTTGGTGTTTGATAAGTAAGTAGCTCAATATTGAAAAGCACATCTGCAGAAATGTAGAAAAAACACACTCACAATCAAAGGAACCCATCACACCATACACTACGTACATCGAAGAAAGTTAGGAAGAAATCCACTGACAGCCTTTCATGTCCACTTGACTTGAGAAGTCGGTCTAACCAAAACGGCATTGTTTAAAGTGATAATGTCTAACAAGAAACATGTCTCTCATCGCCCCAAGTCTATACAGTTAAGGTTGGGCGTTGTAATTATGTGACCACACACCAGGAATACCTTAAAATAAACGTCTGAGCGTCGAGTTACTCAAAGTGAAAACGGCTGTGTTGTGAGTGGGAATCCCAGATCAGACTGCAATTCTCATTGTGAGGCCTTTTAGCGCCAGTCATAATTTTCGTCCTACCTTTTCGCCCCGGCCCTGAGTATTTTATACGCTATTCATATGGATACAGATTTGAAATTGAGCCGATAGCTAAAGAGTTCGTTTTGGGTACTGAATAGATAACAACACACGCGAGAAGGTCTTAGAATAAGTGTCTGAGCGTTCTATTTTTCAAATCTGAATCAATGCTGTGTTTGGTAATCATTTCAGACCGTGATATTCTCCAACGGTCTGTGTGTTTGTTTCTGTTGTGCGAAGCGTTTTAGCCCTGTGATGCATGCGTTTGCTAGACTTTAGGTTTGACTTCCTCAATGACAATCAAACGGTCTTAATCTGCTTTGACGAATGGGTATCCATGAGGACTAAATAAAATATGATGACGAGCGGAATCCGGCTCCTGACACAGGGGAGCTGGGTGAAGCAAACCGTTCGCTGATTAAAATTCATTGAATTATTTGGCATAGTTTCGGAGCAGTTTTGAGCAAATCATTGCAGGTGTTTCTAAATTACAGCAGTACAGCGAATGTCGCTTGACATTTTTAAAAGGTCCAAATCGTCGAACAAACTTTCAAAATGGCGCTTTAAGTGTACTATGCCACAAGGTCTACCCTACACTAAGCGTCGTTACACTCAATACCCTTGGGGATGCATACAAGGCCAACGTAATTCGGCCAACCCAGATTCGAGGGTTCGACCACCTTCAAGGGTTGTCATACCATATATCGCAACCATAGGACAGTGCATGGCAAGAAAGCTTACCTGAATCATGCATTTCTGATCGATCAGAAATGATTCAAACATATTTACTTACATGAGATCCGTTGCAAACAAAACAAAATGTATCATTACAAGTTCTACTGCACGATAACCTATTTGTGTGCCTGACTTTGGCTGTCGCGGTCCTCAAACTAGAGAGTACAAACAACTTAAAGTAAAGACCAAGCAAACAAACACATCAACACACACGTAACTCTCATCCTCCAAACTCATTTGATTCTAAGTCAACATTTAGTCGTACCCAATCAGCACAAAGTCACAGGTACCCTGATCCCATGCCACTACGACCCCCCAGCTGGTGACACACACACCACACGCATAATAATACCCCACTTCGCTGTGCTCAGTTCCGTACAGCAGTCGCCTCCACTCTCCATTTCTGGACCTCACTAACACACACTGACTGCGGAAACATGCCACGTAGATGTTACCAGCCCTGTCCACAGCCACTTGTGAGGGACGTTTCATGTCTGCGTGGGTCAGTGTGCCAACAACCTCATCGGATCCTGTATCCACTATGTACACCGCGTCTTGCGAATTATCAGACACTAAGATGTGACCGTTCTCTAGGCAAAGATGTTGAGGCGAACACAGCCCCTCAAACGTGCTGCCATCCAGGACCGTTCTCATAACGTTACCTTCGCGAGTGACGATGTCAACACGTGCGAACTGATCGTTGTTTGCACTGCAGCTGACAATGAGAGCGTCATCGAGACTATTTCCTGCTATCCCGCAGTAAGTTGCTAGCGTCTGGAACTCTGATTTAACGTCCACCTGGTCGTCCACGTTCAGCAGGTAGATGGTGTTGGTTGTGGTTGTAGCGGCGATCAAGCCATCGTGCAAGAGCGCGAGGCGTAAAGGGGACTGAGTGAGTTCGATGCTAGCGTACACACGGTTAGGTGGAGTCAGTCCCAACACCTTCACCGTCTTGTTGTTGGAATCTGCCATGACCAGTCTGTTGTCTTGAGTACTGACAATGGCGGTGATGAAAGGTTTGATTTTGTCCTTTGGGGTTGCAGGATTGGAGCTAAAGACACGTCGTGTGGTCATCGTCATAAAGTCCTTTTGTTCTGCTGATTGCTCCTCATCATCTGTAAATTGAGACTTTCTTGTTTTTGTACATGTGGTAAGAATGACGAAGGCACTGCTTTTACAGTACCTGCATGTCACTCTATGATATTCATAGCTGTGACCAAGAAAACTACATGTATTACAAAAAAGGGAATAGGAAAAAGAAATGGAAAAAACCCCAAGTAAAATATTGAAGAAAGATCGATTCATTGGTAATCAAACATTATCCACAGCTAGAAAAGTGAAGTTATGTTGCTCATTGACCTAAAAGTAAAACTTTAAAAAGAAAGTAGGCGTTCCTGTTTGCGAGTGTGTGTGTGTGTGTGTGTGTGTGTGTGTGTGTGTGTGTGTGTGTGCGTGCGTGCGTGCGTGCGTGCGTGCGTGCGTGCGTGCGTACGTGCGTGCACGCGCGCGCGCGCGCGCGTGTGTGTGTGTGTGTGTGTGTGTGTGTGTGTCTGTCTGTCATGTCTGTCTGTGTAAAACTGCTTACCGGTGTAACGCCTTCTGGCCACTTCTGCTCCGGTCTGTTGTTCTTCAGTACACTGCACAGGGAGATGAGAGAATGCAGCCCACGTCACTTCCGGTCGACGCTGTGGGGGCACCAGTTGTGACAGGACTTTATGCACTTCCGGTTCCTGTTTCAAGACGTCGTGCAGGTGGCTGGCATCAACTTCCATTAGAAATTCCACGCGTTTTGTGAGACCAAGCAGACGAAGATGGAATCGGTGGAATAATGTATTCAGTAGTTCCTCGGGTATGTTTTCTTTTTGCAGTTCTTTTATCACATCAGTGTAGAGTTCTTCTGTGTGCTCTGTGAGAAACTTGGTCACGATTACCTCTCTTTCAGCAGCGCGTATTACTGTGCTCCCTTCCTTTCCGTTTAGCGCGGATTCCTTCTCTTCACCCCAGTCTGATTTCAGGACCATCACTCTATCACCGACTGAAATCATTGAAATCATTGAAATAAATTGCAAATCAATGCCTCAATTTTGTTTCGCAGCAATTCAACGGAGAAATTTATAATTTATGCCCGTGTCGGACATCAGTAATCAAAGAATGTTACAAGGCGCTAACTGAGTTTGAACAAAAAACAATCATGCTTTACCATTTTCTTCCGGACTTGACCACACGATTAACTAACCAGTGTTCGAAAGATTTAAAGCCTGCGCAAGTAATGTAGGCATTTTTCCCTTTCCTTTTTTCAGAATTAATGTGTGCAGTCTGGTTTGTGTATAACACTATGCTTATCGGAACTGATACTTACCGGAACCAATCTCTTCCAGATCAGTTGCC
>NC_090245.1:83937575-84030682 GCF_037325665.1 Littorina saxatilis
AGAATGATCTAACCCGAGAGAGAGCCATCACTATGGCACGACAGCAAGAACAGCTGAAAGAACAAATGAAAGAACAGTCACAGAAACTAGAGAAACTAGACATAGATGGAGCTAGTCATTATAGGCGAGACTATCAGAGCGCAGGTGCTTCTCGTGGGAGAGCGCGTGGTCGTGGAGGTCACAGACCAAAGAGACATGACAGCCCATCAGTTGTTCGAAATAAAGACAGCTGTACCAAGTGCGGGTTCGAACACCAAGACAAAAAGTGTCCGGCAGTAGGTCAGCGTTGTAGATGTTGTTCAGGCAGAAATCACTTTGCCCGAGTCTGTAAAAAACGAGCTGCGAAAGTGGACTTAGTCAGTGATTCTGATGATGAGTACTGGCTTGACGCAGCTACGGTAGATGTCAAAGAACAACGTGAAGCATGGACAGTAAACCTAGACTTCTACGGGAAGAAAGTCAACTTCAAAGTCGATACCGGCGCCGATGTGACTGCCCTCAGAGAGTGTGACTACAAAGAATTTGTGAATCCGCCAAACCTGAAGCCCTCCAAGAGCTGCCTGAGATCACCTGGAGGAAGAGTCGACACAGTTGGTGAATTCATCGCTGAGACAATAAGAAAGAAAGTCACGTACCGCTTCAGAGTAGTGGTTGTACCGAATACTGCAGGTACAAATCTGCTTGGCAGAGCAGTAAGTGAGAAGATGGGACTCGTAAAGAGACTAGAGGACATTGACTCGAGGGTCTTCGGATCCACAGGATTTTTGAAGACTCAGCCGGTAAAGCTGATTTTGAAGGAGGGTTAAAAGCCATACAGTGTGTCAACAGCGCGTCGAGTACCTTTCCCTATCCAGAAGCAAGTCAAGGAGCAGCTTGACAAGATGGAAAGGGATGGGGTCATCAAGAAGGTGACAGAAGCGACCGACTACTGTGCGCCGATCGTCCCAGTCCGGAAGAAAGGAGGCAAAATAAGAATATGTGTGGACTACAAGAAACTAAACAAAAACATTATAAACCTAGGAATACTATCCTGTGTTTAGAGTCACATTTGGTTTCAACCGAACATAGGCACATGAAATTAAGGCAAAATAAGAATATGTGTGGACTACAAGAAACTAAACAAAAACATCAAGCGGCCACATCTTATGCTGCCAAATCTGGAGGATATTGCGCCACAACTGAAGAACTCCAAAGTGTTCACCACTTTAGATGTTTCAAGTGGATTCTGGCAGGTGCCGCTTGACAAAGACAGTGCTCACCTCACGACATTCATCACCAGCTTCGGTCGGTACTGTTTTCTCCGGTTACCTATGGGCATCAACGTTGGACCAGAGGAGTTCCAGCGCAAGATGTCGGAGACGATGAATGGACTCAGAGGGTGTGAGGTCATCATGGACGACATTCTCATTCACGGGGAAACACAGAAAGAGCACGACGAGAGACTGTCGCAGGCGCTGAAGCGAATCGAGGCGTCAGGCTTGAAGCTGAATCGTGACAAGTGTCACTTCAGTAAGTCAGAGGTAGCGTTCTTTGGACACAGAATCAGCAGTGACGGCATACGACCTGACCCAGGAAAAGTGGACGCTATCACAAAGTTAGAGCCACCAAAGAACGTGACTGAACTGAAACGCGTAATCGGCATGATCAACTACCTTGGCCGATTCACCAAAGACCTGTCGACGACAATGAAGCCGATGACAGACCTACTTCGGAAGGACGTTCAGTGGAGATGGGACAGCGCACAGAGGGAAGCCTTCGAGAAGGTGAAGCTGATCATCGTTAATCTACCCTCGCTCCTGTTCTACAGTGTGGATCGACAGACAGTAGTAAGTCTGCCGTGTAAAGGCAGAAGGAAGCAAGTCCATGAAACATAGTTTCGAGAAAATCGACATTTTCTGTTTGCATCACTATTTTGGAATGAAAAGCTTTAAGTAATTTTTCTGTTTGCTGATAACATGTAGGGCATTATTGTGCGTTTCTGCTATGAATATTAAAACCCTCTTTTGATTCATCACTTAGAAATATTGATTTTTGTGGACTTACTGCCTTTTGCCGAATTAATTCCCTAAACTCATTCACTCAAAAATAATGGTAAAAGGCAGTAAGAGGACATACTGCTTTCTGCCAAATTATATCCCGACTTAAATCTTATTTTTTAAAAATGGCAAAAAGCAGCATTGGACTTACTGCTTTCTGCCATATTATATCCTGGTCGATATATCTGGCTGAGAAAAGGGCATAGAGCAGCAAGTGGACTTACTGCTTTCTGCTAATTTATTATCTCCGAAAATTGGAAGTAAAAGAAAATATACACGCAACACTGCTTTTGGAACTTTTTTTTCAAATGTGACTTTACGTCCAGTGATTTCGTGAATTTCTGAATGCACAAACAACTTCCTTGGTGAACAATTTGTATTTTCTTTTGTGATTAACTGAGACAAATGTTCCCGTTTTCTTAAATTTCAACACATGCTCAAGTTAGTCTTTGTCTTGGTTCCTCGTTTTGCTTATCATTCTGTGGTCGCTCACTCATGATTAACTTTATTGTTAATCCGTTCTTGTGTCATTGATATCGTTTAAAAAGACCATTATTTTTAATACAAGTCTTGATACTCTCTTTTGATATTCACAAGAGAAATATTGACTTGAACGCAAGTCTTTTAACATTAAAATAAAAATCTAAGAACACGTTTACACACACACACGCTTTTTATCTTGCTGCTTGTCTGTAACACACACACACACACACACACACACACGGCACACACACACACACACGGCACACACACACACACACACACACACCGCGGCACACACACACACCGCGGCACACACACACACACACACACACACACCTTTTCTTTCCTTCTCACTGTCTTTCTCGCTTTCGTTTTCTAATAAGAATTAGAATCCAGGATCTGACAATAAGACGTTTTATTTATTGAGTTTGACTAACGATTTCCAAAGGACACAAAATTAAAGCAACAACATGACAAAAATAACTAGTGTGTCAAGCCGCCATTATACCAGAATTAAGAATAGGTCATCGTGCAGTCTTGATTTCCAAAGTACACAAAATTAAAGCAACAGCATGACAAAAAGAACTGGTTTGACAAGCCGCCATTATACCAGAATTAACAATAGATAATCGTGCAGTCTTGATTTCCAAAGGACACAAAATTAAAGCAACAGCGTGACAAAAAGAAATGGTTTGACAAACCGCCATTATACCAGAGTTAACAATATTATCGTGCAGTGTTGACTTTCAGCTGAAGTGTTCCCCTTTTGAACACAATTTGTTTGATTAGTCTTGAAAACTGTGTGATGAACTATATAACCATTTGTAGTTGTACACCATGCGCGCTACATTTGCTTGTAGAATTACATAGTAATTCACACACTGTCCACAAACATTGTAGTTGAGTGTTCAACTAGCAAAACCACAAACCTGCAAACTATGATGTAGTATATTCATTTATCACCTTATCTACCCCAGTTACAGTCTACAACCCTTCTAAAACTATTCACTGACATTCTGCCATCCGACTGATGACAATTATCAACTACAGCGATTAACTGGATGTAGATTTTATTCCATGAGCCTGTTTGGATAACTAACAAACAACATACAATCCCCCCACCTCCTCCCCCTCCTCGTCCCCACGTTCTGCATCTCTGCGCTCAGAATCTGTTATTGTCAAACTGAAAGTTGTCAGTATTACTCCTCTTCCTCTTCTTTGGCCCATAACCGTCGTATGTTGCTGGCATTTTCATTTGGGCAAGGTCCATATAGTGTGGTCTCTTCTCCTGCAAGCCGAGGTGGTTGTATCAGAGGTTGTATCTCGCAGTTGCAACCTGCCAGCAACGCTTACACATCTGTCAAATGAAAAAGGCAGCAAAAGTGAGACATTTTATTGACAAATCTCCTCCCCACCCTCCTTCACATCATCCTTTTCCTCTCCCGCGCACATCACCTCCCTCCCCCCCCCCCCACCCTCCGGGCTACTATAATGACAAACGATTACTGCTGCTGCTGATGATACTAATACTACTGCAACGAAAATGATGTAAAGATGTTGCTCGTTTTAAAATATACCTCTTCAGCCCGAGAAAAGAAAGGAATGAAAATGCACGCTATTTTTGGCTGTGTCAGTGAAACATACCTTGTTTTGGGCCCTTGAACATAAAGGGGCAGTGGTGGCGAGTATCCCTCAGACTGACTGTGTGCTGCAGCTGTCGTCGCTGCTTGTCCCACTTCGAATCTCATTTCTGTCAAATACAATAGGACATAATACTTATTCCGATGGTTGGAAGCACAAAGAGACCGGAGAACAATCCTCCAGTATAATGTCATACTGTTCCAGATCTAACACGCTGTCAGTGCTCAAGACCACAAATCACTCATTCTAGATTTAAACAACTATCTCTTTGTATTAGAAACATGCTAAATGCATCCCATAAATATCATGATGAAAATAGCAGAAGTGAATAGTGAAGAAGTCACTGTAGAAGTAGCGTACAACAACAAAACTATAATAAATGGGCATTTGAACTATGGCATTTTACTTGCTAGCTCCGTAATGCAAGTGCACATTGGAATACCCAAATCAGTCAGAAAATCAGTGTTGTCGTTGTAAATTCCCATACACCTATTGAGAGAGAGTCATTTCAGACCGGAACGCAAAACTGCCAACAACAAAAATGAAACAAACAAACCAACTTACTGTTGCTTCGGATAGTTGAACACGTCGGCAGCAGCTCTCATCGCCATTTTACCCGACAAAGGCCAGGGAAATAATGATACAATAAGCTTAGTTCTGATTGGTTAACAGCAGTCAGGATTACAAAAGGGTGAACGCGATTGGCTAATGGACATAGAGCGCTAAACCATGCAAACTCGTTTTGAGGCTTGCAAGGAAGTAAGTCCAGTGCAAACCTGAAAACCAAAAGTCCCTGGACTTACTTCCATTTGCCGATTTTTATCCTTCGATTAATTTTTTTTTAGTGGACTTACTTCTTCAAAAAGTCCATAAATATTGATCGCACATCTTAGAAATTTTGACACAAGATGCGCCTTTTTCTCCTCTGCATTATGATATAAAAATCTCATTTTTACCAAATTTGGACTTACTGCCTTCTGCCAATACACGGCAGAAGTGCTGACGCAAGCAGTTTTGGCCTCGGTGCTGTGCTCTTACAGCAAAATGACAGCGGTGACCTTGAGCCAATTGCATTTGCGTCCAGAACAATGACCCCAGCAGAACAGCGCTACGGACAGGTTTCACAGTCTTCAGAGTCGGGTATGTCCCTAACTTTGATATCAAATAAAATGTTTCGTTTTGTTGAGTCGTGAATTTTCACTGGTCTGTGTCGAATGTCTTCGGAATTTACATATGAAAAATAAACTTTGATCGAATTTAAGTCAAGTTTGTATTCCCCACCAGCGAAAAAGGTAGGTCGGTCGTGAGAAATGAGACAGACACGATTTCCCTTTTTAGCCACATTGCAATAGACAAAGGCACCAGTACAAAAACACACAAAGAAATCCAGTTAAAAGTACATTAGAAACCAAAGAACAGAGATAGATGAACACACTTAGTTAAAAAAAAACAATGAATGTGTTTATGTTTAGTCGATACAATCGCATGTGAAGTAAACGGTCTTTTTTCTAAATGTGTCTGTCTCAAAAACGTTAATTACAAATCTGTTCAGTTGGAATGGCTGTTAAAAGGTTTGGACGTAACATGCTTTTAATAAGTAGCAATTTCCATCAAATCACGATATGAAAGGGTTTTGAAAGGCTAACTACGGCTTATTCTACTTGCGCTTGGTCATTTTGTCACTCGGGCAAGGTGTCTGTCTCATTTTTTCTCACGACCGCCCTGCAGACAAATCGTCCGCTATAACCGCCATACACAGCAAATTGTCATGATGCAACCAATTTTACACTTCCTATCCGTTGTCAGGCAGATAATCAACTGGCTGACTAAAGAATTTTTCGGCATGTGTTCATTTCAGAGCACGTTATTTACTGTCTAGTAACTCGGGCAAGGTGTCTGTCTCATTTTTTCTCACGACCGCCCTGCAGACAAAATCGTCTGCTATAACCGCCATACACAGCAAATTGTCATGATTCAACCAATTTTACACTTCCTATCCGTTGTCAGGCAGATGATCAACTGGCTGACTAAAGAATTTTTCGGCATGTGTTTATTTCAGAGCACGTTATTTACTGTCTAGTCATTCGGGCAAGGTGTCTGTCTCATTTTTTCTCACGACCGTCCTGAAGACAAATCGTCTGCTATGACCGCCATACACAGCAAATTGCCATGATGCGACCAATTTTATACTTCCTATCCGTTGTCAGGCAGATGATCAACTGGCTGACTAAAGAATTTTTCGGCATGTGTTTATTTCAGAGCACGTTATTTACTGTCTGTCTCTGAAAACCTTGAATTCTCACGACCGCCCGGCACTTTGACGGTCATTTCTTACCAAATGTTAAGCAGATTCATTTGTAAAATAACAACATTCAGTGACTGTGTCTGATCAACGCCAGTGGTTTTTTTCAATCCTTGAATGCACTGCATTGTGAATGTTGTGGTCAAGTGAGAGTTTTATAGACATTGCCGTACGTTTTTCAACACTTTGATGACGTCAGACAGCAGATTGAAAACGTTCCAACTTGGAAAGAGAGCCAGTCACGATCATATAATCGTAGGGAATCAATAGTTGCTTTGTGTATTAACTTTCAAGTGCTTTTAAAAGTTTGATTTTTGTCATTGTTATTGTTGCATATGTGCGTGCGTACGTGCGTGCGCGCCTGTCAGTGTGGAAGAGTGTAGCCTGGTAAGTGTATCCAATTCCGACCGACTTCGGGGATACCTAAATCCGACCGATTTTCCAAGTCACTAATGATGAGGTTCACACGTCATCCCAACAGAAAGAATGCCATTCATACAAGGGCCATTCATGAACGGTTGATGACGCGATGTCACGAACCAATCGTTTCGTCACGAGAGTTAATTGCGTCATCTGCACCGCGGCGCGAAATGTGCCTTCGCCATACGTTTCTTGCAAAGGGGGAGATAATTTGATGAACAGAGTTGTGTTTCTTTTACATGGATGTTAATAAGTGTTTTTGGAAGAATAATGTTATGGTTCTGACTAAATCTCATTGTACTTTTTAATCGAAAAGGGGAAAATCTTATCGGTCGTGATTAGATACCCAGTTTTTGAGAGAGTATTTAAATCCGACAACAACGCAGATAATACAAAACGCTGCACAAAATCCCAGTAAAACCATTCATTGTTTACGTTTATGACTTGAAAAAAGCATATGAACAAGGAAACATATCAGATGATGTATTATCTAGCTGTGTGTGTGTGTGTGTGTGTGAGCGTGCGGCCGAGCGTTGCGCGCACGTGTTCGTTTGTGTGTGTGTGTGTGTGTGTGTGTGTGCGTGCGTGCGTGCGTGCGTGCGTGTGTGTGTGTGTGTGTGTGTGTGTAAGCGTGCGCGCGAGCGTTGTGCACACGTGTTCGTTTGTGTTAGCGTATGTGTGTGTGTGTGTGTGTGTGTGTGTGTGTGTGTGTGTGTGTGAGTGTTGATGCGTGAGTGTTGATGCGTGCGTACTTGCATGTGTGCGTGCGAGAGGGGTTTTTTTTTTATGTGTGCAGAGTAGTTGTTGTAGAAAATGCAAGACAGTAAGGTTCAGTCTGTAGTGGATATACTGGGACAGCGTCCATGTACTATGCCACAGTTCAGTCTGTAGTGGATATACTGGGACAGCGTCCATGTACTATGCCACAGTTCAGTCTGTAGTGGATATACTGGGACTGCGTCCAGGTACTATGCCACAGTTCAGTCAGTAGTGGATATACTAGGACTGCGTTAAGGTACTCTGCCACAGTCTTTGATGACGTCATTTCCGTTTTTGTGATAGTTGAGGCGGACCTGTTAAGTAATTTTTGATTAAGTCGGGACTTTGATATTGCATTTGAGCCAGGTAGCTTGAAAATAAGTGAATTAGTTCGCTCATTAAAATTGTCATCAAAAACGAATATTTCATTACAGATTCAAACACTACTGCATTGTACTTCTTATCTTCTCCTGATTTAAAATATATATATACATATGTTATGTTTACTTTAAAAACGCGTTCAGAATTAAAGAAAACAGGTTGAGTATGCTTCGCGGAGATGAGTGTGATCCGTGACGGTTTTCGGGTATGGTTAGCCGAGACTATCTGAATTTAGTCTCGCCGATCGGACTGTTTTTTTTTTTAGTTTATCCTTCAATTTGATGCCTATAGATTGACTACATGTTTTTATATCGCTTTACGCGACTTGTTTTAAATTTCGTCAAGTTATGAAATGTATTATAAAATTTGGTACATAACATTCTAAAAATTGCAAATAACAATAACACTTTTGATTACAGATTCAAAAGTTATTGCATTGTATCCTTTGGATTTCCTGGATCCCAATGTATAAACAGATATATATGTCATGCTTTATAGTGTGAAAATCTGCTCAAATGAGAAAAATCGCCCGTTTTGTTCATATGCTTCGCGGAGGCAACCCGTCTCGGTCTTCTGGTTTCGGCTAGCCAAATCTCACTAGCATTGTTAATGACTCGTCCCTGATTCCAATGTTGATCTTTTAGTTTCAAACCAACTTAATGTTTTATTATCACTTCACATGACTTGTTCTGTATATTTTTTTTCGCTGTCATGATGTCACCATTTAGAGGGTAGGGTTACATTTTCAGGTATTTATTCCCCAAGAATATGCAAAAAAAATTCCAAACTCGTTTTTTTCTATTGGTCAATGATTCTACTTTTTTCTTACAGTGAGAAATGGAGTGCAATTAACATTGTTACTTTTGAAGGTATGCTCATGACGTGCATCACAGCGAAATAGCAGTTCAGAAGAACGGAATTCCCATAATTAGTCCTTATTTGCTGCTTTTTTCACTGAGCTCGGAAATGATATTTTGCTTGCATTGTTATTGCTTAATTTATTAAAGCCTCTGGACAATATTCTTTGAATAAATCGTTACCCAATTCTGTTTACGTCTATCCCTTTGTTTGATAGAGTACTGTAACAAGCTATCACATTATGTCGACAAGAATGCGTCTCCATACAAGTTTTTGTCTTGATTCCATCCAGGAGGATGTCAGGCTTTAATAAAAACACTATTTCAAAGATCTCTGTCAAGATTGATTTTGTTGAAAAAAAAGGAAGTCTGTGATTGAAGATTGTGAAACCTGCCTACAGTCAAATTGAGAAGGAATGCTTGGCGAGCGTTTGGGCGTGTGAGAAGTTCTACAAATATCTTGTAGGTCTGGAGTCATTTCAACTTTTGACTGATCATAAACCTCTCGTACTGCTCATGTCTACCAAAGATTTGGACCAAGCACCACCAAGATGTCTGCGCCTACTCCTGAGAATGGCACGATTTAACGCAGAGGTCCGGCATGTTCCAGGTAAGCAGCTAGTCATTGCTGACTGTATCAGCCGCAGTCCTCTAGCCTACACAGAGAGTGATGTCGACCGGGCAGACGACGTGGACGACTAAATTGACTTTGTTCAGTCGTCATGGCGAATAAGTGACCACAGACTTCAGTCACCCAAAGCCGCAACTGAAGCAGACGATGATCTCCAAGCAGTGATCAAGTACTGTCATGAGGGATGGCCAAATCAGATTCCCTCATCACTCAAACCATACCACAAGGTGAAAGATGACCTATCAGTTGTGAACGGTCTTGTCGTATTCAGAGACAGAGTAGTGATCCCTGTCAGTCAACGACAAGAAGTGAACAAGTCGCGTAAGGCGAAAATACAACATTTAGTCAAGCTGTCGAACTCACAGAATGAAACTGAACGCAATGCAATTTTTCAGCAAGACCGTATACTCGTAGCATCGTCAGTCCACCGCTCGTGGCAAAGGCAGTGAAATTGACAAGAAGATGTTTTTGGAATCAGGAGCCGACAAGGAATAAGATGAAAGTGGTTTTAAATTGATTTCAAAAATTTAATTTTGATCATAATTTGTATATTTTTAATTTTCAGAGCTTGTTTTTAATCCAAATATAACATATTTATATGTTTTTTGGAATCAGAAGATGATGAAAAATAAGATGAACGTAAATTTGGATCGCTTTATAATTTTTTTTAATTTTTTTTTACAATTTTCAGATTTTTTCAATCTTTCTTATTTGGTGTTTCAACGTCGTTTTCAACCACGAAGGTTATATCGCGACGGGGAAAGGGGGGGGAGATGGGATAGGCCACTTGTCAATTGTTTCTTGTTCACAAAAGCACTAATCAAAAATTTGCTCCAGGGGCTTGCAACGTAGTACAATATATTACCTTACTGGGAGAATGCAAATTTCCAGTACAAAGGACTTAACATTTCTTACATACTGCTTGACTAAAATCTTTACAAAAATTGACTATATTCTATACAAGAAACACTTAACAAGGGTAAAAGGAGAAACAGAATCCGTTAGTCGCCTCTTACGACATGCTGGGGAGCATCGGGTAAATTCTTCCCCCTAACCCGCGGGGGGTAGATTTTTAATGACCAGTCATTAATTAATTTTTTAAGCCACCAAGCTGAAATGCAATACCGAAGTCCGGCCTTCGTCGAAGATTGCTTGGCCAAAATGTCATCAATTTGATTGAAAAAAGCCGGATATGACGTCGCCAAAAGTATTTTTCGAAAAAAAGAAAAAAACGTCCGGGGATATCATTCCCAGGAACTCTCATGTAAAATTTCATAAAGATCGGTCCAGTAGTTTGGTCTGAATCGCTCTACACACACACGCGCACAGACAGACAGACACACACACACACACACATACACCACGACCCTCGTCTCGATTCCCCCTCTATGTTAAAACATTTAGTCAAAACTTGACTAAATGTAACAAGTCGCGTAGACAAGGAATAAGATGAGAGTGTTTTTAAATTGATTTCGAAAATTTAATTTTGATCATAATTTTTATATTTTTAATTTTCAGAGCTTGTTTTTAATCCAAATATAACATATTTATATGTTTTTGGAATCAGGAAATGATGAAGAATAAGATGAATGTAAATTTGAATCGTTTTATAATTTTTTTTTTTTTTTCCAATTTTCAGATTTTTAATGATTAAAGTCATTAATTCATTTTTAAGCCACCAAGCTGAAATGCAATACCAAAGTCCAGCCTTCGTCGAAGATTGCTTTGTCAAAATTTCAATCAATTTGATTGAAAAATGAGGGTGTTGTGACAGTGCCGCCTCAACTTTTACAAAAAGCCGGATATGACGTCATCAAAGACATTTATCGAAAAAAAGAAAAAAACGTCCGGGGATATCATTCCCAGGAACTCTCATGTAAAATTTCATAAAGATCGGTCCAGTAGTTTAGTCTGAATCGCTCTACACACACACACGCACAGACAGACAGACAGACACACACACACTCACACACACACACACATACACACACACACACATACACCACGACCCTCGTCTCGATTCCCCCTCTACGTTAAAACATTTAGTCAAAACTTGACTAAATGTAAAAACAAACTTCATGAGAGTCATCAGGGTATAGAAAAATGCCTGGAGTTTGCCAAACTAACAGTATTTTGGCCAGGCCTGAGAGCTGAACTGACGCAATTAGTGGAAAACTGCTCAACTTGTCGTGAGAATCGACCAGCACAGCGACACGAGCCACTGCGTCCGACAGAGCTACCATCCCGACCCTGGTCACAGATTGGTGCAGATTTTGCATCATTCAGAAACAAAGACTATTTGGTTGTTACAGACTATCATTCACGCTGGATCGAGATCAAACAAGCGACCTCTCTGTCAAGCTCAGCAGTGATCCCACGTTTCAAGCAAATATTTTCCACCCACGGCATACCAGACATACTTGTGAGTGACAATGGTAGCCCCTTTTCTTCAAGAGACTTTGCTATATTCGCCAGAGAATACGGCTTCGATCACCATACATCAAGTCCCCATTTCCCCCAAGCTAATGGCCAGGCAGAGTCAGGCGTGAAAACTGCGAAGAAGATTCTCGCCCAGACTACTACTATGGGGGTCCTTTACGTCCTCACAGATACTAATATCTATTAGGGACATGAATATAGGTAATGTGTTAGGGGGGGGAGAGGGAGTGAAGAAGCGAGGGAGGGAAGATGTCGGAGCGGGTAAGAGTGGTGATAAAAGTTTATTAAAAGATTTAGGTTCGTTTCTTCGTTTCTGTGTATATTGTCTTCAAAAGCATTTTTGGGGTAGGGTTTGTTTTTTGTTTAAAAAAACCCGTTTATTTCGAAAAAGAATGCTTTTTAAAGAGATACAAATTTCAGATCCACTTTATAAAACCAAAGGTTAAAAAAGTTGATCCAGTTTTATACAGAGAGAAAATAAGAACCAGTGTATACAGTCCGCACGTCTTGTTATATTTACATTTTAAAAAGCTATGCCACAGTGACACAACGAACATTCATACACACAAATATGTATATCTACATTTACTGGCAAGCCAGGCACTCCGCCTACGCCCCGGCCGTCAGCCAATGGCGCAGCTGGCATGGGTGCCTGTGCCAGGAATAAGTGGCCTGCCATTTATAACCCTTGGCTGGGTATGGATGGGGGGGGGGGGGGGTAAGGCCTCATCGGTGGTGTCGTGGTAGCACCTGGTTTGTCAGTTTTTAGCCATGACACGGGCCTTCTCGCCCAGACAGAGCCGGATATAGCTATATACATGTAGCTATTCTGATGAACACGTGGGGGAATTCGGGGGCTGTGATTGGATGGTCTCTTCCGATCATCAAAGCATAATGCTACGGAAGTCGGCCATTTTTCTCAATATCCAAAAGCATATTGTCAATAACAAAGACGCATGGTTCCGGTTTATCCATCTGTACCACACGATGTTTCACTGATCGACAATGTTTTTCAGCTTTACAAATGTCGATAGCATACCCTTTTCTGCTAACTTCCCGATGAAACAGGACTAAACCTATTATTTTCTGTCCCTAAACACCACAAAATGCCCAAAGTCGAAAGATGTAGTACAAACAGGGGAGTACAACGGAACAGCCGTTTTTGTGTGCCTGTGAGCTTAGTTCACAGTTGGCGACTGACACAAATTAACTTTCGCATTCGGCTTTTCTTATCTCGTAACTCCACACTAAATACCCCACTTCCCCTCTGAAGTATTGATGTACAACCCATGGCACTAACATTCATGTAGTCGTTTATAACTGAGGTTGAAACATTCGCTTCATGACGAGACAAGTATAAATGCCATTCACCCAAACTGGAAACGTCGCTGCCGTCTACTCGCATTGCCGATTAGCTGTTCTCTTTTCCTCCCCTTGTTGCATCCTAGTTCTTCAGTTGTTTCTAGTTTTCCGTTGATGTTGTGCTTTGGTCTTCTTCATAAGTAGTCTTGTTCAAAATTTAAAAAAAAACTTAAACTTCTTTTTGTTGTATACGAATGAACTAATAAAAAGCTGTTTAACAGCTGTGTTGTCAAATCGAGTTTTTTTCCAAAGTCAGTGTGGCGCCTGCGCAAAACTAATGCGCATAAGAAACGGCGTCTGCTATCAAAACCTGAGATCAACGCATCGACGCAAAAACTGTCATTTTGTAAGTTTGGAACAACAAATAAAGGTCAGAACAGCTATATAATCGCTATTGTATTTTCAGCGTAGCAATAGGGTCCGATATTTAGACTCGAACAAGTATAATGCGACTCGTCTTCGACTCGTCAGCATTATACTTGTCTCGTCTAAATATCGGACCCTATTGCTACGCTGAAAACACAATAGCTTTTATTGATGATGTACAGATCTACACCACACTCAGCAACAGGACTCAGTCCATCCGTCATGTTGATTGGACGCCAGCTGAAGACGAAGGTTCCAGTCCTGCCCAGCCGACTGCAGCCAGTACAACACAACGACAAAGACATTCGTCTGGCTGATAGTCACACCAAGCAGGACTACAAAAAGTACTACGATGAACGGCTATGAATTTCTCGCATTTCTTAACACATGAATTTCACGCAGGTTTCCAGTTAAAATCTCTCCTTACTTGTCATTTGAATTTCACGCACACGCATGCACACGCATGCACGTATCCCCCCTGCATCGGTGTGTTCGTGAGTGAGTCCCGTGTATAGACGCGTGAATACAAATCACAATTCAGCAAGACACGAATACCAACAACCAACATGGGAAATCCGTGGGAGTTTATACGTCACGACGGTTCGCTCACAACTCACAAATCACAATTCAGTTCAACTGCACGGCTCATTTCGCCATGGCACAGCAAGAGACGAGCATCACGATAACAACAACCAACAGGGGAAATCCGGCAATTCTCAGCCGTGGGAGTTTATACGTCAAGGACCGTGAAACCAAGAAATCAAAGACATGTGTGCATGTGTGTGTGTGTGTGTGTGTGTGTGTATGTATGTATGTGTGTGTGTGTGTGTGTATGTGTGTGTGTGTGTGTGTGTGTGAGTGTGTGAAGAGGTACATGTGTATATTTGTTTTGCTGTAAAAATTGCTTGAGTATGTGAAAGAATTGGAGACATGTGTCAGAACGATTCTTCATTCACCTCTTGAAGAATTTACCATCTCATCTAATAGAAAACTTAAATGTTTCAACTCATTTCAAGGTGAATTGAGACTCATCATCGGTCACGAGCAACTCTATCTCATATACACACACCCCAACGCATACACTACATGCGTGATTTTCAAAAGCTCACATGCGTGACTTTCAAAAGCTCACATGGGTGAAATTCAAACCACCAAATGCGGGAAAATCAAATGCGGGAAGACAAAAACATTTTTCAAATGCGTGAAATTCAAATGCACCCGCCATTGCGAGAGGGTACGTGGGGTTTGGGAAATCGAACGATCGGCGATCATCAGTGTTCACATTGGTTACAGTCCGTTACAAACACAATGCATCGTTCGGAGGCATCCAACTTGTATTCCAAGTCAGGAAATAACTGTTCCGTTTTCAACGTACACGCTATTATCAATACCGATCGCGGTTTGTCAAAAACACAAAATAATGAAATGTGTGTGTCTACTGCACGTAGTTCAGCAAAAAGAGTCAGTCTGGCATGGCACACAGGTAGCATTGTACCAGTGTAGAAATGACCTGCAGATCAGCAGTGAGATGGTCAATTTCTTCTCGAAAGGCGTTGCGGTCGACTTGGGGCAGCCGCCGGATAGTTGGGGGCATGGTTTCCTCTTGTCGGTACGACGTGGTCTCGGCTGTAGTCGTCTCCCCTTGCAATCAGCTGTTTCTTTCCTCCTTTCCTTTCACATACTACTTTTTTGAGAGTGCGGTTTCTGTTTCTGTTTAACAGTCTTGCTTTCAGTTGAACGTTTTTTGAGCAGTTTGATGCTAGATCGTGTATATCGTCTGGTTCAAAGTCTCGGTCTGTTACTGCCAGTTCCGCTGCAGTGGTTTCATCGTCTGCTACCGGTGACGTCACAGCACAACACACCTCTGAGGTGACAATCTCGCACGTGGCTAACCTTGCAGTGTCACAGTGGGCAGAAACGTGCTGTGTGGGAGCGGTCAGACTGCGTGTTTCACGTGCGCTCTCTGTGCTGGCGTGTTTTGTTTTGCGCTGTCATTTGTCACAACCTTTGACACTGCATCGTTTTGATTTTGTGTATCAGGATCAAGAGTAATGTCTTTTGGTAATTCATTTTGAAAGCCAGGATGGCCATGACAAGAATTAAGGCCCACACGTGATCTCCTTTGCTCTGCTCTTTGTCTATCTCGGCGGATTTGCGCTGCTGAATTTTTCCTCCACTGTCCAGTGGCAGCCGTTGTAATGGCGGCTGCTTTGTCGTGTTCAGTGGCGCTCAGTCGAAGTACAAAAAAGTATCCTGTCCCTCACCAGCAACTTTCCAAGATTTAACGTGGTGGTCTGACAGCAGGGTGGCTAGAATGCCTTCCACATGTGTTGGTAATCCAACAATGGTCATTTTGGCGAGTTGAGAGAGAGAGAGAGACAGAGACAGAGAGAGACAGAGAGAGAGAGACAGAGGCAGAGACAGAGACATAGAGACAGAGTTAGAGACAGAGAGACAGACAGACAGACAGACAGAGAGAGAGAGAGAGAGAGAGAGAGAGAGAGAGAGAGAGAGTTCATCATATCGCTACCAGAATTCATCTCTTGACTCTACTGACTTCCTCAAGGCAAACCAGAAATGCCACGGAGTTCATCTTGGAAAGGCTAAACTGTACATGTCTTTACAAACTTAATGTGCGAGATACGCATCTAACACGTATACCCACCTTTTTGTTTCATCCACACACATCTCTGTTTGAACTAAAGGCTGCTTGCAGTGCAGACTTCAGAAATAGTAAGTTAATATTGGTCACAGTTCCCGATTTTACCACTAATGCTGGGTTTAACGTTTTCTCATCCATTGGACCAATATTCACATTATTTCGCAATTTCCTGGTCTTTATGAACTGAAGCAGCATCATTCATTTCCAGAGGCACCTTAATGCAAACCAGTCGATAATGATCATTAACAGTGGCGGACGCACGTCAATACTCCAAAGGATCGATTGGTCTTAAACCCGTTTCTATACAGGCCGCATGTAACGTGGAACTGACTTTCATATTGCAAAATCAATATTCCTTCGCAAGTACGTATCCTTCCTTTCACAGAAACCAACCAGTCTAACCTAAACAGTTACTCAGGGGCGGACGAGGGGTGCACGTGCACCCCCCCTCCAGCAAAAAAAAAAAATAAAATTGGAAAGCTGATTCTATGACCATTTGTAAGTTCAAATGGCACCAGATGGCACCATTTTGCTTCTTTGAGCCAAAATTTTTTCAGGGGGAGCATGCCCCCGGACCCCCCTAGCGAAGCGCCCATCACATTCACTTTCGATTCAAAGTGCACCCCCCCTTACAAAGCAACTGATCCGCCCCTGTCACTTGAAGTTCAAATCACAGTGGTTACCTCGTTTTATCAAAAATAAACCGATCAAAGAAAATATCAACCGGTACATGTATGACCGGTTGCGAATTTTGAGATCTTTACCTGTACAATTCCGGAAATTCCTGTTCACGCGATTCTTATATATTGATTTGAGATATTGTGTCACGATCGGGTGACAGAGACCAAGAAAGCGTCACTCAGTGGAGTGCCTGTTCTGGGTCAATGTATGATAGAAAGCGCCTGTGCGTGATATTGGACACAGCAGAGTTTTTGCTGACAGTGCTCCCGAGCACGGATGTTTTGAAACGCACGAGCTTCACAGTGCAGGTTTCTGCTGTCATAGGGCTGACGGTTTTTTTCGCTGACAGCGCGCACGGGATTTTCAGGGATTGAGTTTCTCGTGTCTTTTTCCTGCTTGGGGAGGCAAAACTGTGTATAGCTGGACTGGTTTGGTGACAAGGTCAGTCACGTGTATTTGGCTAGGTGGTCTGTCAGAGACTCAAGGACGACACACTTGACACCCAGCGGCAGAAGGGGAAGGACCTAACACACAGTTACTAGAGTATGATGGTTTTTCACCGAGTATCATATTCGGCACTCTAGGGGAACTTCCACAAGTTATTCCTTTCCTCTGCCACGTATTTTGCTGAGGACAAGTCGTCACATTTCCTTCGTCGGCGATGGCTTTCGCATAAGGATTCGACAAGGGGTTCTGGACGTTTTGGGTCACTGTTGACGAACAGAGACTGTTCCAGGGAGGAGGCGGACTTTGCTTCCATTGAGAGTTACAATCATAGGCTTTTGAGGTAATAAATCATTATTTAACGCTGTTGATGAGTCTGTGTTGTGGAATGAAATACTCTCTGTTGTTCTTTCCAGGTTAGCGCATAATTTACTCTCTGTGACGCTAAAATACTAATCTGTATATGGTTTTTGCAGATAGGGAGAGAAGGACGGAAAATGGCTGTTTTGTTGTTGTAAAAAGTCAGTTTTGTGCAGGCCCACGTGCTCGATGAGATATTTAAAGATGACATGTTTTAAGGTGGTGGGTGAGGGGTAGCTGACATGTTTAGTGCACCGATGCTTTCTGTTTGCAGCCTTCCTTCGTTCGTTCGTTTCGTTCGTTCGTTACGTTCCCGTAACATCGGCACGGCTGACTCTGGCGGGAACTGTTGAGGCTACGCTAACCAGGAGACCGGCTAACCAGGAGACCGGCTAACCAGGAGACCGGCTAACCAGCGGACCGGCTAACCAGCGAACCGGCTAACCAGCGGACCGGCTAACCAGCGAACCGACTAACCAGCATACCGGCTAAGCCGCAGCAGCAGAGATAAAGCTAAGTGCACCATGTCGTACGCACCCCGTTGACCACCGTTGTCTTTTCGTATCTATGATTTCATTGGAGTAGTGACAACGTGGGGTGTGTGACACCTGCACGAACTAGAGCTTTTCGAACAGAACATTCTCATTTCGACTGTATTTACACGGGTTCAGCGTGTTACTATAATTTTCTACATAGTACTGGCATTTTGTCAGTGAACACTGGTTTTTTACGTGTTGAGAACGTAAAAGGAACATATTTTGAGTGAAGGCTCGAGGGAGGTGGAGAGTTTATACATAAACAGGCGTCTGAAACTTATACTTTTGTTGACTCTATTTAATTGTATGCCTGCGAGAGTGGATCGTGGTGTGGTTAGTTAATTAGTAGTAATTAACCGGTTCATAATCACCTTGAGTGATATATTGAAACGTGACACGTGGGGGCCAAGCCGGGATTTACTCAGTTAATTTCCAACTGATAAAGACCCACCAATTAAGGAGAACTAAGAGCAGATAATCTCGTCAGTGCTCGACTTATTTTCTGCTTGGTGCTACCCTTTTTTGTATAGTTTTGATCATATACCACACCTTAAGCGATTCACATCTTGCAGGAAATGTAAATTGTAATTTGTGAGTTATTGTATGCGCTAACTGTGATTATCTCCCTTTCCTTTGTTTGTGAATCTTTGTTGTTGTACGTTCAGAGTTTTCCGTTGCAGAGAGCTGAGCGGGGTTAGCGGATTTGTTATTCGTTTTACTCAGTTTTCTCTACATTGTTGTTTCGCATTCCGTAACAGGTTACATTTTCTACCGTCTTGTTTTACTTGGATTTTTCTCCATATTTTGACTTTGTTGGAATTTTGGGGGGGAAGGGTCCGAGGACTTCTGTCCTAACCAAGGCTGTGGGAAACACTCTGTTTCACCGCAAAAAGCAGCCGATAAAGTAGGCCACGGCTGTGGGAAACACTTTGTTTCACCGCAGAAAGCAGCCATATAGTAGGCTACGCGATTTGTTCTACACCGTTTGGATTTTTCTTCTGCATTTTCCGGTTGCTGGATTTTTGTATCCACCGCTTTCGTCACCGCGTATTCTAGCTATAGCTGCGTTAGACTTACTTTTGTGATAAAGCTTTGCTAAAACTAACCATGGCTACAGGGGGATCTCCGACGAGGAGAATAACTTTCGAGACTCCTGGCAGTGAGGAACAGACAGAGCGTGACGCACGCGTTAGAGCGCGTAGTTTGCTTAAACGCAAGGAGCTGGAACGTAGGGAAGACATAGAGCGACAGACGAGAAAAGAAGAGCTTGACAGACAAGAACGACAGGCCGAACGTGACAGACAGGACAAGAAAGAGAAAGACGAACGAGACAGACAGGAAAAGAAGGACGAACTGGACAGACAAGAAAGAGAACGTGACAGACAAGAAAGAGAACGACAGGCCGAACGACAGGCCGAACGTGACAGACAAGAAAGAGAACGACAGGCCGAACGTGACCGACAGGATAAGAAAGACGAGCTTGAGAGACAGGAACGACAGGCCGAACTTGACAGACAGGAAAAGAAAGACGAACGTGACAGACTAGACCGGAAGGAACAGGCGGATCGCGATCACCAGCTAGAGCTAGCTAGGCTACAGGCCGAGAAGGGTACGCTCACTCAGGCTAGCGCGCCGACGTTTGTTGCCGACCGTACGAGACTGCCGACGTTCGACGATGACAAGGACGAGCTCGACGACTTTTTACGCCGGTTTGAGCGCATTGCATCTGACCAGAAGTGGGAAGAGGCCACGTGGGCTAGCCGCCTTAGCACCTGCTTAAAGGGACGCGCATTGCAGCTCTACAACGCTTTGGAGGACGACGAGGCGAGAGACTATCAGGCACTTAAGAAGGCGTTACTCCAGCGCTTTAACCTGACTGCTGAAGCCTACAGACGACGTCTGCGTAACAGCAAGAGACTGAGCGGCGAGCTGAGTCATCAGTTTGTGGCACGCCTTAACCTCTACCTGCGGCGCTGGGTGGAGATGGCCGAAAAGGACTGGACCGTCAACGACCTTGCCGACCTCATAGTCATGGAACAACTGATGTCCAGCCTGCGACCTGAGGTGGTGACCTTCGTGCAGGAGCACCAGCCCAAGACTACTCAGGAGGCAGCCGACTGGATCAGAGTGCACGAGGACGCCCAGGCGATCTCCGGCAAATCTTCAGGCTCACGGCCAGGAAAAACGGGAAATTCGGGTTCTTCAGGACCCAAGGACGGGAAGGACGATCAGGGACACAAGGGATCGAGTTCCAGAACTGACATCCAGTGTTACTACTGCAACAAGCGGGGCCACGTGAAGAAGGACTGCCACAAGAGACAGGCTGACCAGAAGGGCGTTCACTTCGTTGGCAGTGAGGAGTTCAGGGACGTCACGAGCTCATGCACCATCCCACAACTCTGCGTTCCGTGCTCCAGGAAACATTTCCAGCCCCACTGCAACGTCTACGTTAACGGAGTGAAGGGCGAAGGTCTGCGGGACACAGGGGCAGACATGATAGTGGTTCGGGCGAGTCTAGTTCCAGCTATGGCCTACACAGGAGACAGCATCAGGGTGAGAATGGCCGAGGCATCTCACGCTTACGACTTGAACACGGCAGTGATCAAGGTCGTAACCCCGTTGTTCACGGGGACCATTGTGGCCGTCGTCATGGACGATCCTCCATGCGACCTGCTCATTGGAAACCGGGTTCAGTTTGTGGACGGCGTCACCAGGGAGGTTCCCGTTTATCGGTCTCCCGACGTCATTTCAGTGCTCACGCGGGCACAGGCGGAGCGAGAGGACAAACCTCTCAAACCCCTACCTGCTGCACGAGCTGCCCTGGGGAACGTGACCCCCGCGCTTCTCGCGAAGGCTCAGGATTCTGACCCGACCTTAGCTACTCCTCGGGAGCACGCGAAGTCGGGGAAGGTGAAGCTGAGCGGGAAGCATGGGAGGTCAAAGTTCCTCAGGGACAAGAAGTTGCTCTACCGTGAGTTCAGCAACCAAGAAGGTACATTCAAACAGGTTGTCGTGCCTCGCGAGTTTCGCGAGGGTGTCATGGCAACGGCACACGACTCGATTCTGGGAGGTCATCTGGGTACCAAGAAGACCACGGATCGTGTCTGGCGCCACTTTTACTGGCCAGGCATCTGCACGGATGTCCGACGTTTCTGTGCGTCCTGCGATAAGTGCCAGAAGGTGGTTGCCAAAGGAAGGGTGAGGAAGGTCCCCTTAGAGAAGATGCCGCTCATCGACGAACCCTTTCGTCGGGTGGCAGTGGACATCATCGGGCCCATCTTGCCTGCGTCTGAGGACGGAAACAGATACATTTTGACCATGGTGGACTACGCTACTCGATACCCAGAGGCGATCCCTCTGAAATCGATTGAAGCCACGCGAGTAGCTGAGGCTCTGGTTACTATGTGGTCCCGGCTGGGAATTCCATCAGAGGTACTCACCGACAGAGGCACGCAGTTCACGGGAGGAGTGATGGCGGAGGCAGCACGACTGCTATCACTGGAGCAGCATTTCACCACTCCTTACCATGCTCAGTGCAACGGACTGGTGGAAAGGTTCAATGGCACCTTGAAGACCATGCTGAGGAAACTAGCTCAGGAGAAACCACGCACGTGGGACAGGTACATCCCAGCATTGCTTTTTGCATACCGCGAGGTTCCTCAGGAGAGCTTGGGTTTTTCCCCATTTGAGTTGTTGTACGGCAGACAGGTACGCGGTCCCATGGCTATCCTGCGTCAAGCTTGGACGGACGAAGAAGCTGACGAGGAGGTGCAGACGACAGCGACCTACATCGTAGAACTCAGGAACAGGATTGAAGAGACCTGCAAATTGGCTCAAGAGAACCTGGGAAGAGCAGCACAGCGTTACGCGCGAGGATTCGACCGCAAGGCACGGCCGCGCAGCTTCAAGATTGGAGAACGGGTGTTGCTACTTCTACCTGTCAAACACAACAAGCTACAACTGCAGTGGCAAGGACCTTTTGAGGTGACAGCGAAAGTGGGCCAAAACGACTACAGGATCGTCATGAACGGGAAAGCACGCCTGTACCACGCCAACCTGCTGCGCGCCTACATAGAGAGGACTGCCTACGGGGAAAAGGACAAAGTGACAGAAGCAGTTGCTGTCGTGATGGACGAGACAACGGAAGAACAGGGAGGAGGACGGGTACCAGTTTGTCCGCTGGAGGCTAGTGAGGATCTCACGGACGTGCACATCTCACCTGATCTTGGGGACGACCAGCAGGCGGACCTGCAAGAGATCCTGAAGGATGCAGCACGGGTCCTTACAGACATACCACTTCAGACGCATCTAGAGGAGTTTACCTTCGACTTGCTGGAGAAACAGCCAGTGAGGACGAAGCAGTATCCCATGCCTCATGCCCAGAAGGAGGTGGTCAGGAAGGAAATCGCCGACATGACGAAGTTGGGCGTCATCGAGCCAGCGAACTCTCCCTACAGTTCACCAATTGTGCTTGTAAAGAAGAAGGATGGACGCGTCAGGTTCTGTGTTGACTACCGGAAGCTGAACAAGATTACGGCGTTTGACGCGGAACCCATGCCTGATGTGGACTACCTCTTCAGTCACTTGGCCAAGGCCAAGTACTTTTCCAAACTGGACCTCACCAAGGGATACTGGCAAATCCCAGTTGCCGAGGAAGACCGCCCAAAGACTGCATTTACCACTCCATTCGGCCAGTTCCAGTGGACTGAGGAATGTAGCTCCGCATTCAACACCCTGAAGAGGCGACTCACCAGTCAGCCTATTCTCCGACTACCAGACCTGAACAAGGACTTCGTGCTGAGGACAGACGCTTCAGGGAAGGGACTTGGGGCAGTGTTGCTTCAGGAGACAGAGGGGTTTTTGCACCCTGTTTGCTTCGCCAGCCGTAAGCTGACCTCGGCCGAGGCAGCGTATGCAACGGTTGAACGCGAGTGTCTCGCCATTGTCTGGGGCATCCAGAAGTTCGAAGCGTACCTGTACGGACGACCTTTCTGTCTGGAGACGGACCATCAACCTCTGCAATATCTTCAGGTTGCAAGGTTGGCAAACGCCAGACTTATGCGCTGGGCGTTGATTCTCCAACCGTACCAATTCACGGTACGCGTCATTCCGGGCGCCAACAATGTTGGAGCTGACTTTCTCTCTCGGGCTGTAGAGGAGAACATGACTGTGAGCGAAACCGAGGTTTCGTCTTGAAGAGGGGAGGTGTGTCACGATCGGGTGACAGAGACCAAGAAAGCGTCACTCAGTGGAGTGCCTGTTCTGGGTCAATGTATGATAGAAAGCGCCTGTGCGTGATATTGGACACAGCAGAGTTTTTGCTGACAGTGCTCCCGAGCACGGATGTTTTGAAACGCACGAGCTTCACAGTGCAGGTTTCTGCTGTCATAGGGCTGACGGTTTTTTTCGCTGACAGCGCGCACGGGATTTTCAGGGATTGAGTTTCTCGTGTCTTTTTCCTGCTTGGGGAGGCAAAACTGTGTATAGCTGGACTGGTTTGGTGACAAGGTCAGTCACGTGTATTTGGCTAGGTGGTCTGTCAGAGACTCAAGGACGACACACTTGACACCCAGCGGCAGAAGGGGAAGGACCTAACACACAGTTACTAGAGTATGATGGTTTTTCACCGAGTATCATATTCGGCACTCTAGGGGAACTTCCACAAGTTATTCCTTTCCTCTGCCACGTATTTTGCTGAGGACAAGTCGTCACATTTCCTTCGTCGGCGATGGCTTTCGCATAAGGATTCGACAAGGGGTTCTGGACGTTTTGGGTCACTGTTGACGAACAGAGACTGTTCCAGGGAGGAGGCGGACTTTGCTTCCATTGAGAGTTACAATCATAGGCTTTTGAGGTAATAAATCATTATTTAACGCTGTTGATGAGTCTGTGTTGTGGAATGAAATACTCTCTGTTGTTCTTTCCAGGTTAGCGCATAATTTACTCTCTGTGACGCTAAAATACTAATCTGTATATGGTTTTTGCAGATAGGGAGAGAAGGACGGAAAATGGCTGTTTTGTTGTTGTAAAAAGTCAGTTTTGTGCAGGCCCACGTGCTCGATGAGATATTTAAAGATGACATGTTTTAAGGTGGTGGGTGAGGGGTAGCTGACATGTTTAGTGCACCGATGCTTTCTGTTTGCAGCCTTCCTTCGTTCGTTCGTTTCGTTCGTTCGTTACGTTCCCGTAACATCGGCACGGCTGACTCTGGCGGGAACTGTTGAGGCTACGCTAACCAGGAGACCGGCTAACCAGGAGACCGGCTAACCAGGAGACCGGCTAACCAGCGGACCGGCTAACCAGCGAACCGGCTAACCAGCGGACCGGCTAACCAGCGAACCGACTAACCAGCATACCGGCTAAGCCGCAGCAGCAGAGATAAAGCTAAGTGCACCATGTCGTACGCACCCCGTTGACCACCGTTGTCTTTTCGTATCTATGATTTCATTGGAGTAGTGACAACGTGGGGTGTGTGACACCTGCACGAACTAGAGCTTTTCGAACAGAACATTCTCATTTCGACTGTATTTACACGGGTTCAGCGTGTTACTATAATTTTCTACATAGTACTGGCATTTTGTCAGTGAACACTGGTTTTTTACGTGTTGAGAACGTAAAAGGAACATATTTTGAGTGAAGGCTCGAGGGAGGTGGAGAGTTTATACATAAACAGGCGTCTGAAACTTATACTTTTGTTGACTCTATTTAATTGTATGCCTGCGAGAGTGGATCGTGGTGTGGTTAGTTAATTAGTAGTAATTAACCGGTTCATAATCACCTTGAGTGATATATTGAAACGTGACATATTGATTAGGACAAGAAACGGGGAAAATACTCAATCATAGTATTTGGTACTACAATTTATTCCCCCCTCTGCTTCTTTACCTCTATAAACTTGTAGAGCTAGTTATTATTCGATAATGACCCAGCAACCAAACAAATAACGAGCCAGCAACAGCCTGAATCCTCGATAGTACATTGGGTTGAGAAGCTGTTCTGTTTCGGTACTACTTTTGAGACTGAAAAGTTCCGAACGCTCTATACGTACGGAGTATACATCTCTGGAGCAAACAAAACAAACATACCGCATTTAAATTAACAACTACAGGCCTGAACACATGAATCTCCATATAAAATCCATGAGTTCGGTTGTTTTCTGAATCTAGATCTGCCGTGCACAAACGTTCATCACAAGCAAATTCCCAAGGCAAGTAACTCATACTTTGTCTAGCGACAAGAGTAGTTCCCCTTCTTTTCACTCAGTTTCTTCGACAACACTGACTGCAATCCGACGGTCAGTTTTCAACAATATTTCATTTTATAAACAGATCACACGCAACCAAATGCACACATCTCATCAATTTAAACAACATAAAGCGGTTTCATACACTATTTTCCCCAGAAAACTGAACTTCATACAGTTTTTAACGTTGGAACACGGGTGCAAAAGTTCGTCTGCTAGTCCCATTTGACGAAAGAACATTGTCATCATTTTCACGAGTTTTCATTCACAAGCACCTGGGAAATAAATCTCATGTTCCCCTGGGAATAAATCCCCGGTTACCATAGTTGCAGGAAGCCCTATTACATGGATAATCAAAAGCAAACCCAATAGAAACGCTCGAGGATTCTTCGGCTCTTTTCATTGGTGTTTCCCCAGACCTAAACAGGTTGCGTGTGACACTGCTTTGCAAAGTTCCAAAAACGAACTGGCAAACTGGCAAAAGTAAACAAAAAACAAAACTACTTCATGAAAGGTCATACATTCATCAAAAACAAATGAAACCTAGCGATATGTTTTGTCTTCTTACAGAGCCATGGAGTGCGTGTATCTGTGTTTCGATACACAGACGTTCGGAGAAACACGAACGTCAAGTTCAAGTAAAACGACCCCTAACACACACATTTTGACCCGTTGTATCGATAAACGAAGCACAAATAAGAAACAATAATAAAAGCAAAGAAAATAGCAACAAGATATGCAAAAATTTAACAAAGCCGAGCAAGCAGAATGACAGGTCTAATGAAAAACAAAGAGGTACTGAGTCGGAAACAAGATCGCGATTCTTTCCTTCGCTGCACGACGCAAATCTTCTGTGACCTTTGACCAAACGTAGCTTCCACATTCGATCACTCAGCTTAATATTTACAACAGAAAGCCGAGGGGGTGGAATACCGAGATGAACCTACAGAACTGTGCATCCTCAAACCTGACATATTCATCCCAACATTTAATGAACTCAAAAACACAGAAAGTTGCTTTCACACGCCAGCTCATTCTGATAATCCTCGCTCCACGGCTATCGTTGATTGCCAGTGGTTATCAAACCGGGACTCGTGTGGTTATCAGCACGGAACCCGTGTTTCAAAGCATGGCTCCCTGGGTTGATTGTGCACTTATTTTCTCACTACCAAAATGATGACAAAAACGATGTTTGGTGGTTTGTTGACAGACCAGCATTTTTGTGGGTCCTCGGGGGGCATATCGACTTTTGTTTCATATTTATTGACCGCGGCCTTCGGCCTTGGTCAATAAATATGAAACAAAAGACGATATGCTCCCCCTCGGACAGACAAAAAAGCTGGTCTGTCAACAACCCATCAAACATCTTATATTATCCTAAGCGATACCAAAACATATACAGAACACACAATATCTGCCTTTGCCGCCACAGCAGAATAACAGCATATCTGTGTACTTGATTTTAGTCCAAAACAGGGAAACTGACAAGAAGTGTTAACAGAATGGAATGATTTGCACGGAACTATACAACCGCGCATTAATCGATCGCCTGCGCAGGTTGACTGGTTGAGTGATTCGGATTCGATCAAACTTTCGCACAAAAACTCCTGTTTTCTTTGAATAACCGAAGAAAGGAGGAATAAAGAGGTTACACACCTCGTCTCAGTGATTATTAAAATGGTCGAAGTTGGCGGATCATGAAAAAGCTCGCTCAAGCTCGCATTTTTCATGATGCGCCAACTTCGACCATTATTTTTAATAATCACTGAGACTCGGCATGTAACCTCTACATAAGTACACATGCGTTACTGAATAAACAGCGGCGAGAATGCGCAAGCTATGCATCTTCGGTTACCCGTTTACCGAAAAACTGTAACGTGCATTACGTTTTCTGTATGTCGAATACTCGAACAGTGACCAGTGTTTTGTGTATTATAGGTAGCTTATGGTGTTTATCTAGATGTGCTGTGTATCTTATAAGAAGTTCTTAAAAGTTCGAAGTTATTTTATCATATAGGTTTTTTATGGTCTTAACAGTTAAACATGTATTACGTTATCATTAAGATTCATGCTTTGTTAGCACGAAGCAGTTGTTTTAATCAGTCTGGTTGGCTCACGTAAGTGTAGCCTATGCGATCGTAACTTTGTCTGTCTGTGCGTGCGTGCGTGCGTGCGTCTGTGCGTGTGTATGTCTGTGGTAGAAACTCTAACATTTGAAGACGTCACATTACATTGACGTCACATTATGACGTAAGAGGGTTAGACGTCACGCGAAGGAAGTACTGACAGTCTCGGTCATTATTATTTTGAGCGCGCCGAGACTAGTTGGCAGTCGTGTCCTTGTAAGTAGGCTACATGCAGACAGACAGATCTAGATCTAGTGTCTCGCTTTCTTGCACAGTTTCACCTATGCTCTTTCTGTGTGTGTGTGTGTGTGTGTGTGTGTGTGTCGGAGTGATTGAGTTTGTGTTACTGTTTGTCGATTTCTTACGTGAGCCTTGATGGCTTCGCCTCTTGTTTTCTCTTGTTTTCATCTTATGAACATTCTAAATGTTAGACTAACTTATTGTCTTGTACAGAATGTGACGAATGGAATTCGTGTATCGACTCCCTCTCTCATATTAATCGAGACTTCACTAGTTGCGTACACAAAACGAGGTTAAATGACTGAGACTACGTCATGACGACACTGTATACATATGACGTCAACGCTCGCGCCATTAGTCCAAAACTAGTGCAGCGTACAAGACAAGAATTTGTTTATCTTCATGGAAAGAAATTTAAAGAAGAGAGCAAAAGGAAACAGCGTGCATTGGTATTAATTCGTGAATATGAACTGTACATATATTCAGTTGAGGTTGCTAGGATGCAATGCTCTGACCGTTTCATTGACTCCAAGATGGCAGCAATCTACGTGGCTTCGTTGATTGCACTAGCATATGTTTCACCTTCCGTGGACGGATTTCCACATTTTTGCGATCTCCAAAGGTCCACTAACCGCAGGTAAAACACGCTAATACATTTTAACATTATTGATTCACAGGAAAACACAGGTATTGTTCATTTTCCATGTGTTTGTGTCAGTCTGTGAACTCTTGTTTCTGTGTTTGTTTTAGAGAAACAAATTGAATGATATCGATGGAAATCATACTTGATAATAACAGATATTGCACTGTGTGTTGCAGAAGGTGCAAGTGTACAGGGATGTACAATGCTTGTGTAAATGATGTCGTGTGAACACTGTGGGAAGGGCAACGTCAGCGGTAACCACGGAAGGAACCACCAACGTCCCCAAGTGTCACCCAGATCGAGTTTATTGTGATGAGTAGACTACTTTATATTTTGTGAACATTAAAGGCAGAGTAAGCCTCCCGTAAACCATCACAGATACGGTCAGGCTTTTACACACAGTACAAACACCCTTTCATTTAAACACTCACCAATTGAGAACATCCTAGGTGCCCTCCGTAAAGAGCGAACAATTTTCAAAGAATTTATTTTTGCGTGGTTTATCTTACCCCTGAGCCATCGTGAACCCGTGTGATCCAGTTTTCCCTTTTCACAATGCAGTCGTCATAGTTAGTCATTTGAATGCGACTCGACGTGCGCGTGAGCTTATCTACAATAGCACGTTTTTTTATGCACGAAACAACGGCTGTGGTTCACAAGAACTCTAGCGATGGCTTTTGACTGTTGAGAGGAACGGCGATTTGCACTGATAAACCGGCCGTCGTCTGCTACGACCCTTGCGTGACCCTGCTTCCGGGCTTTTCTTTTTTTAAACTTTCACAACTTCGAATTGTTCTGATCTTGTCTTGATGAAAAACGAATTCTTTTATGATTAAAGAATGTTTGTGTAACAAGCTGTCAATTTATTATTTAGATTTTAAAAGTTAGGTCTAGCGCAAAAACGAGGCGCCGTTGTTGTTAACGGAACAAGTCTACGAAAATAAATTCTTGGAAAATGTCTCACGCTCGACAGAAAGCAGCCAGGATGTTCCCGTTCGGTGAGCGTTCAAATGGAAGTATGCTTGTACTGTATTTAGACGCTCGGGGAGCTCTGTGGTGGTTTACGGGAGGCTTACTGTGCCTTTAACTTCATGTCTTCA
Organism: Littorina saxatilis; assembly: GCF_037325665.1. NCBI lineage: Eukaryota > Metazoa > Mollusca > Gastropoda > Littorinimorpha > Littorinidae > Littorina > Littorina saxatilis. The sequence continues at coordinate 83,967,288 of NC_090245.1, forward strand.
TTTGTGTAAACCGAAATACATTTGCAACGAGAAGAAGAAGTACGTTCCGCGCTTCGATATCAAACGTCTACGCAACAAGAAGAAGAAAGACAATGTTGTTACGTGTGTGTGAAATCACACCAGCGAAATCATAATCTATAAAACTTTCATTTGAAGATTCTAAGAGAAAGGGATTGATGTCTGCAAGAATGATCATGTGCATGTTTTTGAAAGTACAGAATTATTAAATTTCTTATTACTTCTTTGCACTTGTCTCTGTTAAACACTGATCAGCCCTAGAACGAGAAGCAGACGTCACACAGAATAACAACTGTGTGAATGGTGCTATACTGAATGAAAGAGTGTGACATGAAGTTCTTGTACATCATTGTAAAGAGTGAGAATGACGTTTTAGTTTAGATGTCAAGCGCTTAGAGCAAGCCTTTTTAACGAAAGTTTTTGATTTAGCGCTATATAAATGTTCTTATTATTATTATTATTATTATTATTATTTCAAGACGATATGCTTTGCCTCAAGCATATCACTACATACATGTCCCTAATAGATAAGCTTACTGTGAGGACGTTAAGTCCCCCCCCCTCCCCCTTCCCCCTCACCCCCCCCCCACCCCCATTTAAGGTATTCTAAATGGTGTGAAAAAACACGTGATTCAAACTATTTGTTTACATTGCGGCCATTTTCACACACGCAATCCTTATAGAGTCGTGTTCAAAGAGAAACTTATCGTCGAATGTGATTCAAAATAACAACCGTAAGTATACAGTATAGGGCAATTTCCCCAAAAATGCTCACCAAAGCCTGAAATTCTAAATGGGATTTACGGCTTTTTCACCCTACAAATGCCACAAGAGATGTTTATAGTTACCCATTCATCGTTTGCCTCTTATTCACTCCCCTTGCATGCCGCCATTGTGTTTTTAATGTCATTTGGGAACGCGCCGTGTGAAGTCATTTTATGACAACTTTTAAGAACGTCATCGCGTGTGCTAGTTTTTATCGTTATTGTTTGTTTTGAATTTGCCAAGCACATCATGTGGGGCGTTTAATAAATACCACTGATTGTTACAATATTCCTTATAAAGTGTTATAAATGTATTTGAGCTACAATGGACATTAACATTTTCATGTACAATACCTCTTTTTCTTTTTACTTTTTTTAATTCGTTAATCTCCTTTAAATGTGTGTGTGTTGTTGGAATATGTGTTGGTGAGACATATGTATGCGTATAACCATCAAACAAAAGATATAATGGCTAACATTTTCATAAAATATGTTTGTCTGACATCTAAACATAATAACATCTCATACACCGGTACACTTCAATAAATCTATATGTAGGCCTACTGTTATCTTATAACATCCTGATCGTATTCAATTTTAGAAAACCCGGTGTAACAGGCCATTTTGACACATAGTCAGTCTTGACCGGGAGGTCATTTTGGGCTAGCTGATTTTGACCGGGAGATCATTCTGGGCTAGCTGATTTTGACCCCCCCCCCCCAGTCAGTTTTGACCCCCCCTTCAAACTTCAAGAATAAGTACGTTAGGACCTTTGAAAACGAAATATATGTATAATTATGTGCACAATATTTGTTGGAAAATGATCTAAAAAAAATAAAATTGAAATAAAAAATTAAAAAAAAAAAAACAACAGTTTTGATGTTTTCTTTAAAACTTCAAGAATAAGTACACTAGGCCCTTTTAAAACGAAATGTACGCATAAATGAATGCATCTACGCATCTACACAAGGGTTGTTTTTTTTTTTTTTTGGGGGGGGGGGGTGTCAAAATCAGCTGGCCTAGAATGACCCCCCGGTCAAAACTGACTAGGCCAGTCAGTTTTGACCCCCCCTTCAAACTTCAAGAATGAGTACTTTAAGACCTTTTTAAGACGAATTAAATGTAAATGTGGACAATATTTGGTGGAAAATGATATTGAATTAAAAAAAACCGAAAAAAAACTTAAACCCTAAAAAAATACAAACGTTTCGACGCTTCCCTTTAAACTTCAAGAATACGTACATTAGGACTTCAGATGACGAAATGTATGCATATAATATGTATGCATCTATGTATCTCAACAGGTTTGGGGGGATGTGTCATTCTGGGCTAGCCCAGAATGACCTCCCGGTCAAAATCAGCTAGCCCAGAATGACCCCCCTCGATTTTTTTTGTTTTTGTTTTGCAATATCATTTTGCAACAAATATTGTCTACATTTACATTCAATTCGTTTTCACAGGTCTTAAAGTACTCATTCTTGAAGTTTGAAGGGAAACGTCAAAACTTTTTTTTTTTAGAAAAAAAGTTGGGTGTTTTTCGAATTTAAAAAAAAAAATTGAATATCATTTTCCACCAAATATTGTCCACATTTACATTTAGTTCGTTTTAAAAGGTCTTAAACTACTTATTCTTGAAGTTTGAAGGGAGGGGGGGTCAAAACTGACTGGGGGGGGGGGGGGGTCATTCTGGGCTAGTCAAGTCAAAGTACCCTTAGCTACTTTTACCTTAACATGTTTCACCTTGGGTAGGAAGGTTGTCATGTTTGGGGAAGTCTCTGCACACATTTGAGTTGATAAAAGCATCATGAACATTGCTTTTATGACAAATAATGTCTGACTTTTATGTGCGAATGCCACGTCAATGACGCTGGAATTGCCCTATAACAATTTAGGTCTTTACTTAAATTTGGTTATGACCTGATTCGGCTATCAACTCCGTAAGACGTACTGTAACTAGTAAGACAGTCGGAAATGATCATTTGTTCGCTTTTCTGTAGAAAGTCGCACCGACGGAGGATAAGTCAAGGGAGGTCAATCTCCCAACTTCCTTTTTCGTCTTGAACTTGGCGTAGTAAGACGTGTCGTAACGGAGAAAACATGTGGCTGTTGCTGCATGCATCGAGTGGATGCAGGAACCTTTTGCTCTGCCTGTCTGATGCTGAAGTCTGGTCATAAAGACTTTGGTGCGAAATACGAGTCGGTAGTAAGCTACCACGGACGCTTTGGAGCACACTAGAAATCATGGTGTTCGTGAGACAGGGCTCAAGCAGCATCGTGGTACGGGCCATAGGGAAACAGTCTGCAAATGTGTTTTACAATGTTCTTATGTAATTCCTTATCATATCTTAACGTAAACTACTGTTCTCAAGATAGAAGGATGTATCATGCTGTGTGAGACTAGCCGACACTCTCGCTAGTGGATTCTCGGGAGTGGATTTGGCTTTTAAATGGCCGAGCGGTGAATTAACTTATTTTTCGCCCTCACATCTGGCGTTAATTTTGTTTAGGTACGATCGCCTACATAGCCACTGGCCTGCGCTGTAATTTTTCTAAATCTGAGGAAAATATTTTTTTCTGTAATGGTCTGACAGCAATATAACGATTCAGAAGTTAGGACGTAGACACGAGCACGCATAACTGCACACACAAACACACACGCATGCACACACACACCGTCACACACACACACACATACACACACACACACACACACACACACACACACACACACGCACACACACACACACACACACACACACACACATACACATACACACACACACACACACACACACACACACACACATCCATAAAAACTATACAGTATCATGGAATTATATGTATTGAAACCTTCAGTCCCGTGTGAACAGTCAAACGGACAAGTCAGTCCAGGCGTTCACATGGGGTAAGATTATCCTTCCTTTTGCACACATACCAACAAACAACAGTCAGACTGCGTTCTGGGCAGAGCGGGGAATTTTGTGGAATTAATTTTGTAAAAAGACACCAGTGGCTCTGTGCAGGAAACATTGTGTTGATGTGTGGTATGCGCCCGTGTGTACACGTGTGTACACGCAAGCACAAGACCAAGTGCACACGGAAAAGATCCTGTAATCCATGTCGGAGTTCGGTGGGTTATGGAAACACGAAAATACCCAGCATGCCTACTCAACGAAAGCGGAGTGAGCTGACTATGCTCTCAGAGTATAGTGTGGGGAACCCAAATGGGCAAACTACGAGCTCACAGACAACCAGACAAATTCTGGAACGCTGAAGAAGAAGAAGAAGAAGGTATGCACCCAAGCGGAGGGATGATATCACCCCGTGCACAAATCTGGGCAGATCTGAAATGTTTCAAGGGAAGGATTTTGCCTTCAAAGAAACCTTTCCGTATACCAGAATTTGACGATTTCGTTTTTCGTCGAGCATTAATACTGTTATACAGTTCTCAAAAACAAAACAAACTTTTCAAAATCCCTTCGCCTGTTTACTACCTGCACCTTTAAAAATGACAGGTGTAGGAATAAGAACCTTTGCTAAACATGGGCCAAGAATGTTTCAGCTGAACAACAGATAAAGTAACAAGGCAAGGCAAATTTATTTCAAGAAACCCCATGGGGGTACATGAAAAAACAAAAATACAAGAACAAGAAAGAAATGCAGGCAGTTCCACCAGTACATACATATACACTCATTCCGATGGCATTTTTGTTTTTAAACACACAACATCTTTAGGGATACAACCCTGTTATAGAATCACAAAAAAACAAGAATGAGGACGCACACAAGTGCATACACACAATTCAATTTGAACAGGGTGATCAGGTACACGTGATCAAAAGGACAATCGTAACAAAAATGAAACATGTGAAATATTGCATAAATTACGAGCGTTATGGACAGGAATTCGCAAGAAAATACATTAATACTTTAGCACCAGTTCGACTTCTGCCTGGTTTCGAATAATACAGGTTAAAGACACCCCTCGTCCCGTGTAAAGTATCACATAGCAACCACACGTCTGTACAGGCGTGTGTCTGTGCCAAGGACAGCCTCCCAACTGGACAAATACTGAAGATCAACAGGATAATCAATTATATCAAAAGAGGGATTTTTGTTTATTTGCCACGTTAACTTACTTTATAACTGACAATCAAGTCAATCTGCCAGATTAGTTCAGCAATACATTTCTTGGTTTTTTGACTCACATGCGAAGCAAAAGTGAGTCTATGTACTCACCCGAGTCGTCCGTCCGTCCGTCCGTCCGTCCGTCCGTCCGTCCGGCCGTCCGGCCGTCCGGAAAACTTTAACGTTGAATATTTCTTGGACACTATTCAGTCTATCAGTACCAAATTTGGCAAGATGGTGTATGATGACAAGGCCCCAAAAAACATACATAGCATCTTGACCTTGCTTCAAGGTCAAGGTCGCAGGGGCCATAAATGTTGTCTAAAAAACAGCTATTTTTCACATTTTTCACATTTTCTCTGAAGTTTTTGAGATTGAATACCTCACCTATATATGATATATAGGGCAAAGTAAGCCCCATCTTTTGATACCAGTTTGGTTTACCTTGCTTCAAGGTCAAGGTCACAGGAGCTCTTCAAAGTTGGATTGTATACATATTTTGAAGTGACCTTGACCCTGAACTATGGAAGATAACTGTTTCAAACTTAAAAATTATGTGGGGCACATGTTATGCTTTCATCATGAGACACATTTGGTCCCATATGATCAAGGTCAAGGTCACTTTGACCCTTATGAAATGTGACCAAAATAAGGTAGTGAACCACTAAAAGTGACCATATCTCATGGTAGAAAGAGCCAATAAGCACCATTGTACTTCCTATATCTTGAATTAACAGCTTTGTGTTGCATGACCTTGGATGACCTTGACCTTGGGTCAAGGTCACATGTATTTTGGTAGGAAAAATGTGTAAAGCAGAAGGTCAAGCATGTGAGTCGTATGGGCTTTGCCCTTCTTGTTTTGTGTATGTATGTGTCTTAGTGGAAGGATGTCCTTGACCGACGTAAAAGCCAGGGTAGATCTGTGGTCATTTATACGGGAAAGAAGATGCCTATCATCAGTGATGGCTTCACATGCGATGACTAGCAAACAGTCTCACAATCTTTCATAGCACCATTCGGATGAGCTTTTTCAATGAAAAACTGCAACGGCAGTCTTTACCACACAAACTGAAACGTCATGATCTTAGCTTATGGGTCTTTTGGTCGGGTAGGGAATTCACGTTGAATCTCAAGATCATTGAACAGATTGCACACAGTTTGGTCCGACAGGGCTCGTGAGGCATCACTGGTCCCGCAGTACGTACATTGCAAGTTCGAAACCAAAGTCCGGTAACTTTTCATTCAATCCTGCGGATTGTTGATGTCGCAAAACTTCTCAAACAAGTCTTCATCAGAGTCCCTCAAGTGCTCGTTTGTCTCAATTTCTAAAGGCGGGACACTCGCTTGTGTGCGCAACATTTCAATGTTTTCCTTCGCTGTGTCCACGGCTACCACAACGAGTTTGACTCCTTGAAAGTTAAGACGTTTCATTTCCGTTTCAACGGCAACGGGATCGGCCATTTTAGCTCCCACAAAAAGCACCATGACCTTGCGTGCTCTTGACCTCATCTCGTCGTCGGCGGCCAGGAAACCGTGGAGACGAACTTTCCTCAGCAGATGGTGCAGACCGTGGTGATGTGATTTTTGGAGAAGATTCTGCAAGAGAGACAAGTTAAGATAAAATGGCATTCTTTGATTCGGTCAGTTGCAGAAAAAACTCTGAAGAATAGCCCTGACAGTTAGAAGTAATAGGAAATTTGAACTAAGTCTTTTAAGGAGAGGTGCGTTTCTTTTTATCGAGCAAGCGCAAACACACACACACACACACACACACACACACAAATATATATATATATACACACGCACACATACACTCACACGCACAGAGACAGAGACAGAGATAGATAGACAGACAAGGGAGATGAATCTCACCAGTAAAACGTCAGCCTTTGCTCCTGTTCTGAGGTCTATGTTGTCTCCCTTGAAACAGTTCCCACGAACCAAACCGAACCGGACCAAATCCGGGTCGGAATCCATTTTCTCCACCAGCTTTCGGATTGTGTCGGATATGACGTCACTCTCTAATTTGCTGACGGAGGCAGAGTCGTACACAAAGATAACATCGGTTGGTTTAGTTATTCGGCAATCTGTGGAAGGTAAAAAGTAACAATAATAAGAAAGAAAGAAAAGAAAAACACAACAAAAGTAAAATGTAATAGAATAATTCAAAATCACAATATTGCGGTTAACAGTCATGCGTCACGTTATATTTGCCACAGGCAAATCAAAACCTCATTAGTTAAAACGATACAGCTCACCGTCTTAGATCTGGCCTGAGATCATTAAGCCACTTTGACGCATACTTAAAACTCGACAGCCTCGGTTCTCTCTGTGCAACTTGTGTTTTCTGCGTGATAAGCTACTAAATGAACACTAGGTACATCTGCGATATTAATTCATGAAGAAAGTCTAACCCTGCACAAGAATCAACAAGGAAGTTGGTTTTTGGTGCCGACGTGGGGGGATGGTGTCATCCCATCCCCACTCCCCCTACCCACCCACCCCCACCCTACCCACCCCCCCCCCCCCACCCACCCCCCCTCGACCCGAACACAACACACACACAAATAGCAGTAGCGAAATAAAACAGGAAATATTAAAGAAAAAAGAAAAAAAAGGCCTTGGCAGACCTTAGATAGCGAGCCGACCTGTATTCATGAGAAGCAAAGGCAAGAGCTTTAATTTCCTTTGTAACGACACTACAAACGCAGTTCATCTCCCACCACATTAATTATAGTGGGAGCTTTGCTTACCAGAAAGTGCTTGGTCGCCTTGATAGTCTGGAACTGGCACTGAAAAGACAATCAATCAAGAATGTAAAATAAAACCAAAAGAATGGTAAGTTTATAGAACATTTAACTGACGACACAAAACATTCACTGGAACGTCGATATATCGATCTATAAAGTGGACGAACCAGATGCACATCAGACAAAATGATAACGCTGGAAAGAGGAACACTTGTCTTCGGTTGTGAACTTTGCCCCTTCCAAGATAACAAACAAACAATTTTTATCAAGAATGAAACAAATCTAGGCTGCAGTGCAAACCACATCCACAGCCTTTATAAGTCAAAAAGGTCCTCCTGGTTGATTGGCAAAAGGTTATTTTTCTAACAAAATTATTGGGCTCGAAAAAGCCTTGAATGTAGAATCTTTGATTTATTGTTTATAAACAATTATTTGTTTACCATCAGAAAAATTTTATTTTTCACTTTACTTACAACTTTGAATGCACGTTGATGTCGTCAAAATAAGATAACTGACTACTGACTACGTCTATAACTATATAAGTTATTATGAGAAACTAAACCTGGACAGCTGACCCAATGGACTGACTGACTGACTAACCGACGGACTGAATGGCTGGCTAAACTACTGACATGTTAACGTTCAAGTCTGTTCCCTTCACATTTTTGTCGATGTCTAACGTTGATGTTGTGTCTATCATTGACTGCAGCTTACCATCGCAGGCCTTGATGGCGAGAAGTTCTTGAATGTTCTTTAGGCCCCCGAAGTCATCCACGTAGAACATGAAGTTTTCGTCTGGATCACTGGCAATTTCCATCAGTTCATCCACATCAGTCTGTGAGCCAATCCCCACCGCGAACACATAGATCCCTTGGTCACGTGCTTTCTGCGCTTCCTGAAGCGTATGTGTCGTGTTCGCTGATTGGCCGTCGGTCAAGATGATGATCACGTGGGCAACGTTTTGTCGTGCTTTGGAGAAACCCTGTGTCCTGACGTAGTGTATTGCTTTTCCTGTCTGGGTGCTTCCTGTGTCGTAAAAAAGATACTTTAATTTAAAATGATTGTTCTTCCTTTAGAAGGCGAGCATGTATTGCCTTTTTTCTAAGGGATATTGGCAACTGCGATATAAATCCAGGTATCTTCAAAATCAACACGGAGAGAAAAACGAAAAACCAACTGATCTCCTGGGCAGCCGTACCAGCTTTAGCTGTTAGTTCTTTCAGGGGATGCGGCACAAGCATTCTCATCGCACTGAAGGGCATTTCAATGGAAGGCTATAATAAGCTTTGTCTCTAGTTTGATTAAGAAGTCCTGTTTTCCGACGAAATATGAACAGAACTTAGACCGCGACAAAATGCGACATAACATTTTGAAATCCATGCAGCTGAAATAACATTAAGCATACGCCCGTTTAAATGCAATGTGTTTTCCCTATTGTTTTTGAAGACGACACTACGACCTCTGAACAAAATATAAAGGCAATCTCCATCTCAAAATAGAACTAAACAATCAATGTATATAGGCGGCGGGAACGTCTGCTTGGTAAACGAAGTCAGAAAAGCAGGAAGTGACGCGTTCGGTCATGTCATCTCCGAAATATCGGTGGTGGGCGTTTGACCTCACCTGGGCGTTTAACCCCGTGCTACTCTACTTAAGGCACTAGTCATTCCCGTGTTACCGGTTTACAGTGTTGTTGCCAGCCTAAGAAGACAATAGGTCATTTGGACCTCCCTAAAAAAAAACAATAGGTCCAAATGTCCTGGCTTTAAAAAAACAATAGGTCCAAATTGTACCGCCATACCTTTGATACATGCAATGCAAAATAACTTACAGTCTGGAGTTAAATCTATCTTTTTACGCAAACATTTTGCTTTGATGTCGCTTCCTAGTTTTAATTGTTCATACACTTTGCGAGAAGAAAGAGCCTGACATTCCTGGCCTACCCTTTCCAATACAGTGCCCGGTGTGCGAATGTAGGGATTCTGCCTGATCTTCGCATTACCATGCCGTAGTATTATATTGATGAACTTTCCGCTGTTTGCGCCGTTTTCGGTAAATAGGTGCACCGGCTGGATCGGGTATTTCTGTAAACGCAGCCTCGGGTGTCAATGACGACAAACACGGACTCGGCACCGAGTGCATTTTCACTCATAGCGAACATGAGCATTTCGATCGGGGTTTGTTTTCCGACTTTGCAACTCCCATTCCATTCATTGCAGACCTTGTCCGCCTTGTACGAATATGTATCGGTCAGTTGACCACCAAAACGTAAAAACTATCGGTCCATCGACCGGACAGGGTCCAATGCGTCAAATCAGAAAGGAATGCGTCAGAGACCGAAGACCGAGGCCTGGCAACAACACTGGGTTTAGCTCACCATCTCAGATCTGACCAGACTTTTACATGAGATAATGCCATCCCTCCATTTGGACACATACCAACGAGTGTGCAGTGGGATTTTCCTTTGACTATAATGATCTTAAAAGCAACTGAATGGTGTCCGAGCTGCAACATTAATTCAACACAAATTCTAACTATGCGCAGGAAATTAATATGTAAAGCGCTTAGAGAACGTCAAGCGCTATAAAAATCTCCCATATCAATAAATAAATAAAAGTAGTCATGATGTTGACTGTTTTGGTGTAGCTACAGTGGATAGGTGCTTATGTCTCGTGGAAAAGTCCAGATCTGAGATAGTGAGTGAAACTTTGTTCATGGGAAGGAATGCTTTTTTTGGTCTTCTTCTTTGTTCATGGGCTGAAACTCCCATTCCAGAAGGAAGTACATCTCCGGTCCACCGCTGGCATGGCTCGAGTCCTATCTCATTGGCAGGACTCAGGCTGTGCTTGTCGATGGCCAGATGTCTGCTGAGCCAGCACCACTTTCTTTCGGCGTTCCTCAAGGTTCAGTACTCGGTCCCATCCTTTTCATCATGTACACTAAGCCCCTCTCCACACTGATTCAAAACCATTCTGTCTTAAATCAGTCTTTTGCTGATGACACCCAACTGTATAAACCCAGTCCCCCTGCAGAGACACATTCCGCCATCCAGACCATTCAGACATGCATCACTGATGTTAAATCTTGGATGATCGATAACAAACTTAAGCTGAATGATGATAAGACTGAAGTCTTACTGTGCAAAAAGAAGAACACTACATTTCCCTCTCCCCAACCTGTTTCTGTTCAAGTAGGCGACACCGACATTCTTTTCTCCCCATCAGCTAGAAACCTTGGATTCACCCTTTCATCTGACATGACCCTTAACAAACATATATCTTTAGTCTGTAGAGCAGCTTATTTTGAGCTTCGTAAGATCAGCACCATTCGCCACACACTCTCCTCTCAAACAACTAACACTCTTGTCTGTGCCTTTGTTCTTTCTAAACTTGACTACTGCAACTCTCTTCTCTCTGGCTGTCCTCTGTATCTCCTGCATAAACTACAAAAAGTCCAAAACTCGGCAGCACGCCTCATTCTGAAAGCACGAAAACGAGATCACGCAACACCACTTCTTCACACACTGCACTGGTTACCTATTCAAGCCCGCATTGACTACAAACTGTCCACCCAATGCTTTAACTTCTTTTTTGCCTCGTCTCCTGCTTACTTTTCTGAACTCCTCACCGTCTATTCTCCAGCAAGGCAACTCCGTGCCTCTTCTAACTGTCGCATCCTCACCATTCCACACACCAAAACCAAAACATACGGACAACGCACTTTTACTTTCTGCGCACCCATACACTGGAATTCTCTCCCCTTTCACATCCGCCACTCTCAGTCACCCCAAGCATTCAAACGAGCACTTAAAACGCACCTCTTCAAGAAATACAACCCCTGATTTTGTTTTCTCAGTCCATCAGTAGGCTACATGTAGTGTATTTGTTGTTTTAGTGATAATGTGATAATGTGTATACACATTTAGGGCTGTTTTTCAGTATCAATAACATGTTCTGTTTGATTAAGGGTATTCAGCTGGTATTTCCTTGTTTTTACTACCTATTTTATTCATGTTTTTATTACTTAGTTAGTGGAAGAATCTGTTGTAATGTATGTTTGATGGTGTATGCTTTTAATTAAGCGTTGCTGACTATGAATGTAGATGTAAATGCTTGTATAACTGTGTTTGAATTTTAAATGTGTCAAGCGCAAAGAGCATAATTGTAAAGTTATGATGTTGCGCTATATAAATGCTCATTTATTATTATTATTATTATTATTATTATTAACTCCCACGGTTTCTACGTGTATAATAGTTTGAACCCGCCATTTAGGCAGCCAGACGCCGCTTTCAAAGGAGAATGTTCTTTTAAAAATCAACAACAAAGGCTGTCCTTACTTAAGCCCAAAATCTTTTAACGGAAATTTCAGTGCCAAAGCTTCCTACAGCTAGCTTCGTGAAGTAGACTTCCCAAAGTCGACTTCGCCCAGTGAATTTGAGGATTTACCTGTCAAATAAGGAGACCTCTGCAGCGCTTTCTTGACGCTGTGCACGTTCTGGTCGTCTGTGAAGGACACGATGTTGTGCACGTCGTCACTGTACGAGCCAACGCCGACTCTGGTGCGGTCTGGGCCAAGGTCGAACACGTTCAGCAGCTGGGAGACAAAAGTGACCTGTGACTCGAACTGGGGTCGCCAGATACTGCTGGAGCTGTCCAGAAGGAAGTACACGTCGGCCGGTTTGCCTCCACACCCTGTGCAAGAAAGGACACTCCGTCAGAAATAAGGTGCGGTGCGGTGAGGTGGGATGAGGCGAGGTGAAGCGAGGTGATGTGAGGTGCGGTGAAGTGAGGTGAGGTACGGTAAGGTGAGGCTAGGTGAGGTGAGGTGAGGTGAGGTGAGGTGAGGTGAGGTGAGGTACGGTAAGGTGAGGTGAGGTGAGGTGAGGTGAGGTGAGGTGAGCTGAGGTGAGGTGATGTGAGGTGCGGTGAAGTGAGGTGAGGTACGGTAAGGTGAGGTGAGGTGAGGTGAGGTGAGGTGAGGTGAGGTGAGGTGAGGTGAGGTGAGGTGAGGTGAGGTGAGGTGAGGTGAGGTTAGTTGAGGTGAGATGAGGTGAACGGACGAACGAAGAAACGAAGGAACGAACGAAGGAACAAAGGAACGAAGGAATTAAGGAACGAACCAACGAACGAACGAACGAACGCACTTTATTTTAAAAGGACGAAGGTGCGGCGAGGCGAGGCCTGATCAGGTTAAGTAAGGTATGGTACGGTAAGTACATGTCGGCCACTCTGCCTCAACACCTTTTAAAATAAATGGAATGTAGCCAGAAATGATAGAAAAAGGAAAGAAAGTAAAAGCTGTGTTAATCGAGTCATAGATACTCGGCTCGCTCTTAATGTAGCGCAACAAGCATTGAACCATGTTGGCTGTAATACGGGTAAATTACATTAGCTGCCAGTGCCACATGTGGCCTCATCAGCCATATCCGGACACCTCAGTCCAGACATACATGCTAATTATGTATGTGTGTATGTGGGTGTGTGAGTGTGTGTGTGTGTATTTTAGTGCGTGTGAGTGTGTGTGTGTGTCAGTGTGTGTTGTGTGTGTGTTTGTGTGTGTGTGTGTGTGTGCGTGCGTGTGTGTGTGTGTGTGTGTGTGTGTGTGTGTGTGTGTGTGTGTGTGTGTGTGTGTGTGTGTGTACATGTGTGTGTCTGCCTGTGTGTCTACATGTGTGAGTTTGTGTATGTGTTTTTAGTGAATAACGCTATGTGACGTACGTTTTCTTGCAGCGTCCTTGTGTTTTTCTTCTTCTTCCGTGTCATCTGGGGTAGGATCTGTTGCGTTTGCTTCTGTCAAAAAAACAAGAGAAAATAAATTGCAAAATGATTTCAATCTCATCTTGGTACGGAACAAACACGCAGAACAGATTCAGGGATCAAACAAAAAACTGCGTTACATGCAACAATTAATCATAAAGCTCATAGCATGTTAAGAGTTAACAGGAAGGACTGCTCTTACTGGCCCAGCTGTAGATATATTCAAATATTGCTATTCTGATACACACGTGAGGGAAGTCGGGGGTTGTGATTGGATTGGCTCACACAGCCCTATTTCGATCATCGGACCTTAGTTCGCAGGAAGTTGCTGAATACCCTTTTCATATTTGCAACAACAAAGACGCATGTCCTTGACTCGTCGGCATTATACTTGTCTCGTCTAAATATCGGACCCTATTGCTGCGCTGAAAACACAATAGATGTTTAACGTACCAGGGAGGCAAGATAGGACAAACATTGACTACAATCAACAACTAACTGAAAACTAAAAGCAACTCACTGTGACACGCTTTGCTGGCCAGAGCCTTCTCGATGTGCTTCAAGGCTCCATAATTCTCCACGCGGAACACGTGACTTGCATCCGGGTAGCTGGCAATGGCCCGCAACTCTGTCTCATCCACGCCCTCCCCCACTCCAATGGCGAACATTTCGATGCCCTTGCTCCGTGCAATAGACGCCTGCAGGCTTGTCTCGTTGGGCCTGTATGATAAGCCGTCGGTGATGAGAATGGCGATGTGAGCTGCCCAGGGCCTGCTACCTTTCGCGGGCTGATAGAAAGATAAGATAACATAACATAAGATATTATTTTTATTTACGAGGGTAATGATATAAGCAATACATGCTTTTTTTTACAATTAGCCCTCGCCCATGAGGGAACAAGAACAATACAAACACAACTAAAATCTGAAGGTAACAAGTAACTCATTATATTGTCATAAAAGGTAAAAGGGTCAAAACGATGACAATTAAGGAGATACTTTTGGGATGTTGATCTTCTTCAGGTATTATACATGAATCGATTTTGTTGAACTATTGTCAGTTGAACAGGATGTGTAAAAAGACAGGAACTTTTCAGAACCTCCTTCATTTTACCGTGATAGACCTAAATATAAATAGTTTCAAACACGGAGACTGTCATGTGAACTTAAAAAAGGAAACAACCTTGGTCCCACTTAGCCAAATCTGTTGTAGGAACGTTAAAAACACAACAGCAAAGCAATCAACATTGAACAAAGTTTGGGATATGGTAGGCATTTGACCTTTTAAAATCTATTTATAAACTTTGATCCGTTTATGAGGGGTTGTGCAATATCAATGTCTACCCTCACCGTAAACATCTGTGTGTGGGCAAAACGAATAGCATCACCAGTCCTCGTTCCGCCCGCCATGTACTGAAGCTGACCAATGGCACGCTGCAGGTCATGCTTTTTCATATGCTCGTTCAGGGCCACGTCCAATCGCACGTTCGTGCTGAAGGTCGCGACCCCGACCCTGATGTTGTTTGAACCAATGGTGAAAGAGTTGACCATATTTTTTAGAAAAGACAGCTGCGTTTGAAACTGATATTGCCAGATACTGTAAGAGGAGTCCAGAAGGAAGACGACATCCGCCACCTTTTCGCTGCATTTCTTGTTACCTGAGTGAGTACAGGAAAACAATAACAAGATTATCACTGTAGAATGTGGGGAATTAAATATATGGAGGCTTAATCGTTATCAGATCATCACGGTATTATTTATCCTGAAGAAGAGTCTGGAAATGAATCACTAGACATTTATTTTTTGCAATCAGTTCAACGGCGATTACATGATGATCTTGTGTTTAACATTTGCATTAACCACTTTTTTTCAAACAGGGCAAGAAGTGAATAGGCATAAGAAAGAGACGTACTAACCGACAGGAAATAATGTACAATTGTTAGTGCGTGTAGAGGTACCCTTGACTATCAATGGATTGTATCAGTGTGATTAAAAGTGGTTGATCGATGGCTTCGAAACTAACTCATGTGAAATGGTGTACATACCTTGTGCGCCTCGTTGGAAAACCTGAAATCAGAAACAAACGATTGTCAAAAAATACCCAAAACACACCACTTTCAGAGAGAAAGAGAGAGTTAGGGAGAGAGAGAGATAGAGAGAGAGAGAGAGAGAGAGAGAGAGAGAGAGAGGGAGAGAGAGACAGAGAGACAGAGACAGACCGAGACAGAGAGACAGACAGAGAGAGAGAGAGACAGAGACAGAAATAGAGAGAGAGCCAGAGAGAGAGAGACAGAGAGAGATAAAGATGTGGGGGGAGGGAGGGAGAGAGGGGGAGGGATGGAGAGAGAGGGGGAGGGAAGGAGAAAGAGAGGTAGAAAGAGAGAGACAGACAGAGAGAGAAACAGTAAGAGAGAGAGACTGAGTGAGAGTGAGAGACAGAGAGAGAGAGGGAGAGAGAGAGAGAGGGAGAGAGAGAGAGAGAGAGAGAGAGAGAGAGAGAGGGAGAGAGAGAGGGCAAAAGAAGAAGGTTGGTCAGTGGTGAGGGTTAGTGGTGGTAGGAGCAGCAATTCTGGTAAAAGTCTGTACACAAAGCCACAATGACAAGGATATAATATAATTATATAGGAGTAACGTTGGAGCTGTCACAACGTGTTTCCCCCTCTCCACACCTACAGTTGATAGATACCCATCAACGAAAACAATACCGAAACAACACATACACATTCACACTGTGGGCCAGCAATACAAACATACCCAAGTAACATCATCCCGGTACAAAAAGAACATCAGAGAAGGCATTGCGCAGAAAACAGAGGGAGCAAAAAATAAAAGAAAGCCCTTCCCATTGCCGACAATTGAGTCCGTGTCGTTGAGACAAGTGCATGGAAAATATCTACGAGTCTTTATCAAGCTTGGCATCTGAGAAACATGAAACCCGCACGCGCCTAGTTACATTTAGTCAAGTTTTGACTAAATGTTTTAACATAGAGGGGGGAATCGAGACGAGGGTCGTGGTGTATGTGTGTGTGTCTGTCTGTCTGTCTGTGTGTGTGTGTAGAGCGATTCAGACTAAACTACTGGACCGATCTTTATGAAATTTGACATGAGAGTTCCTGGGTATAATATCCTCAGACGTTTTTTTCATTTTTTGGATAAATGTCTTTGATGACGTCATATCTGGCTTTTCGTGAAAGTTGAGGCGGCACTGTCACGCTCTCATTTTTCAACCAAATTGGTTGAAATTTTGGTCAAGTAATCTCCGACGAAGCCCGGACTTCGGTATTGCATTTCAGCTTGGTGGCTTAAAAATTAATTTATGACTTTGGTCATTAAAAATCTGAAAATTGTAAAAAAAAAAATGTTTATAAAACGATCTAAATTTACGTTCATCTTATTCTCCATCATTTTCTGATTCTAAAAACATATAAATATGTTATATTTGGATTAAAAACAAGCTCTGAAAATTAAAAATATAAAAATTATGATCAAAATTAAATTTTCGAAATCAATTTAAAAACACTTTCATCTTATTCCTTGTCGGTTCCTGATTCCAAAAACATATAGATATGATATGTTTGGATTGAAAACACGCTCAGAAAGTTAAAACGAAGAGAGGTAAAGAAAAGCGTGCTATATCCTTCTCAGCGCAACTACTACCCCGCTCTTCTTGTCAATTTCACTGCCTTTGCCATGAGCGGTGGACTGACGATGCTACGAGTATACGGTCTTGCTGCGTTGCATTGCGTTCAGTTTCATTCTGTGAGTTCTACAGCTACTTGACTAAATGTTGTATTTTCGCCTTACGCGACTTGTTTCCCCTTCTTCTTGATAGGCTTGGGATGCAGTTCACCAAAAGAAGAAAATAATACGACGACTTTCCGCGATAGCTAAAATCTGTCAAACTTAGCCATCAAAAGCTGGCTATAGCTCTAGATCTAGAATATATCAGCATAATATATAAGAGTTAGATATTTCGTGCGTCCGTCAGCGTCGATCAGTTTGTGTGTGTGCGCTTTTTTTTCTTTTTTGGTGCATAAGCGTACTTGCTTGTGTACACGTGTATACGCAATACTCATTTTGGCACGCATATCGCGCTATATAGTGTAATTGCATATCATGCGTGCATGCCTGCGATCAGGTGCATTCGTGTAGGCCAAACACAATGGATATCTATACTGCACAGACGTATAAATCTCTACCAGAGAGGGCGAAAACACAAACTACCTGACCTCACCCTCTTGTTCAGGCCTGCTCTGTCAGACACTGACAAGCTAGTGGGTCTGACATTTGGCTGTGATCAGAATGCTTCACCCTGCCCTTTCCACGCTGATGACTGTGTGGGCCACAAGCACCAAAAACTACATGCATACAAGCTTCTGTTAACAACGAGCTTTAACGTCAAAAAGCGTTGATGCTTTAAATAGCGCAATCAAAAGCAGCTATGGTTTACACATGACCAGCTTTACACTTGACTTACACCACCTCATATTCCAATAGTATTTTACTTTACCGGGGATCCCGTTGACCGAAAATTAATGATATTTTATCAGTAAAATAAATGTAGATGCTGCAATATGAAATAATTATATCGGTTGGTATTTGATGACATCTGACATTGTGCTGGAATTTTTCCTCAGGCATGACAGGTCATTGCTGTGTGTTTCAGACTTGGTTTGGTTAGCTGGCGTACACGACAGAGTGATTGCTTTCTGCGAGATTTTTGTTTGTTTGTTTGTTTGTGTACTTAACGCCGAGCCGACCACGAAGGGCCATATCAGGGCGGTGCTGCTTTGACATATAACGTGCGCCACACACAAGACAGAAGTCGCAGCACAGGCTTCATGTCTCACCCAGTCACATTATTCTGACACCGGACCAACCAGTCCTAGCACTAACCCCATAATGCCAGACGCCAGGCGGAGCAGCCGGCCACTAGATTGGCTTTCTGCGAGAGCCACTACGAGTCGTTCTTGTTGAGACAATGGTGTGAAGAATGGCTAGTTAGTTCGCTGATTAAAAGATCATAGTAATGTGAAGTTTGACCAGCTTATCGCTAAGAAGCTTTACAAGCTTCATAATGTATTTCCATTTAGATGTTGAATAGCCCGCCATGAAAAGTATGATAAAATATGCCAAAAATAAAAAATAACGATTTTTTTAAACAAGTTGTTGTCGTTGTTGTTGTTGTTGTTTCTTATCTAAACCACAACTGTGTTCCTTCTGTATTGCCTGCATGTACTGTGTTTTTGCCTGCATGTCTGCCTCTTTGCGTGTGTACTCCTCAAATTTAAATTGACTGAGAATAAAGTAACAAACAGCAAGTTGAAATCATTGGGTATTTTCTGTTGATTTCAGTGCCTGTCCTGCGCTTTTTTGTGGTTGTTGCACGCTTTGCCACTCTCAACATCCACACGCAGTCTTGTTTATGACTGTTCTGCATGCTGACTGCTGTGTTGGCCGTTAGGTTGTTAATAAGGGGCAAATTATACCTGCGCAGAGTCAGCGGCGCTGCATGCTGCGATAGGGATTATGACGAGTACTTGGCCTGTTTTCTTTTCACGCAACGTGTAGCGGGCTGGGAAAAAAAAAAGAATTACCTCAATAATCTGCAGTGCGTCGTCTGTGCCGCTGACTCTGTGTAGGTATAATTTCCCCCTAATGAAGTTTGTGTTTGTTTAGGACCGTATTAGTGCCACAAGGACAATTAAACCAAACTTAACACAGCAAGGCAGAGGCGAAGAGCTAATGCCAAACGAACGTAGGAGAAAAAAGACAAAAACGAGAAAAGGCCATGTTAATGCTTGAAGAGGAGATAGCAAGATGAGATATATAAGTATCAATGAGACAGCAACTAAACAACTAAACAGGACTAGAAAGACATGCACACACAATGCACAAACACGGACACCAAGCGAAACTAAAGTGTGGAGAAATTGACATGGACTCCTTGGCTCTGACAGCCCTTGTATCTCTGCATTGTTGTTTTGTGTCTGTTTATGGTTTTTAATTGTTTTTACTTATCGTCTGTTTGTCCGTCTGTTTGTCCGTCTGTTTGTCCGTCTGTTTGTCCGTCTGTTTGTCTGTCTGTCTGTGTATATGTCTGTCTGTCTCTATCTATCTGCTTGTCTTTATGTCTGCTTGTCTAACTGCCGTGTAGTGATATGCACACCAACATGCACAACCTCTCTGTCTGTGTGTCTGTCTGTCTGTCTCTGTCTGTCTGTATGTCTCTGGCTGACTGTCTCTGTCAGTCTGTATGTCTCTGTCTGTATGTCTGTCTACCTGTCTGTCTACCTGTCTGTCTGTCTGTCTGTCTGTCTGTCTGTCTGTCTGTCTCTCTCTCTGTCTCTCTCTGTCTCTCTCTGTCTCTCTCTCTCTCTCTCTCTCTCTCTCTCAGTCTCTCTCTCTCCGTCTAAGTATTTGATTGGACGAAGCCTATCATTATGGCGAGGAAATCGATGGCAGAAAAAGAACCACGTACGATACTAACCACTACAAATCAAACGTAATTAAAAAAAAAAATAAGCAAGTTAGCAACCTAAGTTAAGTTAAGCAATCAAGAATTTGAAAAACAAAATACTCACCAACACAAGAAACGTAGCAACAGCAACATCAAACAGTCTTGTCATGATCCGTGATTGCGAGGAAACCAGTATACACGTCGTGACTCTAGTAGGGTTACACTAACCACACTGAAATTCTACACTGATGCAAATTTGCAAAACAAACCTGACTAAAAACAAGTTTTGTCAAAATGACGCAAGAATCCAACACAAAACGTGACTAGAGACACAATTTTGTTTAAAATCAATTTTCTTAAAGTCAATACAGCTTCAACGGCTCGGTCGGGCCGTGAGCAGAGCACTGTTGAAGGGATTTTGACTCACAAATTCACAGAGATGCTGGCCGCTATAAATCGATCAGTTTGGTTTAGTCTGACACTGTAGTTCGCTCAGTTCTGGTCAAGACTGATGCGTCACAGTCAAATGAAAACCCAGGTTACACTCACACACAGTCGCCCCAGTCACTGCGTCTGACAAACTCTAACAAGATGATTGAAAAATCTTGGCGCCGGTTCCCCAGACAGCGGGGTTTTATAGATTTGCGGGATGAGTAACGCCTGTGAGTGAGTGTACATGTATCATTATTACATCCTCCAGGGGGGTATTACTGTTCCCCTTGTTCCCTCCCGTTTTTCCGTCTGCCTCCGTCGGTGTTCTTGTTTTGACCTCCGTCTTTTCGCCGGAGAAAAGCGCCCGGAGAATGGCTCTATTGTGTGTCGTCGCGTGCTTCTCTCCTATCTGGATGCCATCCAAAACTCGCATATATTTTTTTCATTGAAGCTTTCCCGCCAAGCTTCATTCATGAAACGGGGCGTAGTAAGTGTTTCCATATATGGCAGAAACGTAGGCGAGGTCCTGACCAATGGGAGACCCGTGGTAGCATTTTCGTCCAATCAGAAGCGCGGAAGAGGGCGGAGTTGGGGGTCATAGCCGACGCAAGTACACCTTGTTTATTTACATAACAAAAACGTCATGACAGAATTGAGGTCAACATGCTGAGTAGATACGAGGTAAGTTGTTCCTCCCCTGCAAACTGACACGTTTTGCTGCTGACAAGTACCTGTGCGGTTTGTCACGTTTTGTGAAGTGCCCATTACCTTTCTTTCTTTCTTTATTAATTTTGGTGTTTAACGTCGTTTTCAACCACGAAGGGTTATACCGCGACGGGGAAAGGGGGAAGATGGGATAGAGCCACTTGTCAATTGTTTCTTGTTCACAAAAGCACTAGGCCTAATCAAAAATTTGCTCCAGGGGCTTGCAACGTAGTACAATATATTACCTTACTGGGAGAATGCAAGTTTCCAGTACAAAGGACTTAACATTTCTTACATACTGCTTGTCTAAAATCTTTACAAAATTGACTATATTCTATACAAGAAACACTTAACAAGGGTAAAAGGAGAAACAGAATCCGTTAGTCGCCTCTTACGACATGCTGGGGAGCATCGGGTAAATTCTTTCTCGTCTCAACCAATATGGGACTCCCCCTAGCCCGCGGGGGGTAGTGCCCACTACCGTTTTAGTTATATTTGTGAATCAAAATAGAGAAAAGAAAGAAAGGGAAAACAACGACAGAAGGGCAGACAGACAGACAGACAGACAGACAGACAGACACGATAGACAGAAGGACCAAGAGAAATAATAATACTGAAAAAATTGAAAAAAAGAAGTCAAAAAAGAATGAAAGATAGAAAGACTAGAAAGAAAGAAAAGAATGAGAACAGCAGAGGAAAAAACCCAGCAGTTGGTTGGTGAAGTCGTGTTTGGTTGCTCGATTTGGTGCCCACATTTAGTTTAACGGTAGCTTTCTTTTGACTGGAACAATAAAACCCAACCAAGAAAACCAACCGAGGGACCACACGTAGCAACATGAACACATATGTAAGGAAAACAAAGTCTAAACCATTTTTACAACCTAACTAATACATTTAGTAGGTTGATCCAGTTAACCCCAAATGATTAGACAGCTATGCGTTACACTCTGACAGACTCAAACGCTCAGTGACACCCGAAGGACTTTACTCACTGGGGGACCTAATTAACGTTTAGGCCAAACAACAAAAAGGAATGTTTTTGATTCCCCTATTTTTCCTATCAACCCTATAACTCTAAAACATAAAAAATAAAAAAAGGGAACAATCGAATTTGCCGAGTTTACAAGGATCGTTATTCTTCCACTACATCCAGGGTACACAGATCGCACGATTTCCCTGCCAATACAAAGCCACACGCGCTCACCGAACCTTAATTTATTTGGCCTTGCCATCGGAATCAAACAATTTATGAATATTGTGTTTTGTTTGCCTGAGACATCTAGGCCTACGCTCTTACTAAACTTAACTATTCACCAACGATTACCTTTCTCACTTCATCACGAATAAATAAGCTTCAGTACAGTAAACTCTCAGCAACAGGCAATGAAATTCCATGCCCCTCGGATGAATACTCTGCACTAAATGATCGGGGCTTCAAAGGTATTGTCCAGAAAATAATTACCGACGCATCAGACAAGTTTATGGTAGATTTTTTTTAGCGATATCAGCACAATTTGAAACCGACGACTGGGCGCCTTTTTGAAAAGGAGGACAACGCCACATTGAAACGCTGCCCATTATCCCGGCTTCTCCTTGAAGGCTTTTCCCATTATCCTCAGTTTTAAAAGCCTTTAAAGCTATACAATATGGCCACAGCCATGCATTTGTATAGCATGCTGCAATGAGGAAAGGCAGCTAGCGTATCGTTTGATATTATCACCTCTATAAAGATCTACAAAGAGAGAGGAAAGGAGTCATTGAATCCCGACACAATAGGCGGCATACTCATTTGAGGTGTGTATTTGGCTTTGTCGTGGTAGTTGCCTTCATAAAAGGCGGTAAAGTGACTGTTTGCTAGGGCCACATTATTCATACAATTTATATGAGATCTTGAAAAGAAGGCGCCTCAGTGGCTGCTGATATGCTATGGACATCTACCCTTTTAGGAACGCGCTACTGTACCTGTTTGCTACCGACATTTAGCGACTTGTATCTGCTGCATCAAGTTATCAACCTGTAATAAATATAGTTTTGAATTTGTATCTGACTTTCATAAACGCGGACGTATCTGAGTTTGACTAAATCTTGGACTTTGTTGTGTATCTTCATGAAAGCGGACATTAGTGCCTGTCGAGTCGGTGTTGGGCAAAGGAGGCTGTTCAAAGCCGATGCAGATGTAGCTGCACACGGCAAAAGAATTGATCCAAAAGGCACCGGTTGCTAGCGCAAAAGCACGCCGGGCAACTGCAGCGGTGAACGAACACAGTGACGCACTCTGAGGCACACCGACACACTTTAACACATATTGTGTGGCACACCGACACACTTTAACACATATTGTGTGTGTGTGTGTGTGTGTGTGTGTGTGTGTGTTTGTGTGTGTGTGTGTGTGTGTGTGTGTGTGTGTGTATGTGTGACAGTGTGACGGCAGTGCGTGTGCGACAGTGTGTGTGTGTGTGTGTGTGTGTGTGTGTGTGTGTGTGTGTGTGTGTGTGTGTTGTTGTTGAAGTGTGTGTGTGTGTGTGTGTGTGTGTGTGTGTGTGTGTGTACCCCCGTTTCCACAGCTTTGGTTGCCTAAATCACCATAAGGCAACCATCCACACGTGGATGGCAACCTAAACTCTGGATGGCAACCTAATTGTGTGGATGATCGCTTCATTTAACACCGTTAAATTGACTTTTTTGACGGAAAGAATGTCATAACAATGTTCAAAATGACATTCTTTCCGTCCTCTATAGGCGACGAAATAGGTCAAATTTTGTGCATTTTCTAGTGCAAAATTCTTCGATGCCGGAGCGAGTACTGCACCCAGTGCTGTTGTAGTGCAAGTGCACTAGAAAGGCACTCCACCCAGTGCCGCCTCTTAGGTAACCATCCACACTTTAGGTATGTGTGTGTGTGTTGTTGTTGTTGAAATGTCCTCCTGGAATATTTCGGGAAAAAATCCACTTTTTTCTCTACCCATGATCACAATGTGTTATAAGTACATCGGGGCCTTTTGGGCCCCTGGAGTTTTGAACCCTCTAAAACTCCGCTGAGGGGGTCCATGGACTCTTTAAAAATTCAAAGGTGAGGCGTCCTTGGGGAGCTCTGTTTGGGTGTGAACGCGTAAATGTTGGACTTGTTTTGTTTGAGCCCCATGAAAGCGGGCGTCCGTCTGAGTCTGAAACCTGTCTAGACGTTGCACGCAAATCGGAAGTTCGACATGGAATTAAATCAAGCATATCTTCGGATCGGGAAGAAGATACTTCCCTTATTTCCATAACAGGAAAATGTCTCTGCTGGTCATACACCGGCCCCACGTTGTGAACATTACTGACACTCCACAAACAAAAATCAGTTCCAAGACCCCATTCGCATGGACATCGGAACACAAGTTTGAAAGACAACAACTCCACCATTTCTTGCTCTTGGAGGCACCTTTGGAAAGTGTCGGTGGTGCAGTCAGGTTCTCTATTTTGCTAATGACTAGGCTATTTGAAGTCGATGTTGTTTGCCAATTAAAATGGTTTTATTTTTTTTTCAGACGCACATGGAATCTTGATTTAAGAAAATCCTATACTAATGCACGCTCGTATCTAATACGTGCGGAATATATACTTAGCGCCACTTTACGAGACATATATTGTTTTTTAACAGAAAAAAACAAGTCGTGTAAGGCAAAATTAGTACATTTAGTCAAGCTGTGGAGCTCACAGAATGAAACTGAACGCACTGCATTTTTTCACCAAGACCGCATACTCGTAGTTTCGTCAGTCCACCGCTCGTGGCAAAGGCAGTGAAATCGACAAGCCAGAATTGTGCGGTAATGGTCGCGCTGTGCTGCATAGCACGCTTTTCTGTACCTCTCTTCGTTTTAACGTTCTGAGCGTGTTTTTAATCAAAACATATCATATCTATATATGTTTTTAGAATCAGAAACCGACAAGGAATAAGATGAAATTGTTTTTAATCGATTTCGGAAATTTTATTTTAATCATAATTTTTATATTTTTAATGTTCAGATCTTGTTTTTAATCCCAATATAACATATTTATATGTTTTTGGAATCAGAAAATGATGAAAAATAAGATGAACGTAATTTTGGATCGTTTTATAAAAAATAATTTTAATTACAATTTTCAGATTTTTAATGACCAAAGTCATCAATTAATTTTTAAGCCTCCAAGCTGAAATGCAATACCAAAGTCCGGCCTTCGTCGAAGATTGCTTGGCCAAAATGTCAATCAATTTGATTGAAAAAGGAGAGTGTGACAGTGCCGCCTCAACTTTTAGATATATGAAGTCTTATATCGCGCGCGTATCTCCAGACTCGGACTCAAGGCGCAGGGATCTATTTATGCCGTGTGAGATGGATTTTTTTACACAATACATCACGCATTCACATCGACCAGCAGATCGCAGCCATTTCGGCGCATATCCTACTTTTCACGGCCTATTATTCCAAGTCACACGGGTATTTTGGTGGACATTTTTTTGTTGTTATCTATGCCTATACAATTTTGCCAGGGAAGACCCTTTTGTCAATCGTGGGATCTTTAACGTGCACACCCCAATGTAGTGTACAAAAAGCCGGATATGACGTCATCAAAGACATTCGAAAAAATGAAAAAAAAAACGTCTGGGGTTATCATTTCATAAAGATCGGTCCAGTAGTTTACTCTGAATCGCTCTACACACACACACACACACACACACACACACACACACACACACACACACACACACACACACACACACACACACACACACACACACACACACACACACACACACACACACACACACACAGGTACCTAAAGTGTGGATGGTTACCTAAGAGGCGGCACTAGGTGTAGTGCCTTTCTAGTGCACTTGCACTACAACAGCACTGGGTGCAGTACTCGCTCCGGCATCGAAGAATTTTGCACTAAAAAATGCACAAAATTTGACCTATTTCGTCGCCTATAGAGGACGGAAAGAATGTCATTTTGAACATTGTTATGACATTCTTTCCGTCAAAAAAGTCAATTTAACGGTGTTAAATGAAGCGACCATCCACACAATTAGGTTGCCATCCAGAGTTTAGGTTGCCATCCACGTGTGGATGATTGCCTTATGGTGATTTAGGCAACCAAACCTGTGGAAACGTGGGTACACACACACACACACACACACACACACACACACACACACACACACACACACACACACATACACCACGACCCTCGTCTCGATTCCCCCTCTGTGTTAAAACATTTAGTCAAAACTTGACTAAATGTAAAAACGACCAAAGAGAGAATATAATCTAACTGCCTTAGTCCTTAGATCAAGACTGTGGCTTTAGTTTAAGAAGCTTTGCATGTTGTCAGAATTTAAAACTTTTAAATGTTTAACTGGTTGGGTTTTTTTGGTTATGAATTAATACCAGAACTATTCTCTGGCGGTCAAAGCTCACGTTTCTGGAGTGTTGGCGACTGAGATATTGAGTGGAGAAAGGTTGTGTTTGAAGGAGAAGGCGGGGTGTTGGGGGGGGGGGCGGGGGGGGGGGAGGAGTGAGATTGAAACAATTGAAACAGGATTCAGCAACTGAGTGGCGTAGAGTTCATTTCTGAAAAAAAGAGGCAGGCGGAACTGTCATTGTATCCGAAAACGAGTTTACTGCAGTCATTTCCGAGCAAATACAGGGGTCAGTTTAGAATGACCTTTTCTGACACTCCGTAAACTATGGGGATTTACGTGGGTGTACGGCGTTACCGTACCACCTACCTTTGACTTACGTGTTCGTGTCTGAGCGAGAATGGTTTGTGCGGAGTTTTGTTACCGTATAAAAATACCTAGCTGGAAAAACCAAGAGCTGGTTTGTATGCGCGTGAAAGATAAGTGTGAGAGTGTTTGTAGAAGCTGGAAACATGTTTTGCTTTGTGCTTTAGCTCTCTGTCTTGCGTGCTCTTGTCACTGTCAGCCCGCCTGCACGTGCGACATTGAGATTATTTCGCAGATAGTATTTTTTTTCATGTGTGAGTGTGTGAGTGTGTGTGTGTGTGTGTGTGTGTGTGTGTATGTGTGTGTGTGTGTATGTGTGTGTGTGTGTGTGTGTATGTGTGTGTGTGTGTGTGTGTGTGTGTGTATGTGTGTGTGTGTGTGTGTGTACTCTAAATTGAAGTGTTCTACTTTTGAACACACATATTGTAACCACTTGTGTAAAAACTTGTACATGTAAAGATGTGTTCACATGTAAATACCAAAAAGGGTTCACCCTGCTGTAACCAATTGTTATCACTCTTAAGTGTTCAGACCATAGTCGCAGAGTTCTTTAAGAACACTCTCACTATCACTGCCATACAATTGGGAAGAACTTTAAATCACATGATTTTGAGCACAGAAGTCGTTCAAGTTTTGTTGACACAAGTACTTCACAATATCTTGTTGAAGAAGGTAGGAGTTTTATTTAGATTTATAAAAACAGATGTACTTTCTAGTGAGGGTCACACAGTACTAATTTATAAAAGAGCCCGTTTTTATTCCGGGACAAAGTTGAGCCACTAGGAACTAGGGGATCGTCCTCACAGGAAATCTTCCTTTTAGGGACATCACTTGATGATCCGCTAAGAATTGAGCCAATAAAATAGTGTTGCCGTTTTTAAATCTTCTTGGTTAACATTGTTGTGTCATTTTTTCATTCTTTTTTAACCTTATGATTTTTAATAAAGCATTTGAACGAAAAAGAGACAGTTTCTGAGATTGCTAAAACTAGCCAGGCCCACGTGTATCATTTTGGAAGCCCTTCGCATGTTAGATGGCCACCGGAAAAATCCAGAACATAGTGTTGAATGAAACTGACGCGAACACTACTTGAACACACATGTGTTCACCAACTTGTGGGCTGTGCTGAAAAGTGTCATCGCTGTTTAAAAAAGTGTTGGGATGTGTTCAGATAACAAACATGGCTCATAGTGACCACATTGTGAACACTTTAATTGTTAGTTTGAACATACTTTTACATATTGTGATCAGACGGAAACTGTGCAAAATGTGTTATACCAGTACATTTTAGAGTGTGTGTTTTTGTCTGTCTGTCTGTCTGTCCGTCCATCTCTGTCTTTCTGTCTGCCTGTCTGTATGTCTGTCTCTCCTACGTCACTTTGTCGCTTGGAGTGCGCTTTGTCGGACGTTTGTTTTTACCAAACATGAGCAAACCATTATAGAACTGCTTTCAACATGTATACTATACACCAACTAAATTGGTAGCTGGATCACCGATGGCCAAAGGCAAATACTGTTTTTGTACATCCTCCCTAAAACATACCATAAGACAAGTCGCGTAAGGCGAAAATACAACATTTAGTCAAGTAGCTGTCGAACTCACAGAATGAAACTGAACGCAATGCAATGTTTCAGCAAGACCGTAGCATCGTCAGTCCACCGCTCATGGCGAAGGCAGTGAAATTGACAAGAAGAGCGGGGTAGTAGTTGCGCTGAGAAGGATAGCACGCTTTTCTGTACCTCTCTTCGTTTTAACTTTCTGAGCGTGTTTTGAATCCAAACATATCATATCTATATGTTTTTGGAATCAGGAACCAACAAGGAATAAGATGAAAGTGTTTTTAAATTGATTTCGAAAAAAACATTTTGATAATAATTTTTATATATTTAATTTTCAGAGCTTGTTTTTAATCCAAATATAACATATGTATATGTTTTTGGAATCAGCAAATGATGGAGAATAAGATGAACGTAAATTTGGATCGTTTTATAAAAATTTTTTTTTTTTACAATTTTCAGATTTTTAATGACCAAAGTCATTAATTAAATTTTAAGCCACCAAGCTGAAATGCAATACCGAAGTCCGGGCTTTGTCGAACATTACTTGACCAAAATTTCAACCAATTTGGTTAAAAAATGAGGGCGTGAGATTGCCGCCTCAACTTTCACGAAAAGCCGGATATGACGTCATCAAAGACATTTATCAAAAAAATGAAAAAAAAACGTATGGGGATATTATACCCAGGAACTTTCATGTCAAATTTCATAAAGATCGGTCCAGTAGTTTGGTCTGAATCGCTCTACACGCACGCACACACACACACACATACACACACACACATACACCACGACCCTCGTCTCGATTCCCCCCTCGATGTTAAAACATTTAGTCATAACTTGACTAAATGTAATAAAAACACCACAAACATATACGTGATCTCTTGCATGACTCAAGTCCATGTTTCCTATCGGATGTTATTATACGTGTACCCAAGCTTGTGGTACAGGTGTCCGACTGCAAGTTCTGTGATCTGAGTAGTCAAAACAATAGGATGACTGTTTTACGTTGTACCTTTTGACATTGCTATTTTTTGTTTTTCGGTATCCTGTTCTCACACTAAAAAAATAAACTCCTCTCCTTTGCCTTCTGCCCCCCCTTCCACACACACACACACACACACACGCGCACACGCACACACACACACACACACACACAAACACACACACTCACACACACACACACACACACACACACTGTGACGACACACACACACACACACGACACACACACGCACACACACACACACACATACACACACACACACACACAAACACACACACACACACAAACACACACACACATACATACACACACACACACACACACACACACACACACATCTCAGTGGTGCCTACGTCTGCGTGTTAAATTACCTCTTCAACGTTGACAGGCACAAAACTACCCTACCGCTTCTAGGTTTACAACGTTATACCGTCGCCCACGCTCATGCGTAGACACGATGACATAGATCTACATGTATCTACCGTCACTGCTTGCACACCCTCACAGATAGGTAGATATATCAACAATAACAACCGTAAGCGGAACCAAGCGCAGGTTCGCACGGAAATGATGACACAATGTGCGGTTGAACTTTCAGGACCTATTGTAACTCCTCTTTCAGGAGTGCTTCTGAGGGAGGTAAACAAGGTCGACCTGATATTCTATCTGTCCTTTTTACATTCGGTCAATATTTGACTGTATATTTTGCCGACGACTGAAGGTAATAGAGATTGAG
Source organism: Littorina saxatilis (assembly GCF_037325665.1). NCBI lineage: Eukaryota > Metazoa > Mollusca > Gastropoda > Littorinimorpha > Littorinidae > Littorina > Littorina saxatilis. Next base: position 83,997,348 of record NC_090245.1, read on the forward strand.
CGAAGGTGTACACACGCATTGGTTCTTCGGTTAGTTGTTTCGGCTGCGTGGAAGATCTAATTTATGTCTGATGATTTTTTGTGATCAGCTCTGCTCCTCTGTGTTTGTTTGTTTGTTTGTTTGTGTGTTTGTTTGTTTGTTTGTTCGTTTGTTTGTTTGTTTGTTCGTTAGTCCATCTGCCTCTCTCTCGGTCTCTTTCTATGTCTCTGCCTCTCTGGGAATTTTTCGCAGTGATACGCCTTAAAATGTGAATGCTAGTTGATCGAGAACAAAACAGAATGAGACTGCTGTTGAATCGGTGTCAGATAACCAACCCCCTGGGTTTTTGAGACAAGAAACATCAACAAGTCGCGTAAGGCGAAATTACTACATTTAGTCAAGCTGTGGAACTCACAGAATGAAACTGAACGTAGTCCGCCGCTAGTGCAAAAGGCAGTGAAAGTGACGAGCCTGTTTGGCGCGGCAGCGGTTGCGCTGTGCTTCATAGCACGCTTTACTGTACCTATCTTCGTTTTAACTTTCTGAGCGTGTTTTTAATCCAAACATATCATATCTATATGTTTTTGGAATCAGGAACCGACAAGGAATAAGGTGAAATAGTTTTTGAAACGATTTTGGAAATTTAATTTTGATCATAATTTTTAATTTTTTTAATTTTCAGAGCTTGTTTTTAATCCAAATTAACATATTTATATGTTTTTGGAATCAGAAAATGATGAAGAATAAGATGAACGTAAATTTGGATCGTTTTATAATTTTTTTAATTTTTTTACAATTTTCAGATTTTTAATGACCAAAGTCATTAATTAATTTTTAAGCCACCAAACTGAAATGCAATACCGAAGTCCGGCCTTCGTCGAAGATTGCTTGGCCAAAATTTCAATCAATTTGATTGAAAAATGAGGGTGTGACAGTGCTGCCTCAACTTTTACAAAAAGCCGGATATGACGTCATCAAAGACATTTATCGCAAAAAAGAAAAAAATGTCCGGGGATATCATTCCCAGGAACTCTCATGTCAAATTTCAGAAAGATCGGTCCAGTAGTTTAGTCTGAATCGCTCTACACACACACACACACACATGTACACGCACACACACACACACACACACACACACACACGCACACATACACCACGACCCTCGTCTCGATTCCCCCTCTATGTTAAAACATTTAGTCAAAACTTGACTAAATGTAAAAACCAACAACCAACAACCAATCTTTTCCGCGCAAAAGGGCTGACGTTTCAGTGAAGTTTTGTGCCTGTGACGGGCGTAGGTAAAAGTATGTTTGCACCTCCACAGAATGCTCATTTTTTTCTTGGGCGTCTTGCACGTGCTGAACCCGGACGCAACAATTGAAAGTGACAGGCAAAATGGCTTCGCCATGGCGAACAAATTGACTTCACAATGACGGGGAAAATAACAGGCATTGGACGAAATTACTGCAAACTGGTAGGCGGACTGTGGATTTCCCTGAAAAATGAAAGGTTTTTCTGTCGACGAGTCTGAGTCCATGCGCTAAAAATAACGACAGCAATGTTCCCTCCTTGCCGGCCTGCAGCCATTACCCTTACCCTTGTCCTTACAGGCACAGTCCTTCCTATGAAACGTTTCGGCTTACTATCTTATAACAGTTCCTCTCCTTTGGCACATGCACACATCAACATACAGGCTGCTTTCTGGCGCAGAACTGAAATTGCTTCGGGAACCGGATTCACAGGTTGATACCAGTGTCAGGTAAGAAATAAATCTAAACTAGGCCAAACAATTATTGCAACAAATTTTCCATCCAAATTAAAGCATTAATTCCCGAGCCATTTCATCAACATTGTATATGCCAGTGAAGGCCGTTCACTTGACTCTCTGGATCACCTTTTGCATTAGAGATTTCTTTTACAGGGACCACGTGACCGCCGCTCAAATAAGGGTACCCTTATCTTTAATCCGAAAGGTGATCCAGATAGTCAAGTGAACGGCCACCACTGGCCATCACGGATGAAATGACACGGGAATTAATGCTTTAATTTGGATGCACAATTTGTTGCAATATTTTTTAGGCCTAATTTATACAAACGTGCCAACCCGCACAGAAAGCACTATAAGGTTCTCGGTTTTTGGCTTGTGTGCAAGGCTAGGGATGCGGTCTTCTTTTAAAACGCGGGAATAAGACGGTGAGTTTAATCGTTTACATTGTGCCTTTAACACACCGCACATAAGACACCCAGTAACCACGACTCACCCCCCACCCAACCCACCCCCAACCCCGCCCACGAACACCATACCTCCCCCCCCCCCCCCCAGGCCGAAACAACAGGAAATCGGAATGAAAGCAAAAAAAACCACCAAGGGAAGAACATGATTTTATTCCCCCCTCTGCTTCTTTACCTCTGTAAACTTGTAGAGCTAGTTATTTTTCGATAATGACCCAGCAACCAAACAAATAACGAGCCAGCAACAGCCTGAATCCTCGATAGTGCAATGGGTTGAGAAGCTGTTCTGTTTTGGTACTACTTTTGCGACTGAAAAGTTCCGAACGCTCTATACGTACGAAATATACATCTCTGGAGCAAACAATACACACATACCGCATTTAAATTAACAACTACAAGCCTGAACACATGAATCTCCATATAAAATCCATGAGTTAGGTTGTTTTCTGAATCTAGATCTGCTGTGCACACACCGTTCATCACAAGCAAATGCCCAAGGCAAGTAACTCATACTCTTGCCGACAAGAGTAGTTCCCCTTCTTTTAACGCAGTTTCTTCGACAACACTGACTGCAATCCGACGGTCAGTTTTCAACAATATTTCAGTTTATAAACAGATCACACGCAACCAAATGCACACATCTCATCAATTTAAACAACATAAAGCGGTTTCATACACTATTTTCCCCAGAAAACTGAACTTCATACAGTAAATAATTAACGTTGGAACACGGGTGCAAAGGTTCGTCTGCTAGTCCCATTTGACAAAAGAACATTATCCTAAACGATACTAAAACATACACAGAACACACAATATCTGCCTTTACCGCCACAGCAGAATAACAGCATATCTGTGTACTTGATTTTAGTCTAAAACAGGGAAACTGACAAGAAGTGTTAACAGAATGGAATGATTTGCACGGAACTATACAACCGCGCATTAATCGATCGCCTGCGCAGGTTGACTGGTTGAGTGATTCGGATTCGATCAAACTTTCGCACAAAAACTCCTGTTTTCTTTGAATAACTGAAGAAAGGAGGAATAAAGAGGTTACACACCTCGTCTCAGTGATTATTAAAAATAATGGTCTCAGTTCGCGGTCATGAAAAAGCTCGCTGAAGCTCGCATTTTTCATGATCCGCCAACTTCGACCATTATTTTTAATAATCACTGAGACTCGGCATGTAACCTCTACGTAATATGCAGTCATCCCTACCATTGTGTTACCTTGTAAGTATGAAACGTCAAGTCTATTCAGCAAAAGAATCATTACCTCCCCCCCTCCCCCCCCCCCCCCCCCACGCCCGGCCTTTCTCCGCCTACCCCCTCCCCCCACCCCACCCTCCTAAAGTGCTCAGTCCCCTCTATATCAAAAAGAAAAGAAAGTGAAAAAGAAAGCAAAACAAGGAGAGAGGGAGAGAGAGAGAGAGAAAAAGAGAGAGAGAGAAAGAGAGAGAGAGAGAGAGAGGGAGAGGGAGGGAGGGGGAGAGAGCGCGCGCGCGCGAGAGAGAGAGAGTAAGTGAGAAAGAGAGAGAGAGAGATAGGGAGAGAGAGAGAGAGAGATAGGGAGAGAGAGAGAGAGAGAGAGAGGGAGGGAGGGAGGGGGAGAGAGCGAGAGAGAGAGAGTAAGTGAGAAAGAGAGAGAGAGAGAGAGAGAGGGGGGGAGAGAGAGAAAGAGAGACACAGAGACAGAGAGAGCGAGAGAGAGATATAGAGAGAGATATATATATATATATATATATATATATAGAGAGAGAGAGAGAGAGAGAGAGAGAGAGAGAGAGAGAGAGAGAGAGGAGGGGGGGGGGGGAGGGAGAGAGCTCGAACAGAAAACGAAAAAGAACACCAACTGTACGATTGATAATCGTCCAGTCATTTTCTGCTGATTCATTCTTTACACAAATTAAAACAGCCCATAAAACAAAGTCTACGTATTCAACCTGTTAGAAAAAAAGGGATATTAATTACAGCCAACAATCCTCTTCATTGTGTCCCTGGGTTTGCCCCATCAGTTCATCTTGTTGCAGGGCGAAGCGTTGCTTTTCTTGTCAAATCCCACGTCGGCAGATAAGCGCGATTAGGCAACACTTCCTTGAGTGCCAGAGTTTTCATTCCTCAATGATTGAAGCGATGACGAGGTTTGTTTATAAATCCGGTTCTTTTGATTAAAAGTTGAGACGAAGAGGAAACGGAGATACTGTAGATAAAACAAACAAAAAACGCCTGATAATATGTATCAGCATCGGTTCTACTCATTTGGCAACGTTTTCTGGAGTTCCACATGCGTCAAGGCTTTCAGGAAAGAAGGGAGATTGGTTAGGCACTTACTCTTGTAAGTTGCACAGTCATGTCCGTTGCCTTTAGAACGCTTACGTCCCTTTGTTTCTCTGGTTTTGATATAGCGCTTTTCCTCAATTGATTAAGATTCTTTCATAAACAAGATTCTAAATCTGGTTCGTTAAAATCGATGATAGATACAAAAAAAAACCACCACAAAAACAAATGTTTAAAAAATGCAAAAACAACAACAACCAAACATTCGTTAGGAATCAGCATCTGATCCCTAGAGAGTTATCGACCCCTACCTCCATGCCAAACCCGCCGGCCGATACTGTTGAAGAGGACTGTTGCGAAAGCCTCTGAAGCTCCGAATACATTCGGGCATATGCATCCTTTTCTCATTTGGGAATTACTGTGTATTGTCCGAATGCAGAAATCAGTGACCACCGTTCTTGCTCCATCTCAACTTCTCTTTTTTAAGGGACACGCAAAAGAACAAAGTTTCAAAGCACACGCAAAAAAAAGTCACATGCTGTGTAATGCAACATTCCCTTAAACATATTCACGGTCGCACATTAAACGAAAGAGAATTGTTTGCGTTTGACGGAAACTGCCAGCCATACAAACCATGCAGCTTACCGCACAAAGAAATCGGACATCAAAGCTGTAACCTGCTACTGACATATTCATAAACACATATGCCTCCCACGTTGATATGCACAGGTAACGAAATACCAATTGTTGTGTTTTAAACAGGATATAACCAGTGGATGCGTGTCATGTTGTGATGTCGTCTGAGCTAACAGGGTACTTGCTTTTCACAGGATAAGGACTCCCTTGGCCGGAATTTCTGAAGAGGCTGAACATATTTAGCTTTAAATGTCAATATAACGCGAAGTAGTATTTTTCGAATGTAAGCATGTGAATTTGTGTGTGATGTTAAACACGAAAAGAGTGCAATGTGAGCATGTCGTGTGTGTTATTTATGTTGAGTTTACTCTCTATTGGTTGTGTCGGGTATACACACGAACTGAAACAGACAGATATATACACATAAACACAAGCATACACACACACACACACACACACACACACACACACACACACACACACACACACACACACACACACACACACACACACACACACACACACACACACACAACATTTTCGGGGCAGATAACACAAGTTGGATGCATTCGAATGTTCCTTACCATACATGTATAACAACTACAAAAACGTCCTCTGTACCTCAATTGGCACGAACTTCCAACATCCCTAAACGACACGAACCCCCCCCCCCCCCACCCCCCCATCCCACTCCCTCCTGGTATAGAGAGTGTGAGTGATTTGTGAGTACATCATAAGTAAGTTTATAAAACCCATTCGTAACACCCTACTACCCCACCCCAAGCCCCAAAGTTGGATCCATTCGAATTTTAGTCAGCATCCACGTATATCCAATCAAAAACGTCCCCATAACCTCAATAAACACGACTCTTCGACAACCCTAAACAACATTAACCCCCAAACTAACCCCCCCCCCCCCCCCCCCCCCCCCCCCCCCCCGCGCCCATCAACGCACCCACCCCACCCCACCCCATAGCCCACACACGTTTCCCTCTGAACATTACACGACGGGAGATTTATCGGGTTTCTTTCAAAGTCCGACAGCAGGAAATACCCACTGGACACAGTAACACACGGTGATATCATCTGAACAACACTGACACATGGGGGACGTTCTTTTCTAGTGACCATCATTCTAGTCAGTGCTTTGACACATCACGGGAACAGACAGCAGTTCTAAGCATGCAGATCAATGAACAGGTGAGACGTGGTTTTAACACACTCATCGGGCTGTTGTGAGCTTGTCCTACCTTGACTTGAAATTCCATCTGGATAAATTAATAGGAGAGAAGGATTTGAAAACAAAGAGACTGAAAGAACGGAGAAATGGAATAGATATGTACAAACATACGTGAACACGCACAGGCACAGAAAGGCAGATATGACAGCTGGACTAATATAGAACGATAGGAAGTGGGTAAGACAGACAGACACTGAGACAGACACGCACGCAACCACGTTCACGCACGCACACACGAAGGGACACTGTGCATGGCTAGAAGCAAAAGGAAAGCACAGAGTACATGAAACTGACTCATACTCACCTTACAACAATTAAAATGAATTTTTAAAATGTAGCTGAGAACGGTGGTCTAAACCAAGAACATTTTAAAGCAAGACATGCAATAATGATTGTGCGCGCAGCATGTCATCTGAAATATAAAACGTCACTTCAAGGAACTGTTTCGTTTTACAAGCCTAGAATGAATTAGCTTCCGTAACGTCTATTTTTGGTTTTGTTTGTTTGTTGGGCGTATGTCTGCGTACCATCTCTGTTTCTTTATACTATATGTTTGTTTTGGTGTTTCTGTGTATATTTTGTGTGTGTTTGTTGTTGTTACCAAAGAAGGAAAGTTGTTCGGACAGCGTAACGTGATATTAGTCAAAATGATGTCTCAAGAAGGAACACCTTTCATCTGGTTTTCTGTTCATTATTGTAATCAAAATAAGGGCCAAGTCAAGCAGACAAAACACTAGCGTTGGAGAGTGTGTGTGTGTGTGTGTGTGTGTGTGTGTGTGTGTGTTTGTGCGTGCTGGTGTGTGTGTGCCGGTGTGTGTGTGCATGTGTGTGTGTGTGTGTGTGTATGTGTGTGTGCGTGTGTCACAGTGTGTATGCGTACGTCAGTGTGCTTGTATGTGTGTGTATGTCTGTGTGTATGTCTGCGTGTTTGTGTGTGTGTGTGTTTTTGTTCGTGTGTGTTTGTGTGTGGTCTATGCATTTGTGTGTGCGTGTGTGTGTGCGTGCCTGTGTCAGTTTATGTTTACGTGTGAGTATGTGCTTGTATGTATGTGAGTGTCGCGTTTTGGTAGCGTGCATGCCGCGTGAGTGTATGTGCGAGCGGTTGTGTGTGCGTTCACGAGTATTTTTCTCCGTGGTTTCTTCTGTGTCCATCTTATTATCTTGATGATCGTGGTGTTCCATTGTCAGTTGTTCGACGAGGTTAAATACAAAGCACAGGGTTCCCTCATGGTATGACACAGCAAACATGGTAACATAAGTTGCATAATCTCTGTGCCTGTTGCGACTTGGACGAGTGAGTTATTGTCCGCCCCGCTCTGGTTTATTCTTTCAGACAAACCTGTTTGTTTGCGTGTGGACGTATTAGTTTGCGCATAAAAGGCCTGCATCTGCATTCATCAGTGCTCTCAAGGTAAAAAATTAAAATTAAACAAGTCGCGTAAGGCGAAAATACAATATTTAGTCAAGTAGCTGTCGAACTCACAGAATGAAACTGAACGCAATGCCATTTTTCAGCAAGACCGTATACTCGTAGCATCGTCAGTCCACCGCTCATGGCAAAGGCAGTGAAATTGACAAGAAGAGCGGGGTAGTAGTTGCGCTAAGAAGGATAGCACGCTTTTCTGTACCTCTCTTTGTTTTAACTTTCTGAGCGTGTTTTTAATCCAAACATATCATATCTATATGTTTTTGGAATCAAGAACCGACAAGGAATAAGATGAAAGTGTTTTTAAATTGATTTGGACAATTTAATTTTGATAATAATTTTTATATATTTAATTTTCAGAGCTTGTTTTTAATCCGAATATAACATATTTATATGTTTTTGGAATCAGCAAATGATGGAGAATAAGATAAACGTAAATTGGGATCGTTTTATAAATTTTTATTTTTTTTTACAATTTTCAGATTTTTAATGACCAAAGTCATTAATTAATTTTTAAGCCACCAAGCTGAAATGCAATACCGAAGTCTGGGCTTCGTCGAAGATTACTTGACCAAAATTTCAACCAATTTGGTTGAAAAATGAGGGCGTGACAGTGCCGCCTCAACTTTCACGAAAAGCCGGATATGACGTCATCAAAGACATTTATCAAAAAAATGAAAAAAACGTTCGGGGATTTCATACCCAGGAACTGTCATGTCAAATTTCATAAAGATCGGTCCAGTAGTTTAGTCTGAATCGCTCTACACACACACACAGACACACACACACACGCACACACACACGCACATACACCACGACCCTCGTTTCGATTCCCCCTCGATGTTAAAATATTTAGTCAAAACTTGACTAAATATAAAAAAGAGAGAAAAAAGGAATGAGACAATTGCAGCATTTAGCCAACCTTTATTGATCTCACGTCACCCAAACACTGACATTGCAGCAAACGCTATGCACACAATGGAACAAAGATTAGGAGAATGGTAATGCTGATGTCAGCTTATGGCACAGGACTGGTAGCTGCAGCTTTTTGACTTATTGCATGCTCATCATGCGGGTTTGTGTGTGCGTGTGTGTGTGCGTGCCTGTGTATGTTTACGTGTGAGTATGTGCTTGTATGTATGTGAGTGTCGCGTTTTGGTAGCGTGCATGCCGCGTGAGTGTATGTGCGAGCGGTTGTACAATCATAGCAGTACTACAATCATTCAATCAATCAATGTTGTTATTTTAAGTTACCAGTCATGTTCATAGAACATGTTATTAATATGTGATTATTTTGTGTATTGTAATTCGTAGTTTGATATTGTGAAGCGCGGAGAGCACAGAAGTATTCTGTTGTTCGTGCTATATAAGTGTTCATTATCATCCTTGTCACGTTATTATTACGACAGTCGCATCAGTCGGAGCAAGCTTCTGATCCAAATTGTTTATTGATGTAATGCTGCAGCTGTTGGTTATGCAGTCAAACCTGTCTGTGGCGACCAGCCAAAGGACCGACCAAAAGTGGTCGTTATTGACAGGTGGTCGCTATGGAAAGATGAATTATGTAGAGTAAAACATTCTCATCGGGTATCCGTAATCGGCAGGTGGTCGTTTTCGAGAGTGGGTCGCCAGGGCATGTTCGATATAATAAGGCAAATACCTATGTATGCAGCGGTTCCACCAGCCTCTATCTTTTTTGTAAAACTGAGATTTTCTTTGGAGGCGGTTGCAGCTACAATGGCCAACTTGCATAGTTGCATAGTTGTAATATGCAAATCAGATCACGTGTTTAACGCCCCATATTCGGACGGCCACCAGGAGCGGGAGGACCACCAGGAGAAGACACTGAAAACAAATAAAATCACTCAATCAATTAATCACTCAATCAATCAATCACTCCCTCACTCACTCCCTCACTCACTCACTCACTCACTCACTCACTCACTCACTCACTCACTCACTCACTCACTCACTCACTCACTCACTCACTCACGCACTCGCTCATTCACTCACTCACTCACTCACTCACTCAATCAATCATTCACCCACGCCATCACTCACTCACTTACTCACTCAATCATTCACTCACTCAATCACTCACTCACTCACTCAAACACTCACTCAACCATTCACCCACTCAATCAATCAGTCACATCCATCCATCCATCCATCCATATATCAATCAATCAATCAATCAATCAATCAATCAATCAATCGGTCCGCCAGTCTGTCAGTGAGTCAGTAAGTCAGTAAGGCAGTCAGTCAGTCAGTCAGTCAGTTACTCATCAACCAACCAACAAACCAATTGGCCAGTCAGTCACGCAGGCAGTCAATCACTTAATAAATCAACCAATAAAAAAAACCCCAGTCAAACCGATGACTAATAAACAAACCTAAATAGATAAGTAAATGAGGAACTGACGGTCTTTTAGTGCTTATCCCTTTGACAGACTATCAGACGGAGGCAGTAACAGAGTGTGCATTCAATAGTGACCACCAAGAAATGGCATGCTTTGATTTTTAACTCCGATTGCTTACATCCCTTCGTTTTCGTTCAAAGTAGCATGTACATCGCCACGGATTTTCGAGGGTTTTATAAGAGATAAGAGCATACTTCAACTTGAACACATACCGAAATTAAACAACCTGGTTACTTTCTATGCGGATGGACGCATTTTTTTTTTGGAATGCATTTCGTCATTCAAACCATGCAGTATCAACATGCCAAATTAATTAAGTAACAAGTCGCGTAAGGCGAAAATACAATATTTAGTCAAGTAGCTGTCGAACTCACAGAATGAAACTGAACGCAACGCAACGCAGCAAGACCGTATACTCGTAGCATCGTCACTCCACCGCCCGTGGCAAAGGCAGTGCCCGTGGAATTGACAAGAAGAGCGGGATATTCGTTGCGCTGAGAAGGATAGCACGCTTTTCTGTACCTCTCTTCGTTTTAACTTTCTGAGCGTGTTTTTAATCCAAACATATCATATCTATATGTTTTTGGAATCAGGAACCGACAAGGAATAAGATGAAAGTGTTTTTAAAACGATTTGGAAAAAAAAAAATTGATAATAATTTTTATATATTTAATTTTCAGAGCTTGTTTTTAATCCGAATATAACATATTTATATGTTTTTGGAATCAGCAAATGATGGAGAATAAGATAAATGTAAATTTGGATCGTTTTATAAATTTTTATTTTTTTTTACAATTTTCCGATTTTTAATGACCAAAGTCATTAATTAATTTTTAAGCCACCAAGCTGAAATGCAATACCGAACCCCGGGCTTCGTCGAACATTACTTGACCAAAATTTCAACCAATTTGGTTGAAAAATGAGGGCGTGACAGTGCCGCCTCAACTTTCACGAAAAGCCGGATATGACGTCATCAAAGACATTTATCAAAAAAATGAAAAAAACGTTCGGGGATTTCATACCCAGGAACTCTCATGTCAAATTTCATAAAGATCGGTCCAGTAGTTTAGTCTGAATCGCTCTACACACACACACACACACACACACACACACACACACGCACAGACAGACAGACAGACACACATACACCATACCCTCGTTTCGATTCCCCCTCGATGTTAAAATATTTAGTCAAAACTTGACTAAATATAAAAAGATGCCAACTTTACACAGAACGTAGCGAGAATGTAGAACTTAATTACGAGGAATAATAATTCTCCGTGCACAACCCCCTGATTCCCCGGCCATCGACGGCCTGATGACGCGGAACATTGAGACAATCTCAGCTATGTAGTCTCTGTCAGTCGATCAGCACTTTCCAGGAACCTAGAGTATGTAAAACGGGTTTTCCGTACAAAACAAAAACAACAAAAGACGAAGCCTTCAAGGCTCACGTAAGAAATCGACAAACAGTAACACAAACTCAATCACTCCGTCACACATACACACACATAGTAAGCATAGGTGACACGGTGCAAGAGTGCGAGACAGACACTAGATCTAGCCTACTTACGGGGACACGACTGCCAGATGGCCAGATCGACACTGCGCTTTCGACAGCGCTTCCTCGCGCAGACACTGGAAACACGCTGTGCAGATTAACCTGTAAGAAATCTCCTTTGGCATCTTCTTTATCTATTTTTCTGGAGCTACGAAACCGAACAATGTGAAATCATCTTCTCCGAATCGGCGAACTGCAGCTCGGTGATAACTGTATCTATACCACAATCCTTCACGCGATCTGACCTAACCTTGACCCCTGACCTGGTCTACATACCACACACGACACAAACCAGTCAGCTGTTTTTACCCCCCCCCCCCCAAAAAAAAAAAAAACCCCACCGCCCGTTTTCTTTGGATACACACTTTAACTACATACGTGCCGACGAAATGTTGATAATTGCTTCAATACTTTGAAGCTGTTGCTTGAATAATAACCAGGTAAAATTAGTATTTCGGTGATCAGTCAAATGTTAAAGCTTCTACCACAGACATACATACATACGCACGCACGCACGCACAGACAGACAAAAGTTAGCATCGCATAGGCCACACTTACGTGAGCTAAAAACAAACAAAAAACAGTCATATTCACAATCATGTGAGCACCTTGTTGATTTTGAATCAACATTTTTTTTCAGATTATATTTGACTTACCAGGAGGAGGGCAGGCAGGGACGGCACAGTCGTCGGACTTGAGTCCCGGGTCCGTGGTGTAACACCAGGGGATGGTCCTGTCGGGGTAGATACGGCAGTAGTTGTTGTCCAGGTCTAGCTGGATAGGACTGAGAGTGGGATAGCAAATTATATCTGATAGTAAAATATATTGATGAATATTGCAGTTTTTGAGTTTGTGAGTTGAGTGATTTATTGCTTTGTTGGTTGATTAGTGTGTTGCAGTGCTGGTTCGTTCGTTGAGTGTTGTTGTTGTTGTTGTTGTTGTTGTTGTTGTAGTAGCAGTTGTTGTATTTGATGTATGGATTGGACTGTTTGGTTGGTCGTGTGTTATGTACGGGTACATTTCAATACACGGTGGGTTTTGTGGTCCAATTATGGGTGCAAACAGGTTTGTTCTGTTTTGGCCCGTCACACGCAATCATTGACACAGTAAGCGTGCAACTGTTGAAGCTGGATGATGAAGTTGTGGTCATGCACAATCAACAAAACACACAAAAGGATCACTCAATAAAAGACATACAAACGTTCAAGCTTGGTGACGAAATCCAGGTCACGCGTGTGGGGCGTGTCGACATCCCATTTCTGGCACGTGACGCCGTGCTTCGTCACAGACACCTGACCAGTGTACCAGTTATGTCCCAAATTCCGGTCGTGGTAGTAACAGCCTGTCTCTGTCAACAGAGAAGTATATTTTTTTTATTCTGATTGACACGTGGGGGTTGTGATTGGATATTCTAACACAGCCCTATTTTGGCTATCGGTCCATATGTCAACGGAAATCGTACAACATTCAGTATAGTTACAAACAACAAAACTACACACGGTTCCGGTTCAACTCGAACAGACGCTCCTTCCACCTTGATCATATAATCGAAAACATGCAATTTTTGTTTCCCCCGCCGAAACATGGCATTGTAATAGAATGTATGTCCTTGAACACAGACAAATCTCCCAACTGACAAAGTGTCGAGCGCAAGGGACGTCACTGCTTTGCCAAGTATGTGAAACGAACGTGTGCGTGTTAACCTCATTAATAAAAGTCCTTTTGGTAATCGTGAACTTTAGTGTGTTAAATTCATATCTCAGAATCCAGTGGCAATCTTTACTTAATTTTAATACAGGTCCCTGTAATCAAGCCAAAGAACATTTTTGTGAAATGCATTGACGGATTGAGCTCCAAACTTAAGCATAATTAATTCATTCGGTTGTTTAGTCGACGAAAATGACCCGAGAACTTGTTCACGTTGTCATCCAAGGGACATCACTAAGGCAACAGGAGTTGCCTCCCCTGTCGCCGCTTAGGATAATTCCTTCTTTGACGCATGCAAACGAAATGCATTCGTACAGTTCATCGGAGTTCATTCCGTGACTTCAAAGGGATCTAAAATTACTTGTTCTGCTTTACAAGTGCAGGTTTTGCATATTTGGAGGCTTAAATGCCTCTGAATTCTGAGCTATGAATTTCGTAACACACTAAAGTTCAAGCCGGATTACCAAAAGGACTTTTGGTCAGTCAAAATGAAGAAACATTATTTGTGTTTTTATAACAGGCGAAAAAACCCTCAAACTTGTCGCTGTTGTTCTGCCGCGAGAGGGCAGTAGTGTGTATGCCCAATAGACATGCGCGAAGAAGGATCGTCTGCTCTAATCATAAAACAGCCGCATCAAAGCACTATCTTACGTTTTGCAAGTTAATAACCCTTTATCGAAAACAGAATATCAATATAAACAGTATCGTGTATTCTCCGTAGCGATAGGGTCTGATAGGGTCCGATATTTTGACTCCAAGTCTTCGACTCGGCGTATTATGCTTGTTCTTGTCAAAATATCGGACACTATCGATATCGCTACGCTGTAAACACGATAGCTATTAATATGGTACAGCGTACGGAAAACAACGACGTAAATCGAAGAACACATTTTTGAGTATTCACGCTGGAATCTGTCGGCAACTGAGAAATATCTTTATGCATATATTTTGAACTGTTTAGACTGTAATCTTTACGACAAATTATATAAAGGACAAAGAAACGAACAACTTTATTTTCTCTTACATCAGTGAGTAAAATTGAGTTTACGCTTTAATCGTCACAGTCTTCGATCGCGAGAACAAATACGCTAACTCTGTTTTTCTATCAGTCTGTTTGTCTGTCTGTCTCTGTTCGCTATCTGTGTGGCTGTGTGTATGTCGGTCTGTCTCTGCCTGTCTGTCTCTTTCTCTGTCTTTGTCTATCTCTCTTTGTCTCTGTCTCTGTCTGTCTCTTTCTTTCTCTGTCTCTCTGTGTCTGTGTCTGTGTCTGTGTGTGTGTGTCTCTCTCTCTCTCTCTCTCTCTCTCTCTCTCTCTCTCTCTCTCTCTCTCTCTCTCTCTCTCTCTCTGGGCCCTCCCTCTCCCTTGTCTATCTTACCAACACAAGCGATGCTCACAGTACTCCACACCCCGGTGCGAAGACATACGCTGGTACCATTTCCACTGATCTGGGTATGGTCTGCTCTACAGCGGTATGACGCAATAGAGTTTGCTGACGTGAACGCATACGTCACATCCGTCCCGGGTATGTCTTTTGGCCGAGAACAGTCCGCCGCAACAATTTGCTTGAAGCACAAAGAAAATGCAAGAAACATAAATTATCCTGCAATTAACTTGTGAACTTGTAGTGTTCAGGAATTCAAGAAGAACAGTTGGATATGACAGTGACAGTTGCGTATTTTTCTTTTTGCAAGAGTTATAGAATACACAGTGGTTTGATATTTTACTTCTACAACTTAACCAAATGACAGAAGCCTTCAGATTTCTTTTGAACGAAAGGGTACATTTCGTGTTTGTTTTAATTTGCCTTCTTGGTTTGTTTGTGATTATTTTTTTTTATTCAAGACAATTACATCTCAATCTTTCAGAAACACTATGTAGGCTACACTTAAAATAAATACAAGATAATTCAGTAATGCACACAAAAACAAACTAGTTTAGCGGAAATATGATATTGAAATGCCTTCGTACGTGGCACAGATACAGTAGCCGTAGACTAAAACAAATAGAAAGAAAAGAACAGAGAGAGAAAAAAAGAAGCACAAAACGAAAAGTTGTGAAAACGACAAACCAAAATTAATAACAAACAAAACTAAAAAAAATTAAAACAAAAACAAAGAGGCAATGAATTGTAAAGTACCAGACTAAAATACCAACCAAACAACTAAACATTTAACCATTCAGTTTACTACCACTCACCTTAGTAGCTCCAACAATGCCCATTCCAGGAAGCAGGTACTCTTCATAAAACTGGGAGCAGAGCTGACACAAGCGTGTTCCATTGTCAAACTCCAGGTAAACGAAAGCTTCGCAATGTCCCCGTCTCATGCAAACCATTGCACAGGACATGTGCGAACAGACACTCGTGTCTACGCACGACTCGTGGGACAATTTCCTATGGCGATGGATGGTGAACAGAATTTCTCTCTTTTCTTCACTGACAGTGGAAAGGATAGCGAACGCGTGGTGAACGAACATCAGGTACGTTATGAGCTTGGTGGAAGCAAGGACATTTCTGGCCATTGTTGATGACTGTAGTTTTGATTGAGCAAAATATATTCAGGTTGATAGCAGCCAGGTTCTGTCTTAGCCTTATTGATGGTTATTTTCAACTTTCATCTTGTTGACTACTTTATGCTCTCTCTAGATTTTGTCCTCGGTTTTGTTTTGCGTTCTTCATGTAGAACTACTGTCGATGTTTCCTGTTGTGGCTGTTTCTGCGAACAACAATGTTTGTCCCTCACTGAGAACTTGCATCCCTAGACGGTACAAGGGAACATGCGCAGATCAAGCAGACGTCTTCAGAAAACGCTAGCAGTCCAACACATATTTTAAGAAACATTAATGTTGATTGGCTAGCAAAGGTTTTATTGCATTTGTGTGTGTGCTAATTATCTCGAATAATTTTGCAAAAAGTCATGTCCTCATGTAACACAAACATTTACATTTGCTTCAAATGTGATGTGTTGTGCTCTGGTTGTGCGTGACCGCCTCAATAATTCGTTGTCGCAGTGGAAGGCACGTAGAGTTGGTTCTAAGGATCTTTTTTTCTTGTATTTTGTTCTCGTTCGTCTTGTTCTTTTTCTTGTTCTTCTTCTCTTTCTTCAGTCTTCTTCACCACCACTGTCGTCGTCGTCATTGTAGTCGACGTCGTCAACGCTTTCGTCGTCGTAATTAATGTGGGTAGTAGCTAGCGCAGAAGTGGTATAATTTTCATTATCATTGTCGTCGTCTTTATCACCCTTGTAGTAGTAAAGGTCATATTAATCATCAGTACCATCTATCGTTATTACAATCATTATCGTCATCAGGACTATCATCATTAAGAATACAGCCCTAGAGCACCATCCCTAGATTTTGAAAGCTAACCTATTTTGCAACACTTTGTTTTCCATCGATGTTTGCTCCTCGTGATGTTGAAAAGAAATGAATAAAAAAAAGTTAGAAAGTATTTGTTATTATAAGAAATATCACATGCATATAAATGCATTCCATAATCTGAATCAGACAGAAAAAATAGGGACGTTATTGCGCGCAGACACAATGGGTAGGCTTTATGTCACGGGTGCACGGGGCTAAACAAATTCCCAAAACCAGATTTACACACACACACATTCAAGCACGAAGGTACCAACGAACATACACGCCCCCCCCCCCCCCCCCACACACATTATGCCTTTTGTTGACCAATCGTTCTTTGTCCTAATCCGTGGCATTCTGAGGATTTGTCGTCTTGGGAGTGGAATCTGATTCCCCAAAACAAAATCATAATAATAATTGATTACGACCAAAATTGTCATTGGTTACGGGGTGGTTTACATCTCACGGGGGTAAAAAGAAAGAAGAAGAAAAACAATAGCAGGTAAAGAAGCATGCATTGAATATTGTCACGGACCGAGAGACCTAGCCAGATTTAAACAGCCAGTCAAACAGGTGACAAAATGACTGGCTGCAAGCTCGAACTCAAGCACGCAGACAGACAGACAGACAGACAGACATACATACACACACACACACACCCACACACACACACACATACACCCACACACCCACCCACACACACACACACACACACACACAGAGAGAGACCGACAGACAGACAGACACTGAGACGCGGATACAGAAATATCGATAGCTTCCTTAGTCTTGGCAAGCATTTTCGTACAGACCATTTTAATGAAAGCAGGAGGGGAGCCACACGCTCCTTCAGATTTAAGTATACATCGATCATGACACCGTTGCTACAGGCACGTGCCTTGTATTTTAATGTTCCTCATATTTGTCTGTGTTCGCGCCCTGGTTAGCTGTTGTTGTTGTTGTGTTTGTTGTTGTTGTTGTTGTTGTTGCTGTTGTTGTTGTTGTTGTTGTTGTTGTTGTGTTGGCGCCCTGCTTAGCTGTTGTTGATGTTGCTGTTGTTTTGTTGTTGTTGTTGTTGTTGTTTTGTTGCTGTTGTTCTTGTTCTTGGTGGGTTTTTTGTAAATGTTACTGTACCGTGTATTAGCGTTTTGCAGTCATTGTCTTTCGGTGACAATCATGTACAAGTATACCCAATCTTGTGTAAGCACGTGACCAAACCATCACAAACAGCTCAGTGTAGGATGTGACACGCGTGATGGTCATGAAGCCTTCCGCTAGGACACAGCAGTCTTTCTTTTCTGAGGGGTCTTCTTTTTAAGAAATAGTGTGTGAAATATCAAGGGCAATGTATTGGCTGTGCTCCCACACGTGTATCCAGCATCGGTTACTTCAAAATACACATACAAAAGTGTGTTTTTACACCCCCGGTATAGGGGTGTGTATAGGTTTCGGTCGATGTGTTTGTTTGTTTGTGTTCGCATATAGATCTCAAGAATGAACGGACCGATCGTCACCAAACTTGGTGAACAGGTTCTATACATTCCTGAGACGGTCCTTAGAAAAATTGGGACCAGTCAAACATACGGTTAGGGAGTTATTGGTGGATTAAAATTATACAAGGACTTATAGAGGGTTAAGGTCACTTTTACATTTCACCACTTAGTCATTGCATTTGAATTGTGGAGACACTTTTTTTCATAATGTTAAATTGAGAGAAAAAAATCGCAACACTGAAAGAAGTATTCCTAGCGCCTGTTCTGTGTGTCTCTTCGAAAAAGACGTTGTTCTAAAGAGATTTATTGGAGGTAGACTGAATTATTTTATTTTATTGCTACTTGTCAGGTAGCATACGCAAGCAGTCCTTTACTTGGTTTAAACAAGTTTATTCAATAAATTCCAGCTAGGCTTATGAGCGTACTCTTAAAAGCAAATGAAATTTGGCGGACGATTTTAATATAATAAATTTGAAATAATGTCAAAATAATAATGGTAAATTATGGTAGACAAACATGTAACAATAAAAGGAAAAAAAAAAAGAAACAAAAAACACAATGCTAAACTAACAACAGTACTCACACGCGCTCGCACACTCACTCGCACACACACGCATACAATGACTTCCACATGGTGGAAAATAGAATACTACCAGAACAAGGAAATGTAAACAGTACTGCACATGGTCGTTTCGAACATGGATGAGATAAATGCATTCATTATTCAAAACGTTTGCTTAATAAGATAAACCTGAATAACTGGTCAAATATCAATGCATTTTCGCTGTCTGACTTGTCTCTATTGCCATACAGAAAATCATCAGCGGTTAGCAAATCATAGTTGGGCAGTGTTGACAAGGTGACTTCACGTATTTGAAGAGATAAGGGGCAATGAAAAATATAGTGCTCCGCATTTTCAACAGGATAACCACAAGTGCATGACGGGTCGGGAATTAAATGTCTGTCAAATAGATCACTATTTAGATTGCTGATCCTCGATCTCAGTCTGCAATGGATAATTTCTGATTTTCGATCAGATGTGTATCTATACGAGGGAACAACAGAATCATCAGAACTAATACGTTTTTTAAATAACCCAATAGAATCAAGTTGTTTTACAGTATCTGGAAGCTCATTCCACAGGGAAGTCGAAGACAGAAAAAATGACTTTTTATACAATTCAGTTCGAGAGTGGGGAGTCTGTCTGTCAAGTGGTCTTCGTCTATGGTAAGTCCTTTACTTACGTCATTCTCAGGGAGCGTAGTATAATGCGTGGCTATGGTGTGTGTGTGTGTGTGTGTGTGTGTGTGTGTGTGTGTGTGTGTGTGTGTGTGTGTGTGTGTGTGTGTGTGAATATATGATCGATTTACACTTACTTAGGCTATCTGAGTGAGCGTGTGGCTCCGCCACTGTCGTCATTAAAGGCTTCGCACTGTGTGTGTGTGTGTGTGTGTGTGTGTGTGTGTGTGTGTGTGTTTGGGTGCCGGTGTGCGTGCGTGGGTGTGCGTGCGTGTGTGTGTGTGTGTGTGTGTGTGTGTGTGTGTGTGTGTGTGTGTGTGTGTGAGCGTGTGTGTGATAAATGTCCAAGACACGCGAATCCATACCTGACAAACGTACACACCATCAACAAAGAGAGAGAGAGAGAGAGAGAGAGAGAGAGAGAGAGAGAGAGAGAGAGAGAGGGAGAGAGAGAGACAGTGAGAGAGAGACAGACAGACAGACAGACAGACAGAGACAGAGACAGAGACATAGACACGGACGGACGTACGGACGGACGGACGTACGGACGGACGGACGGACGGACGGACGGACGGACAGACAGACAGACAGACAGACAGACAGACAGACAGAGACAGACAGACTAGACAGACAGACAGACTGACAGACAACAGAGAAAGAAAGTAGTTGGCATTCTGATGTAAACAGTAAAACACAATATAGAGATTTTGAATACAGCTTTTATTTTCAAACGGCTAGCAAAGCAATCAGAGCAGATTTTACAGTTCCAAAATCCTTTGCATTAGATTTGTTCTGTTTTGTTACACTTACAGTAACATTATCAATCTAAATGAAATTCTGTTCGTAGAATACTAAGATCGAAGATAGATACTTGGAGTAACCGTACAGCAACTCGCGAGCTGTCACCAAAAGCAGATTACAAATTTATACATCAACAGCCTGAACTTTCTCTCCCATGGTCTATTTGAGTGTGTGCGGTGTGTGTGTGTGTGTGTGTGTGGGTGTGTGTGGAGGTAATCATGCTTGGCCGCGTGCGTGGGTGCTGGGTCACATGCGTGCTCATGGCCTACAGGTCTATGTTGGTTTAATAGTATGTCATTGTGTTATTATACTCCAATACAATCTTACGAGATAAATATTGCCGGAGAGGTAAATTATACACGAACACACTAAAATATAGACATACATACAAATAAAGTTGAGCCCATACATAATTCAACGTTGAAAGAGTGAAATTAATATATTAATTGATTCTTGAATCCTCTACTTGCAGAGTCGCTTCTTCTCACCAAATAAAATACAGTGCAGTTGAAACACTTGCAGACTGAATCACGTTTACATTTTTCTGCGTGTTACAACAATATCAAATATTACAGAATAGAAAGGCATTTTTCAATAATGTCGTTTAAATTGACTAAGGCTCGCTTTCAAAATCAAGCAATTCTTCTTGAAGTAAAAGCGCGGGTGATTTGTGTGTAATACATTGTAATTGTTATCTATTTCTCATTTATTAATCTATATTTTATTTCTCAATGCTAAATCCACCGTATTCACAACAAGGATAATCATCGTAACTACGAGACTGTGTGATTGCAAAGGAACAATTAAACAATGCAATCAACATGCAAACAATCGGTATAAAAAATCAATAAAAAAAAACACGCACACGTACACATAAGGATACACACACGTTACAAGAACAACAACAATAACACGAACGACGACAATCCACGTAACAACAACAACAGTCAATTGTCAGTTCCTAGAAATAGAAACGCTCATTTAGAGTGTTTACTTTGTTTACTCTCTTTTGACAAAATAGTATGTTTTCTCAATGACAAAGAAACTTCGCTGCACTGTTCCATATATATATGTGTCCGTCAAAGTCTGCATCATTAGGCCTACTCATCAAGTGAAATTTATGAAAGTGTCAGTTCAACACGTGCTAAATATCGGAACAAAACACAAAGACAGCAAGACCTGCTAACCACATAGACATGAACATTTGAATTCAATACCGTCTGAGTTTTCCAGCAGCAGTAGCAGCTTTCAAACTCGATACATGTACTCATTTTTAGTATCTTGTTTTCAGTTTTCATGAGCTAATCGGTATAGGCTAAGAGCAATTTCATGTTCTGATCCTTTTAGAGATTAGATTGCTTCCTTCAGGCAACTCAACACTAAACAACACCCCATTTGTGTAATGTCGACTTAAGTCACAAGCTAGTATACATGTGCATCAAGTATAATATTTGAGTCTCTTGGGTCCCTCGAGTCCAAGGTACATTACGATTTAAGAAAGCAGGCATATGCTGCGGGGTTAGGACAATCATTCTGTAGCTGACTTCATGGTTATGTCACACTCATTAGTTGACACAGGGTTCAACAAGTTTCCCCGACACTGTTTCACAACACAAAGGCCTACATGACAAATGTGTGCACCTCGCTGCACTTCCCTTCAAACAACGATTAGCAACGGGCGTGACCCCCACCTGTTCACAGGTCAACAGCCACAACCTTGCCCCCATGACAACCAATCCAGACACGTTTGTCACAGTCAGTGGCCAGACGACATGGCGTGTCAAGCTTCAGTTACTGAACTAGCCCCGAACAGTGAGATGTGTAGAACAGTACACAAATACGAACGGAGAGACTCGGAAACTCGAGTCATTGAGTCGTCGCCACGCTCGAGAACTCGAGTGTAATATTTGAAGTTAAAATCTCCCTCGACTACGGTGCGACAAATTAGCTCAGTCGGTAGAGTCCCCGATTGACGGTGCGCTAGTTCTTACTTTTGTGGTCCCAGGTTCGCTTCGTTTCGAAGGCAATTTTATTTTTATTTTTTTCTGAACTCGTAATTTTTTTTTTATTCATTTGCTTCATTCCAAACGGTTTTCAACTTTTTCTTGTTTTCTTAAGTCTATATAATTGTATTTTTTTTCATTTTGATTTATCCCAAAGATTATGAGTCGTGTATTGAAAATCGAATATAGTGCATGAGTGCCATTGAACAGCTTTCCCACAATTTTTTTTTTTTTTTTTTTTTTGCTTAACGCCCAGCCGACCACGAAGGGCCATATCAGGGCGGTGCTGCTTTGACATATAACGTGCGCCACACACAAGACAGAAGTCGCAGCACAGGCTTCATGTCTCACCCAGTCACATTATTCTGACACCGGACCAACCAGTCCAAGCACTAACTCCATAATGCCAGACGCCAGGCGGAGCAGCCACTACATTGCCAATTTTAAAGTCTTAGGTCTTTCCCACAATCCCGTATTCTATTTTTAGTAATGGATATTCCCAAGAAAAGGTCAAAGGGCATAATTTTATGTATCATCGCGTGTCGACTGCTGGTAATAGTACTTAGCTGCTTCTATCATAGTAATATACCGTCAAAGTTTGCCTGCAGCGGTATCAGCTTTCAAACTCGATACTCATTTTTAGTATCTCTTTTTCAATTTTCATTAGCTAATCGGTATAGAGCAATTTCATGTTCTGATACTTGAGATCAGATTGCTACCTTCAGGCGGCAACTCAACACAAAGTCATTTGTTTCATTGATGCACATTTGTACTAACACCCCATTTTTGTAATGTCGACTTAACTTCACAAGTTAGTATAAATGTGCATCAATGAAGCTATAAGCTTTGGCTGGGTCATTCGGGAAGACCCATCAAAACAGATGAACACCTATAATGCATGCCCACGTGTAATAAAAAGGATTAACCGCCAAAGGGCAGAAGCGGGGAACTACCAATTTCTAGAGCTTAAATGCACCTGTCAATCCGACCTCAGCATTGCTCATTTGACTTTGGAGTGTGATTTGAACTCATGCCACTTTCAACCCCTGACTCAGTTTATAAACTCGAATAGAAATATCCTGCCAAATACCCCAAATGAAAAATTAAGCTATATTTTAAGTTTTAATAAAGACCTTGGGTGGCAAGGTCCCAAACTTATTGCTGGACTTGTGCACACGCACCCACTTGGTCCCTGGATATGAAGAGACATTGCTGCGGCTGACGCCATTGCTTCTCATACAGCTACTATATATGTTTTACCTTTAAGAATACCATTTTATATCCAAGTATCTCTTATTTTCATTTTTAATTAGATGAGCGAGAGTGTGCGGGGGTGGGAGGGTGCTGAACCACTGTACATAAAGGGAAAGTTTGTGTGCGCGTCTGTGTGTGTTTTAAACCTGATACAAATGTCGCCAATGTT
Organism: Littorina saxatilis; assembly: GCF_037325665.1. NCBI lineage: Eukaryota > Metazoa > Mollusca > Gastropoda > Littorinimorpha > Littorinidae > Littorina > Littorina saxatilis. The sequence goes on from NC_090245.1 coordinate 84,021,137, forward strand.
TTTACAGATTGACGTTAGATTTTATCATCATCATCATCAATTAAACAAATGACTTGTGTCCCTTAAATTGGGTCCAAGGTACATAACGATTTAACAAAGCAGGCACGAAATGTTTGGAGCAGAAGATGCCGGAGGGGATAGGAAATTAATTATGTAGCTGACTTCATGGTTATGTCACACTCATTAGTTGACATTATGTTCCACAAGTTTCCCCGACACTGTTTCACAACACATACAAGACACATGTGTGCACCTCACTGCACTTCCCTTCAGACAACGATCAGCAACGGGCGTGACCCCCACCTGTTCACAGGTCAACAGCCACAACCTTGCCCCCATGACAACCAATCCAGACACGTTTGTCACAGTCAGTGGCCAGACGACATGGCGTGTCAAGCTTTATGGACCCGGTGTCCAGATAGCGAACCAAACGTCCGCCATCTGCAAAATCAACCACGTGAACCCGACTGTCCTTCTCCACCAGCACCAACAGCAACTCTTCACCTTTGATTTTGCAGAAACGAGCGTCTAGTACTGTCTTGGTTGTCGTGTACTTGCACAAAAGTGGTAGGGTACTTGCGCTTTCAAGGTGGTGTATCGCTGCTTCTTTGCCTGCGATCGCAGCAATTTTCTTCTCCCCCTGAGAAACATCTTGCAAAATGCCATTGCTATGCATATGGTCAACGATTACTGTGGTATTGCATTTCCAAGGTTTCACTGAATGGACGGTTACTCGACACATTTTAACTTCACCTGCCAAGTTTATATGCATGTATCCGAAACCACTTGCACAGTTGGCGAACGGGAAACAATCGTGATAGTTTGAATGAAAAGTTGATAATTTACCAACTGAAGAGACCATGTCAAGATTACCACTCCCCTTTCCCTTTGCTAACACAACATCGCCCATCACCGCCATTAGAACATTTCCATGCACAGCTTGTTCAAGAACACACAGCACGTTGCCCTGTTCATCAAAGAGCTTCATCTGGCTCGCCGATCCATCAGACGGTGTGTACTTAACCCACACCCGGTTATTGCTGATGGGACAGATAGCATTTGGCTTTGAGTCAGGATTCTTGGAAAAGATGAACGCCTTCTGTTGTTTCTTCTTCATGCTAGCAGTGGCTTCACCCGACGATTTAACATCAACTTTACCGACACCCTGTGATGGCTCTGTGGCGGATGTTTGTCCGTCGGGTTTCGCCGATTTAGATTCCAACACGCCAAGGAAAGCTCGCAGACGAGGCTGATTGATTGCTGTGGTGTCGTGATTGACCACAAATGTATCAGCACTCTTCTTTAGGACTTTGCGGACATCGGTGAGATCGAGATCTTCTCTGGGGGATGCTTCCAATTGTTGTTCCAGGGTCACAAGGTCGGTGTCTGTCCCGTCCCTCAGGGCTCGAGCCAAGTGATCATGTTGTGCTTGAAACGCAGATTTTGTGTTGCGCAATTGCTCAAAATCGTTTTGTATTGGCGTCATAAACCGGTTGGCCGCTGATTGGACGCTCTTTACTGCTTCATTCAGTGATTGGTCAAGCCATTGCCGGAGAGTCTCAGCGCGATTCCGAAAGTCGCGCTCTGTTTTCTCCTGTTGCTCTGCGATCTTTGCATTGCAATTTTCAAGGGAAAGTAGCATTTGGTCAATCTGTTGCATCTGCAATGTCAGATCACCCAGCATGCCTTGCAGCTTAGCCTTGACCCTGGCGCCCTCGTCCACAAGGTCGTGTGTAGGGTGACCCTCGTGCAAGGTCAGCTTGCACTGCATACAGATGTTTGCTCGACACTTGTTGCAGTGAAGCAGCAGCTTCTGGTCGCTGTGTTTCGCGCACCACTCCTCCCTCCCCCTCCTCTGTTGCCCCGCCCTCTTGGGTGAGCTCCCTGCCCCTCCACACGCCCCCTCCTCTTCCCCCTCAGGCTCCAGAGACACCACACTGTGACCACGACATGCTGTAATGGAGTCGTGGACTCTTCTGCAGGGGAGACAATACCTCTGCTGACACTGTAGGCAGGTATGAGTGGCCTCCCTGTCCTCAGCGCAAACGTCACACAGCCGGCGTTTGGAAGAGGCTTCATCCTGTACGTCTGCTTCAACGTAGAAGTTGGACTGTAAGGAAAACGGAAACGCTTTTGAGGAATGAAACAAGCAGCATTGTCTGAGGCTGGTATGAGACAGAACATTGCAAATACAGGCACAGTAATGAGAAACAAAAACAAACAGTGCAAATCCCACACAAGAAAAGTTAACACAAATAAACAGATGATTAAAGGCACAGTAAGCCTCCCGTAAACCATCACAGATACTGTTAGGCTTTTACACACAGTACAAACACACTTTCATTTAAACAATCACCGCTTGAGAACATCCTAGGTGCCCTCTGTAAAGAGCGAGCAATTTTCAAAGAATGTATTTGTGCGTGGTTTATCTTACCCCTGAGCCATCGTGAACCCTTGTGATCCAGGTTTCCTTTTTCACAATGTTGTCATCAGTTTGTAATTCGCTGTGAGCTTATCTGCAATAGCACGTTATTATGTACCTCTGACTATGCACGACACAAACGGCTGTGGTTCACAAAAACTCCAGCAATGGCTTTTGACTGTTCAGAGGAACAGTACTGGCGATAGGCATAAACCGTCGGGAGAACCACGACCTTGCGTGACCCTGCTTCAGGGCTTTTCTTGTTTCAAACGTTCAACACTTCGAATTGTACTGATCTTGTCTAGATGAAAAAAGAAATATTTTATTATTTAAGAATGTTTTTGTAACAAGCTGTCAATTTATTATTTAGATTTTAAAAGTTAGGTCTAGCGCCAAAACGCACCACGGTCCGATTGTCTCTGAGACAATCCGCAAAATTAATTCTTTAAAAATTGCTCGCTCTTTACGTAGGGCACCTAGGATGTTCCCGTTTGGTGAGCGTTCAAATGGAAGCAGGGGCGGATCAGTTCATTTTATGGGGGGGGGGGGGGGTCAAAAGTATATTGTGAAGATATGGGTGTGAAGGCGCGAAACGCCGAGCCGACGGCGCAAGGCGCCTAGCTTGCTAGGGGGGTCCGGGGGCATGCCCCCCCTGGAAAATTTTGAAAAAAAGGATGCAAAATGGTGCAATCTGGTGCATTCTGAGGATGATCATTACCAGTTTCAGGCAGCAGATTTTGTCACTGATTAATACCCCCAAAAAACACAATTTTTTAATTTTTATTTTTGGCTGGGGAGGGGGGGTTTCCGGAAACCCCAGAAGCCCCCCCCCCCCCCTCGTCCGCCCCTGGGAAGGGTGTTTGTACTGTGTGGAAAAGCCTGACAGTATCTGTGATGGTTTACGGGAGGCTTACTGTGCCTTTAACAAACAACATAATTGACCCAGGAAGAAATATTGACAGCAAATTAGAACAGGTAACTAATGCACATTCAAAGCACCATTATATTACTGATAGGCAATAAATGGCACAAGCCACCTTTATGTATAATTAACAACTAATGTAATTTCTCAGATTATAGATACGTGAACCACACTAAAGTATAGTTAGTATGTCTGCACAACATAACAAACCAAATAACAGTAACTCCAAACTAATCTGACGTCGAGACACAGCATTATTATTCACAGCATAATACCAGTAAAAACACTATTTTGAGGATCAACAGTAATTAAGAATATTGTAGTCAAGATTTAAGGTATCAACTTTGCAATACATGCCTGCACACACACACACACACACACACACACGCAACCAAACACACACACACACATGAATTCACACACACACACACAAACACACACACACACACACGCACGCACGCACGCACGCACACACACTAACATACACACACATTCACACAGCCCCCCCCCTCTCTCTCTCTCTCTCTCTGATCCTCTCTGACTCTCTCTCTCTCTCTCTCTCTGATCCTCTCTCTCTCTCTCTCTTTGATCCTCTCTCTCTCTCTCAGTCTCTCTCTCTTCTCACCTGCAGGGCAGACACTCCCCTAGGCGGCAGGATGACCGGTGCCCGGCAGGCAGGACAGAGGAAGGAGGGGGAGACGCCGGCCACGGCCTGCAGACAGCTCTGACAGAACGTGTGGAAACACGGCAACAGCTTGGGACGACGGTACTTCTCCAGACACACTGCACACGTCACCTTGTTCACGCTCATGTCCACTGGCCCTGTAGTCTGCTTTCCTCTTCTTTTCCTCCACCACCCGTCGCCATTTTGGTGAAATAGGTTTTTTACAGAAAATTCAGACTTGATGCTAGTGTTTTTGAACTTTGGAATCCCCGCTGTCTGCCGCGCGCTCTAGTCGTCTGATTCGCGTCCCTGTTTTACCTCTAGGCCCTACCCGTCGCAATTTTGGACAAAGGGATATATTGCAGAAAATCAAAATTCAGGTTCGTTGCTGGTATTTAGCGAGTTTAACATCCACTGATTTATCGGCTGCTGTCCGCCGCTTGTTTCGTCCGATGGGTGCTCTTTTCACCTACACGCGTCGCCATTTTGGCAAACTGATATTTATTGAAATCAGTCTGGCCGCCTATACTGACTTTCGTTGAACAGCTCAGTAGTGGCGTGGCCGAAGGAAAACATAATCACTTGCACACTGTTTCCGATGGATTTGTCAGCTACCAGCTTGTTCAGATTCTGCACCAGTCCTCGCCATATCTGATTTATAAATGGGACAGTAGAAGTTTTACTGACGCGTTCCACTTGTTAGGCCTACTTGTCGGATGACATTTTTACAGCCCTCTTTTTCAGTTCTGACTACGCCTGTCAGGTCAACTACCAACATGGTGATCGACACCACTCGCTAACTCCAACATCCAAAACTCACCGGAATGTGTTCTGTTCTTGACCTTGGTATCAAAGTCTGTTCTTCACATCCTAATTGTTTTGATGCATCCGACATAACGTGTCAACAGTCTTGAAACCAATACAGACTACCGCAGACTTCATTGTGCATTCTACCGATAATTTTCCACAACGAAAATGCAGGTTATGTGAGTCAGCCTCAGCACAGTTAGAAGCTGTCATTTGTATCAAAGCTCGCTCTTCTGTTCACAACGGTCTCTATTTTTATCGTGGGTTTTCCCCAATGAAGTCAACTTTCAGTTTGCTTCAAGGCAGGTTTCACAATCTTCAATCACAGACTTCCTTTTTTTTCAACAAAATCAATCTTGACAGAGATCTTTGAAATAGTGTTTTTATTAAAGCCTTACATCCTCCTGGATGGAATCAAGACAAAAACTTGTATGGAGACGCATTCTTGTCGACATAATGTGATAGCTTGTTACAGTACTCTATCAAACAAAGGGATAGACGTAAACAGAATTGGGTAACGATTTATTCAAAGAATATTGTCCAGAGGCTTTAATAAATTAAGCAATAACAATGCAAGCAAAATATCATTTCCGAGCTCAGTGAAAAAAGCAGCAAATAAGGACTAATTATGGGAATTCCGTTCTTCTGAACTGCTATTTCGCTGTGATGCACGTCATGAGCATACCTTCAAAAGTAACAATGTTAATTGCACTCCATTTCTCACTTAAAAAAAAAGTAGAATCATTGACCAATAGAAAAAAAACGAGTTTGGAATTTTTTTTGCATATTCTTGGGGAATAAATACCTGAAAATGTAACCCTACCCTCTAAATGGTGACATCATGACAGCGAAAAAAAATATACAGAACAAGTCATGTGAAGCGATAATAAAACATTAAGTTGGTTTGAAACTAAAAGATCAACATTGGAATCAGGGACGAGTCATTAACAATGCTAGTGAGATTTGGCTAGCCGAAACCAGAAGACCGAGACGGGTTGCCTCCGCGAAGCATATGAACAAAACGGGCGATTTTTCTCATTTGAGCAGATTTTCACACTAAGCATGACATATCTGTTTATACATTGGGATCCAGGAAATCCAAAGGATACAATGCAATAACTTTTGAATCTGTAATCAAAAGTGTTATTGTTATTTGCAATTTTTAGAATGTTATGTACCAAATTTTATAATACATTTCATAACTTGACGAAATGTAAAACAAGTCGCGTAAAGCGATATAAAAACATGTAGTCAATCTATAGGCATCAAATTGAAGGATAAACTAAAAAAAAAACAGTCCGATCGGCGAGACTAAATTCAGATAGTCTCGGCTAACCATACCCGAAAACCGTCACGGATCACACTCATCTCCGCGAAGCATACTCAACCTGTTTTCTTTAATTCTGAACGCGTTTTTAAAGTAAACATAACATATGTATATATATATTTTAAATCAGGAGAAGATAAGAAGTACAATGCAGTAGTGTTTGAATCTGTAATGAAATATTTGTTTTTGATGACAATTTTAATGAGCGAACTAATTCACTTATTTTCAAGCTACCTGGCTCAAATGCAATATCAAAGTCCCGACTTAATCAAAGATTACTTAACAGGTCCGCCTCAACTATCACAAAAACGGAAATGACGTCATCAAAGACTGTGGCAGAGTACCTTAACGCAGTCCTAGTATATCCACTACTGACTGAACTGTGGCATAGTACCTGGACGCAGTCCCAGTATATCCACTACAGACTGAACTGTGGCATAGTACATGGACGCTGTCCCAGTATATCCACTACAGACTGAACCTTAATGTCTTGCATTTTCTACAACAACTACTCTGCACACATAAGAAAACCCAACCCCTCTCGCACGCACACATGCAAGTACGCACGCATCAACACTCACACACACACACACACACACACACACACACACACACACACACACACACACACACACACACACACACACACACACACACACACACACACACACACACACTACTTATTAAAAGCATGTTACGTCCAAACCTTTTAACAGCCATTCCAACTGAACAGATTTGTAATTAAAGTTTTTGAGACAGACACATTTAGAAAAAAGACCGTTTACTTCACATGCGATTGTATCGACTAAACATAAACACATTCATTGTTTTTTTTAACTAAGTGTGTTCATCTATCTCTGTTCTTTGGTTTCTAATGTACTTTTCACTGGATTTCTTTGTGTGTTTTTGTACTGGTGCCTTTGTCTATTGCAATGTGGCTAAAAAGGGAAATCGTGTCTGTCTCATTTCTCACGACCGACCTACCTTTTTCGCTGGTGGGGAATACAAACTTGACTTAAATTCGATCAAAGTTTATTTTTCATATGTAAATTCCGAAGACATTCGACACAGACCAGTGAAAATTCACGACTAAACAAAACGAAACATTTTATTTAATATCAAAGTCAGGGACATACCCGACTCTGAAGACTGTGAAACCTGTCTCAAGCCGTCAGTGGTGTAAGGGAAGCAACCGTGTCAATGCAGAGGATTGTCGAGGAAGTTATGTCCCATGTCCTCACGAGCAAAGAAGTCGGTTGCAAAGTGTTGAGGGCCAACATTTCGGGCACTCTCACTTTTGTGCCTTGGTGTAAATGGACGTTCAATTTCGGTATAGATATTTGAGTTTAAGAGTGTCAATAACCTATGCAATTAAACCATTCTGTTTTTTTCATTTCTGCGTCCGGCATTAGCCCGTGGTTACTGAAAAACAGGTAAAATACGTATAATGCCAGATCTAGAATTGTGCAAATCCTTTGGTTTTTTAACTTTGTTCATCTCACCGCAGTCACTTCGATGTTTATATTTACACTTTTAACATGTAACCATAATCAAATTCCCTCACACATTTACCCATGTTGCACCCCCGAGGGCCCCAAAGGGGGGGTATCATCACGATCACGGGAAGGGAAATTTTAGCTTTCACGATCACAGTTACCTTGATTTTTGTTTTCACGATCACAAACACCTTGACGAATAGAGGATCATAGAGTGATACAGCTGTGAAAAATGTACGTTAAAAATAAAATGCTTTGCAATAATGCCCATCACGATCACGAAAACAAATGACGATCACGATCACGAGACTTGATTTTTGTGTCATCACGGATCACGGGCAAAGTCCCATCACGATCACAGAAATGGAAATTTCAGCAATCACGGTCACAGAAAGGTCAAAAAACGCCAATCACGATCACGATTTTAAACCCTTTGGGGCCCTCACCCCCCCCCCCCCCCCACCCCACCCCTCCTCCTCCAAAGCCACGCACACACAAACATACTAAAACATGTCACAATGTCTCTAAAATGATGCGACGTAACAGTAGTTAGTCTTGCACGTAAAAAGCATTATTCCCCTTTGTTACTTTCTTTGCACAACTGGTGCTTCAGTAAACAAGAATCATGTCGCGTAAAGCGAAATGAATACACTTAGTAACATTGTCGGCCATATATACAGAATGGAGCAGAACACACCGCATTTTTGTAACTAAAAGTAAACATACATGTATATATATGCAAATGATAAAATGGTCACGAAATTGGAAGAAATGAAGAATGGCGAATAGTAGTACTGGCACTACCTTGTTTGTATCTATGTTTGAACATGCGTCACTGTTTGAACACACACACACACACACACACACACACACACACACACACACACACACACACACATACAAACACACACACACACACACACACACAAACGCACACACACACATACTCGCACACACACACATACTCGCACACACACACACACACACACGCACACGCACACGCACACACACACACACACACACACACACACACACACACACACACACACAAACTGGGATTTATTATTTCTACGATTTATTTCATTAGAAACCATTTCGCTTCACAATTCACTTCATCGTGATTATTGATAATGACTCTAGAATCGGAAGTTGTTTTAGCACTATGACGAAGGCACGAGAAGGCAATTGTTAACAGTAGTAAGGCATTCTCTGGTGCATGCTGTTCAAGTCTTTTTGTGCATTCAACTGTCGACTGTTGCGAATTGCATAAAGATCATTTAACTTGAGTACATTAAGCAGGTGAAGCTTACTTTTAACAAGAAAACAACGTGACAGGACAAATGGGCATTGTATGATTTATATGTAGTGTGCACTCAATAATAACTGTAACAGGGATCGCTGGTAATAACATGCAAACATGACCACAATCAGATAACTACGATATTGTCAGAACCAGGTATCAAATGGCAAGAGTGGGTGTAATAATTATTTGGGCACTTGTTGCGATATCAAGTTACATTTTTGTTTTCTTAAATTCTTCTTTTTTTTTATTATTCTTTCTTTCATCTTTTCCTCTTCAGAAGACGGGCCAACCTCGAGACACAGGTGTCAGCGACAAAGGCCTGTGTTCGTGGAAAACAAAGGTTCAGTCGCAGGCATATGTTTTCGACAAGATAGTGCTAGCTGTATTGCTCTGCTCTACAACCTAATTTGCTCAACCCTGAATACTCCGTGTAGGTTGAGTTACCGCTGGTCACATTAAAATTAGCCCAGATTTTAACCTTTGATGTCGGCCACATAATTAAACAGAGAGAGAGAATTAGCCCAGATTTTAACCTTTGATGTCGGCCACATAATTAAACAGAGAGAGAGAGCGAGAGAGACACAGAGAGAGAGAGACAGAGAGAA
>NC_090245.1:84030882-84068382 GCF_037325665.1 Littorina saxatilis
GGGCGGGGTTGGGGGTGGGTTGGGTGGGGGGTGAGTCGTGGTTACTGGGTGTCTTATGTGCGGTGTGTTAAAGGCACAATGTAAACGATTAAACTCACCGTCTTATTCCCGCGTTTTAAAAGAAGACCGCATCCCTAGCCTTGCACACAAGCCAAAAACCGAGAACCTTATAGTGCTTTCTGTACGGGTTGGCACGTTTGTATAAATTAGGCCTAAAAAATATTGCAACAAATTGTGCATCCAAATTAAAGCATTAATTCCCGTGTCATTTCATCCGTGATGGCCAGTGATGGCCGTTCACTTGACTATCTGGATCACCTTTCGGATTAAAGATAAGGGTACCCTTATTTGAGCGGCGGTCACGTGGTCCCTGTAAAAGAAATCTCTAATGCAAAAGGTGATCCAGATAGTCAAGTGAACGGCCTTCACTGGCATATATATACAATGTTGATGAAATGGCTCGGGAATTAATGCTTTAATTTGGATGTGAAATTTGTTGCAATAATTGTTTGGCCTCGTTTAGATTTATTTCTTACCTGACACTAGTATCAACCTGTGAATCGGGTTCCCGAAGCAATTTCAGTAACTGTTCTGCGCCAGAAAGCAGCCTGGATGTTGATGTGTGCATGTGCCAAAGGAGAGGAACTGATATAAGATAGTAAGCCGAAACGTTTCATGGGAAGGACTGTGCCTTTAAGGACAAGGGTAAGGGTGATGGCTGCAGGCAAGGAGGGAACATTGCTGTCGTTATTTTTAGCGCGTAGACTCAGACTCGTCGACAGAAAAACCTTTCATTTTTCAGGGAAATCCACAGTCCGCCTACCAGTATGCAGTAATTTCGTCCAATGCCTGTTATTTTTCCCGTCATTGTGAAGTCAAATTGTTCGCCATGGCGAAGCCATTTTGCCTGTCACTTTCAATTGTTGCGTCCGGGTTCAGCACGTGCAAGACGCCCAAGAAAAAAATGAGCATTCTGTGGAGGTGCAAACATACTTTTACCTACGCCCGTCATAGGCGCAAAACTTCACTGAAACGTCAGCCCTTTTGCGCGGAAAAGGTTGGTTGTTGGTTGTTGGTTTTTTATGTTTCTTGTCTCAAAAACCCAGGGGGTTGGTTATCATCTCTGACACCGATTCAACAGCAGTCTCATTCTGTTTTGTTCTCGATCATCTAGCATTCACATTTTAAGGCGTATCACTGCGAAAAATTCCCAGAGAGGCAGAGACATAGAAAGAGACCGAGAGAGAGGCAGATGGACTAACAAACAAACAAACAAACAAACAAACAAACAAACGAACAAACAAACAAACAAACACACAAACAAACAAACAAACAAACAAACAAACAAACACAGAGGAGCAGAGCTGATCACAAAAAATCATCAGACATAAATTAGATCTTCCACGCAGCCGAAACAACTAACCGAAGAACCAATGCGTGTGTACACCTTCGCTCAATCTCTATTACCTTCAGTCGTCGGCAAAATGTGACCCTCCACGACGGTATGAGTCGCATGTCACCTTTGCATGATTTTCATATTTTTACATTTTCCTAAAGAGTGTTTTATGCTCTATCCAGTGGTGAAAACCGTTTTAGAAAAGAGCGAAAACTGTTTGAGTTATAAGCCTGTGACTAAGGTGACCCTCACACTGTTACCAGACACCCCCCGGACTTATATTAAGCCCAGCGCAGAACCGCGCGAGATGACATGCGACTCATTTCGTGGTGGAGGGTCACAATTATACAGTCGAATATTGACCGAATGTAAAAAGGACAGATAGAATATCAGGTCGACCTTGTTTACCTCCCTCAGAAGCACTCCTGAAAGAGGAGTTACAATAGGTCCTGAAAGTTCAACCGCACATTGTGTCATCATTTCCGTGCGAACCTGCGCTTGGTTCCGCTTACGGTTGTTATTGTTGATATATCTACCTATCTGTGAGGGTGTGCAAGCAGTGACGGTAGATACATGTAGATCTATGTCATCGTGTCTACGCATGAGCGTGGGCGACGGTATAACGTTGTAAACCTAGAAGCGGTAGGGTAGTTTTGTGCCTGTCAACGTTGAAGAGGTAATTTAACACGCAGACGTAGGCACCACTGAGATGTGTGTGTGTGTGTGTGTGTGTATGTGTGTGTGTGTGTGTGTGTGTGTGTGAGAGTGTGTGAGTGTGTGTGTGTGTGAGTGTGTTTGTGTGTGTGTGTGTGTGTGTGTTTGTGTGTGTGTGTATGTGTGTGTGTGTGTGTGTGCGTGTGTGTGTGTCGTGTGTGTGTGTGTGTGTCGTCACAGTGTGTGTGTGTGTGTGTGTGTGTGTGTGTCGTCACAGTGTGTGTGTGTGTGTGCGTGTGTGCGTGTGCGCGTGTGTGTGTGTGTGTGGAGGGGGGGGCAGAAGGCAAAGGAGAGGAGTTTATTTTTTTAGTGTGAGAACAGGATACCGAAAAACAAAAAATAGCAATGTCAAAAGGTACAACGTAAAACAGTCATCCTATTGTTTTGACTACTCAGATCACAGAACTTGCAGTCGGACACCTGTACCACAAGCTTGGGTACACGTATAATAACATCCGATAGGAAACATGGACTTGAGTCATGCAAGAGATCACGTATATGTTTGTGGTGTTTTTATCTTATGGTATGTTTTAGGGAGGATGTACAAAAACAGTATTTGCCTTTGGCCATCGGTGATCCAGCTACCAATTTAGTTGGTGTATAGTATAAATGTTGAAAGCAGTTCTAGAATGATTTGCTCATGTTTGGTAAAAACAAACGTCCGACAAAGCGCACTCCAAGCGACAAAGTGACGTAGGAGAGACAGACATACAGACAGGCAGACAGAAAGACAGAGATGGACGGACAGACAGACAGACAGACAAAAACACACACTCTAAAATGTACTGGTATAACACATTTTGCACAGTTTCCGTCTGATCACAATATGTAAAAGTATGTTCAAACTAACAATTAAAGTGTTCACAATGTGGTCACTATGAGCCATGTTTGTTATCTGAACACATCCCAACACTTTTTAAACAGCGATGACACTTTTCAGCACAGCCCACAAGTTGGTGAACACATGTGTGTTCAAGTAGTGTTCGCGTCAGTTTCATTCAACACTACGTTCTGGATTTTTCCGGTGGCCATCTAACATGCGAAGGGCTTCCAAAATGATACACGTGGGCCTGGCTAGTTTTAGCAATCTCAGAAACTGTCTCTTTTTCGTTCAAATGCTTTATTAAAAATCATGAGGTTAAAAAAAGTATGAAAAAATGACACAACAATGTTAACCAAGAAGATTTAAAAACGGCAACACTATTTTATTGGCTCAATTCTTAGCGGATCATCAAGTGATGTCCCTAAAAGGAAGATTTCCTGTGAGGACGATCCCCTAGTTCCTAGTGGCTCAACTTTGTCCCGGAATAAAAACGGGCTCTTTTATAAATTAGTACTGTGTGACCCTCACTAGAAAGTACATCTGTTTTTATAAATCTAAATAAAACTCCTACCTTCTTCAACAAGATATTGTGAAGTACTTGTGTCAACAAAACTTGAACGACTTCTGTGCTCAAAATCATGTGATTTAAAGTTCTTCCCAATTGTATGGCAGTGATAGTGAGAGTGTTCTTAAAGAACTCTGCGACTATGGTCTGAACACTTAAAGGCACAGTAAGCCTCCCGTAAACCATCACAGAGCTCCCCGAGCGTCTAAATACAGTACAAGCATACTTCCATTTGAACGCTCACCGAACGGGAACATCCTGGCTGCTTTCTGTCGAGCGTGAGACATTTTCCAAGAATTTATTTTCGTAGACTTGTTCCGTTAACAACAACGGCGCCTCGTTTTTGCGCTAGACCTAACTTTTAAAATCTAAATAATAAATTGACAGCTTGTTACACAAACATTCTTTAATCATAAAAGAATTCGTTTTTCATCAAGACAAGATCAGAACAATTCGAAGTTGTGAAAGTTTAAAAAAAGAAAAGCCCGGAAGCAGGGTCACGCAAGGGTCGTAGCAGACGACGGCCGGTTTATCAGTGCAAATCGCCGTTCCTCTCAACAGTCAAAAGCCATCGCTAGAGTTCTTGTGAACCACAGCCGTTGTTTCGTGCATAAAAAAAACGTGCTATTGTAGATAAGCTCACGTCGAGTCGCATTCAAATGACTAACTATGACGACTGCATTGTGAAAAGGGAAAACTGGATCACACGGGTTCACGATGGCTCAGGGGTAAGATAAACCACGCAAAAATAAATTCTTTGAAAATTGTTCGCTCTTTACGGAGGGCACCTAGGATGTTCTCAATTGGTGAGTGTTTAAATGAAAGGGTGTTTGTACTGTGTGTAAAAGCCTGACCGTATCTGTGATGGTTTACGGGAGGCTTACTCTGCCTTTAAGAGTGATAACAATTGGTTACAGCAGGGTGAACCCTTTTTGGTATTTACATGTGAACACATCTTTACATGTACAAGTTTTTACACAAGTGGTTACAATATGTGTGTTCAAAAGTAGAACACTTCAATTTAGAGTACACACACACACACACACACACACACACACACACACACACACACACACACACACACACACACACACACACACACACACACACACACACTCACACATGAAAAAAATACTATCTGCGAAATAATCTCAATGTCGCACGTGCAGGCGGGCTGACAGTGACAAAGCACAAAGCAAAACATGTTTCCAGCTTCTACAAACACTCTCACACTTATCTTTCACGCGCATACAAACCAGCTCTTGGTTTTTCCAGCTAGGTATTTTTATACGGTAACAAAACTCCGCACAAACCATTCTCGCTCAGACACGAACACGTAAGTCAAAGGTAGGTGGTACGGTAACGCCGTACACCCACGTAAATCCCCATAGTTTACGGAGTGTCAGAAAAGGTCATTCTAAACTGACCCCTGTATTTGCTCGGAAATGACTTCAGTAAACTCGTTTTCGGATACAATGACAGTTCCGCCTGCCTCTTTTTTTCAGAAATGAACTCTCCGCCACTCAGTTGCTGAATCCTGTTTCAATTGTTTCAATCTCACTCCTCCCCCCCCCCCCCCCCCCCGCCCCCCCCCCCGCCCCCCCCCCCCCCCAACACCCCGCCTTCTCCTTCAAACACAACCTTTCTCCACTCAATATCTCAGTCGCCAACACTCCAGAAACGTGAGCTTTGACCGCCAGAGAATAGTTCTGGTATTAATTCATAACCAAAAAAACCCAACCAGTTAAACATTTAAAAGTTTTAAATTCTGACAACATGCAAAGCTTCTTAAACTAAAGCCACAGTCTTGATCTAAGGACTAAGGCAGTTAGATTATATTCTCTCTTTGGTCGTTTTTACATTTAGTCAAGTTTTGACTAAATGTTTTAACACAGAGGGGGAATCGAGACGAGGGTCGTGGTGTATGTGTGTATGTGTGTGTGTGTGTGTGTGTGTGTGTGTGTGTGTGTGGGTGTGTGTGTGTGTGTGTGTGTGTGTGTGTGTGTGTGTGTGTAGAGCGATTCAGAGTAAACTACTGGACCGATCTTTATGAAATGATATCCCCAGACGTTTTTTTTCATTTTTTCGAATGTCTTTGATGACGTCATATCCGGCTTTTTGTACACTACATTGGGGTGTGCACGTTAAAGATCCCACGATTGACAAAAGGGTCTTTCCTGGCAAAATTGTATAGGCATAGATAAAAACAAAAATGTCCACCAAAATACCCGTGTGACTTGAAATAATAGGCCGTGAAAAGTAGGATATGCGCCGAAATGGCTGCGATCTGCTGGTCGATGTTAATGCGTGATGTATTGTGTAAAAAAATCCATCTCACACGGCATAAATAGATCCCTGCGCCTTGAGTCCGAGTCTGGAGATACGCGCGCGATATAAGACTTCATATATCTAAAAGTTGAGGCGGCACTGTCACACTCTCCTTTTTCAATCAAATTGATTGACATTTTGGCCAAGCAATCTTCGACGAAGGCCGGACTTTGGTATTGCATTTCAGCTTGGAGGCTTAAAAATTAATTGATGACTTTGGTCATTAAAAATCTGAAAATTGTAATTAAAATTATTTTTTATAAAACGATCCAAAATTACGTTCATCTTATTTTTCATCATTTTCTGATTCCAAAAACATATAAATATGTTATATTGGGATTAAAAACAAGATCTGAACATTAAAAATATAAAAATTATGATTAAAATAAAATTTCCGAAATCGATTAAAAACAATTTCATCTTATTCCTTGTCGGTTTCTGATTCTAAAAACATATATAGATATGATATGTTTTGATTAACCCATATCCTACCAACATTTTTTTTTTAGATAATTTTGATTTTTTTTCGCTTTTTACCATCACAAACACACTCTATAACACAAATATAATCATAACATTTGAACTTTTATTTTTCTTATGAGTTTTTGAGGACGCACGCTTGAAGAGTGCATGGTA
This sequence comes from Littorina saxatilis, assembly GCF_037325665.1. Taxonomy (NCBI): domain Eukaryota; kingdom Metazoa; phylum Mollusca; class Gastropoda; order Littorinimorpha; family Littorinidae; genus Littorina; species Littorina saxatilis. The sequence goes on from NC_090245.1 coordinate 84,037,345, forward strand.
GCCAACGGGTACGTATAAGTGTTCTCATGATGCACGCTCAGAGAGTGCATGGTATCAAGAGGCCTGGTACGTGTTTTTTTTTTATCTCCAAAACTTCACAAACAAATGATACGAACAAACACAAAGTAGTGATGACAAGACCTACAGTTCACAAATAGTTCCTCAAACTCATAAGTTTCAACTTTGAGCTCTGTAGACATGGCAAGTTGAGCAGAGCGTCATCTCAGTGGATGCCGTGAAACGCATTGAAGCACTGATTGTGAAGTCCAACTGTGCATTTCAGGCAGAGTTTCTTGGTGTTCTTCTTGCACAGTGCGCACCGCTTTGTTGTCTGCGATGGACCAGCGAAATGACCGACGGCGACGCCATCAAACCTGACTTCGTCTGGCACTCTGTGGACGGCAGGCAGAGCAAGTCGAGCAGCACGCCGTGGCTTGGCAATGGCTCCATGCCGCATCAGGTAGACTTGCACAATGCGTCGCCGGAAGGCAAGCAAGTCGAGAGGCTCGGCGGTGTGTGCATCTGTTCTCCGGAACAACAGCCACGCATTCTGCATCACGAGTTCCAGCACATGTGCAAAATATGGCCACCACCACTTTTTGGTGCGCAAAGAGATGCGATAGGCATTGATATTTTGATCTGCCCTGTCAACTCCACCCATGGTTGCGTTGTACACTCTGATCAGATCTGGCTGCTGTATCTGAACAAACTGACGTTGTGCTCTTGACCAGCGCCGAACTCACGCAAGCGGCATCACACGATCGCAGTTGCTCGCCGCGGTCACTACATTGTTGTCGTTCCATTCCACAACCAGTACGTTGCTGCGTCGGTCATGACGGAAGTCAAGGGTACCACGGTCTTCTTTGGCGAACCGGGTGGCATCTCTCATTGGGCAGGTGTTCTATGCGGTTCTTCCTGATTGTTCCTGTCGCCCCTATGCTGTTAGCCGCAAGATCACTCAGCAGTGGAAGAGATGTGAAGAAGTTGTCAAACGTCAGGTGATAAGGGCGTTGTGGAAGCTCCGAAATCAGATCTTTGACCACCGTTCCCCCGAGACCAAGACGACCGTATGGTTGACCACCGCCAGCCCTAGTGTACGGTTCGAATTGAACAACGTACCCAAGCGGGTCAGCGAGGGTCCACAGTTTGAAACCAAATCTAATTGGCTTCCCTCGGATGAATTGTTTTGTCGAGTGGTGTCCGAAATAGGGGACCATGCTCTCATCGATTGAGAGATGTTGCTGCTCAGGGAAATACAACAGACACCTCTCGTTGATCATCGAGAGGAATGCCCTGACTTTGCTGACCTTGTCGTTTGGGTCCAGTGTGTTGTTGTCTGCAAGGGGAGAGCAGAGACACGAACATAGCGTCAAAAGAACACAATACGAACATAGCATCAAAAGAACACAATATTATCATCAAAAGAACAAGAAATAGTGCCCCCTACGCCGCACCACTGGAGCCGCCACTGCATGTTTATTTGAAAGTCAAAAGCATTTTACTATGTGCATGTTTATAGAGTATGTAAGTACACAACATCCAGGGGTCTCTCGCTACCATGCACGCGTGAAGCGTACGTGGCCCAGCACTAAATATAGGGGCCTTTCACTACCATGCACGCTTGAAACGTGCAGAGACGTTACCTTTTACTTCGATCAAAAGTTCCATGGAACTTTCATCCTACACACAAATCGAATCTAACATGTTTTTCCATAGATGTCCATGCAAATAAAAGTGCAAGCATTAGCAAAATAACTGCTTTTGTAAATAAATGGCACTTACTGAGATTGACGTGAAGATTTCGAAGTCATTTTTTCGAGTCTGCTGCAGAAAAGATGTTTCCACGTGTGAGTTTTGCAAGCAGGAAGCGGGAAGGGGTGTTGAAAAGGTAGACAACTCTATCAGCAATCGCGGCACATCAAAATCAAAAGTAATCTCGCTTTCATTGCCACTAAATTCTTCAACTTTTTTAATGCACGTGTGAAGCGTGCATGGTAGGATATGGGTTAAAAACACGCTCAGAACGTTAAAACGAAGAGAGGTACAGAAAAGCGTGCTATGCAGCACAGCGCGACCATTACCGCACAATTCTGGCTTGTCGATTTCACTGCCTTTGCCACGAGCGGTGGACTGACGAAACTACGAGTATGCGGTCTTGGTGAAAAAATGCAGTGCGTTCAGTTTCATTCTGTGAGCTCCACAGCTTGACTAAATGTACTAATTTTGCCTTACACGACTTGTTTTTTTCTGTTAAAAAACAATATATGTCTCGTAAAGTGGCGCTAAGTATATATTCCGCACGTATTAGATACGAGCGTGCATTAGTATAGGATTTTCTTAAATCAAGATTCCATGTGCGTCTGAAAAAAAAATTAAAACGATTTTAATTGGCAAACAACATCGACTTCAAATAGCCTAGTCATTAGCAAAATAGAGAACCTGACTGCACCACCGACACTTTCCAAAGGTGCCTCCAAGAGCAAGAAATGGTGGAGTTGTTGTCTTTCAAACTTGTGTTCCGATGTCCATGCGAATGGGGTCTTGGAACTGATTTTTGTTTGTGGAGTGTCAGTAATGTTCACAACGTGGGGCCGGTGTATGACCAGCAGAGACATTTTCCTGTTATGGAAATAAGGGAAGTATCTTCTTCCCGATCCGAAGATATGCTTGATTTAATTCCATGTCGAACTTCCGATTTGCGTGCAACGTCTAGACAGGTTTCAGACTCAGACGGACGCCCGCTTTCATGGGGCTCAAACAAAACAAGTCCAACATTTACGCGTTCACACCCAAACAGAGCTCCCCAAGGACGCCTCACCTTTGAATTTTTAAAGAGTCCATGGACCCCCTCAGCGGAGTTTTAGAGGGTTCAAAACTCCAGGGGCCCAAAAGGCCCCGATGTACTTATAACACATTGTGATCATGGGTAGAGAAAAAAGTGGATTTTTTCCCGAAATATTCCAGGAGGATATTTCAACAACAACAACACACACACACACACACACACACACACACACACACACACTTCAACAACACACACACACACACACACACACACTGTCGCACACGCACTCTGACACTGTCACACATACACACACACACACACACACACACACACACACACAAACACACACCCACCCACACACACACACACACACACACACACACACACAAACACACACACACAATAGGTGTTAAAGTGTGTCGGTGTGCCTCAGAGTGCGTCACTGTGTTCGTTCACCGCTGCAGTTGCCCGGCGTGCTTTTGCGCTAGCAACCGGTGCCTTTTGGATCAATTCTTTTGCCGTGTGCAGCTACATCTGCATCGGCTTTGAACAGCCTCCTTTGCCCAACACCGACTCGACAGGCACTAATGTCCGCTTTCATGAAGATACACAACAAAGTCCAAGATTTAGTCAAACTCAGATACGTCCGCGTTTATGAAAGTCAGATACAAATTCAAAACTATATTTATTACAGGTTGATAACTTGATGCAGCAGATACAAGTCGCTAAATTTCGGTAGCAAACAGGTACAGTAGCGCGTTCCTAAAACGGGTAGATGTCCATAGCATATCAGCAGCCACTGAGGCGCCTTCTTTTCAAGATCTCACATAAATTGTATGAATAATGTGGCCCTAGCAAACAGTCACTTTACCGCCTTTTATGAAGGCAACTACCACGACAAAGCCAAATACACACCTCAAATGAGTATGCCGCCTATTGTGTCGGGATTCAATGACTCCTTTCCTCTCTCTTTGTAGATCTTTATAGAGGTGATAATATCAAACGATACGCTAGCTGCCTTTCCTCATTGCAGCATGCTATACAAATGCATGGCTGTGGCCATATTGTATAGCTTTAAAGGCTTTTAAAACTGAGGATAATGGGAAAAGCCTTCAAGGAGAAGCCGGGATAATGGGCAGCGTTTCAATGTGGCGTTGTTCTCCTTTTCAAAAAGGCGCCTAGTCGTCGGTTTCAAATTGTGCTGATATCGCTAAAAAAAAATCTACCATAAACTTGTCTGATGCGTCGGTAATTATTTTCTGGACAATACCTTTGAAGCCCCGATCATTTAGTGCAGAGTATTCATCCGAGGGGCATGGAATTTCATTGCCTGTTGCTGAGAGTTTACTGTACTGAAGCTTATTTATTCGTGATGAAGTGAGAAAGGTAATCGTTGGTGAATACTTAAGTTTAGTAAGAGCGTAGGCCTAGATGTCTCAGGCAAACAAAACACAATATACATAAATTGTTTGATTCCGATGGCAAGGCCAAATAAATTAAGATTCGGTGGGCGCGTGTGGCTTTGTATTGGCAGGGAAATCGTGCGATCTGTGTACCCTGGGTGTAGTGGAAGAATAACTATCCTTGTAAACTCGGCAAATTCGATTGTTCCCTTTTTATATTTAGTCAAGTTTTGACTAAATATTTTAACATCGAGGGGGAATCGAAACGAGGGTCGTGGTGTATGTGTGTGTGTGTGTGTGCGTGCGTGCGTGTAGAGCGATTCAGCCCAAACTACTGGACCGATCTTTATGAAATTTGACATGAGAGTTCCTGGGATTGATATCCCCATACGTTTTTTTCATTTTTTTGATAAATGTCTTTGATGACGTCATATCCGGCTTTTCGTGAAAGTTGAGGCGGCACTGTCACGCTCTCATTTTTCAACCAAATTGGTTGAAATTTTGGTCAAGTAATCTTCGACGAAGCCCGGGGTTCGGTATTGCATTTCAGCTTGGTGGCTTAAAAATTAATTAATGACTTTGGTCATTAAAAATCTGAAAATTGTAAAAAAAAATAAAAAATTATAAAACGATCCAAATTTACGTTTATCTTATTCTCCATCATTTGCTGATTCCAAAAACATATAAATATGTTATATTCAGATTAAAAACAAGCTCTGAAAATTAAATATATAAAAATTATTATCAAAATTAAATTGTCCAAATCAATTTAAAAACACTTTCATCTTATTCCTTGTCGGTTCCTGATTCCAAAAACATATAGATATGATATGTTTGGATTAAAAACACGCTCAGAAAGTTAAAACAAAGAGAGGTACAGAAAAGCGTGCTATCCTTCTTAGCGCAACTACTACCCCGCTCTTCTTGTCAATTTCACTGCCTTTGCCATGAGCGGTGGCCTGACGATGCTACGAGTAAAATGGCATTGCGTTTCATTCTGTGAGTTCGACAGCTACTTGACTAAATATTGTATTTTCGCCTTACGCGACTTGTTTTATTTTTTATGTTTTAGAGTTATAGGGTTGATAGGAAAAATAGGGGAATCAAAAACATTCCTTTTTGTTGTTTGGCCTAAACGTTAATTAGGTCCCCCAGTGAGTAAAGTCCTTCGGGTGTCACTGAGCGTTTGAGTCAGTCAGAGTGTAACGCATAGCTTTCTAATCATTTGGGGTTAACTGGATCAACCTACTAAATGTATTAGTTAGGTTGTAAAAATGGTTTAGACTGTTTTCCTTACATATATGTGTTCATGTTGCTACGTGTGGTCCCTCGGTTGGTTTTCTTGGTTGGGTTTTATTGTTCCAGACAAAAGAAAGCTACCGTTAAACTAAATGTGGGCACCAAATCGAGCAACCAAACACGACTTCACCAACCAACTACTGGGTTGTTTTCCTCTGCTGTTCTCATTCTTTTCTTTCTTTCTAGTCTTTCTATCTTTCTTTCTTTTTTGACTTCTTTTTTTTTCATTTTTTTTTCAGTATCATTATTTTTCTTGGTCGTTCTGTCTATCGTGTCTGTCTGTCTGTCTGTCTGCCCTTCTGTCGTTGTTTTCCCTTTCTTTCTTTTCTCTATTTTGATTCACAAATATAACTAAAACGGTAGTGGGCACTTCACAAAACGTGACAAACCGCGCAGGTACTTGTCAGCAGCAAAACGTGTCAGTTTGCAGGGGAGGAACAACTTACCTCGTATCTACTCAGCATGTTGACCTCAATTCTGTCATGGCGTTTTTGTTATGTAAATAAACAAGGTGTACTTGCGTCGGCTATGACCCCCAACTCCGCCCTCTTCCGCGCTTCTGATTGGACGAAAATGCTCCCACGGGTCTCCCATTGGTCAGGACCTCGCCTACGTTTCTGCCATATATGGAAGCACTTACTACGCCCCGTTTCATGAATGAAGCTTGGCGGGAAAGCTTCAATGAAAAAATATATGCGAGTTTTGGATGGCATCCAGATAGGAGAGAAGCACGCGACGACACACAATAGAGCCATTCTCCGGGCGCTTTTCTCCGGCGAAAAGACGGAGGTCAAAACAAGAACACCGACGGAGGCAGACGGAAAAACGGGAGGGAACAAGGGGAACAGTAATACCCCCCTGGAGGATGTAATAATGATACATGTACACTCACTCACAGGCGTTACTCATCCCGCAAATCTATAAAACCCCGCTGTCTGGGGAACCGGCGCCAAGATTTTTCAATCATCTTGTTAGAGTTTGTCAGACGCAGTGACTGGGGCGACTGTGTGTGAGTGTAACCTGGGTTTTCATTTGACTGTGACGCATCAGTCTTGACCAGAACTGAGCGAACTACAGTGTCAGACTAAACCAAACTGATCGATTTATAGCGGCCAGCATCTCTGTGAATTTGTGAGTCAAAATCCCTTCAACAGTGCTCTGCTCACGGCCCGACCGAGCCGTTGAAGCTGTATTGACTTTAAGAAAATTGATTTTAAACAAAATTGTGTCTCTAGTCACGTTTTGTGTTGGATTCTTGCGTCATTTTGACAAAACTTGTTTTTAGTCAGGTTTGTTTTGCAAATTTGCATCAGTGTAGAATTTCAGTGTGGTTAGTGTAACCCTACTAGAGTCACGACGTGTATACTGGTTTCCTCGCAATCACGGATCATGACAAGACTGTTTGATGTTGCTGTTGCTACGTTTCTTGTGTTGGTGAGTATTTTTTTTTCAACTTCTTGATTGCTTCAATTCAATTGTAGGTTGCTTCTTTTTTTTTTTAATTACGTTTGATTTTTAGTGGTTAGCATCGTACGTGGTTCTTTTTCTGCCATCGATTTCCTCGCCATAATGATAGGCTTCGTCCAATCAAATACTTAGATGGAGAGAGAGAGAGAGCTCGAGAGAGAGAGAGAGGAAGAAAGAGAGAGAGACAGAGACAGAGACAGAGACAGAGAGAGACAGAGACAGACAGACATACAGGTAGACAGACAGGTAGACAGGTAGACAGACATACAAACAGACAGACATACAGACAGAGACATACAGAGACAGAGACAGAGAGACAGAGACATACAGACAGACAGACAGACAGAGACAGACAGAGACACAGACAGAGACAGAGACAAAGACAGACAGACAGACAGACAGAGACAGACAGACAGACAGACAGACACAGACAGACAGACAGACAGACAGACACAGACAGACAGACAGACAGACAGACAGACAGACAGACAGACAGACAGACAGACAGACAGAGACAGACAGACAGACAGACAGACAGACAGAGACATACAGGCATACAGACAGACAGACAGACAGACAGACAGAGAGGTTGTGCATGTTGGTGTGCATATCACTACACGGCAGTTAGACAAGCAGACATAAAGACAAGCAGATAGATAGAGACAGACAGACATATACACAGACAGACAGACAAACAGACGGACAAACAGACGATAAGTAAAAACAATTAAAAACCATAAACACAGACACAAAACAACAATGCAGAGATACAAGGGCTGTTAGAGCCAAGGATTCCGCCATGTCAATTTCTCCACACTTTAGTTTCGCTTGGTGTCCGTGTTTGTGCATTTTGTGTGCATGTCTTTCTAGTCCTGTTTAGTTGTTTAGTTGCTGTCTCACTGATACTTATATATCTCATCTTGCTATCTCCTCTTCAAGCATTAACATGGCCTTTTCTCGTTTTTGTCTTTTTTCTCCTACGTTCGTTTGGCATTAGTTCTTCGCCTCTGCCTTGCTGTGTTAAGTTTGATTTAATTGTCCTTGTGGCACTAACACGGTCCTAAACAAACACAAACTTCATTAGGGGCAAATTATACCTGCGCAGAGTCAGCGGCACAGACGACGCACTGCAGATTATTGAGGTAATTCTTTTTTTCCCAGCCCGCTACACGTTGCGTAAAAAGAAAACAGGCCAAGTACTCGTCATAATCCCTATCGCAGCATGCAGCGCCGCTGACTCTGCGCAGGTATAATTTGCCCCTTATTAACAACCTAACCAGCACAGCAGTCAGCATGCAGAACAGTCATAAACAAGACTGCGTGTGGATGTTGAGAGTGGCAAAGCGTGCAACAACCACAAAAAAGCGCAGGACAGGAACTGAAATCAACAGAAAATACCCAATAATGATTTCAACTTGCTATTTGTTACTTTATTCTCAGTCAATTTAAATTTGAGGAGTACACACGCAAAGAGGCAGACATGCAGGCAAAAACACAGTACATGCAGGCAATACAGAAGGAACACAGTTGTGGTTTAGATAAGAAACAACAACAACAACAACAACAACAACAACAACAACAACAACAACAACAACGACAACAACATGTTTAAAAAAATCGTTATTTTTTATTTTTGGCATATTTTATCATACTTTTCATGGCGGGCTATTCAACATCTAAATGGAAATACATTATGAAGCTTGTAAAGCTTCTTAGCGATAAGCTGGTCAAACTTCACATTACTATGATCTTTTAATCAGCGAACTAGCTAGCTATTCTTCACACCATTGTCTCAACAAGAACGACTCGTGGCTCTCGCAGAAAGCCAATCTAGTGGCCGGCTGCTCCGCCTGGCGTCTGGCATTATGGGGTTAGTGCTAGGACTGGTTGGTCCGGTGTCAGAATAGACGGTGACTGGGTGAGACATGAAGCCTGTCACAGTGCTGCGACTTCTGTCTTGTGTGTGGCGCACGTGTCAAAGCAGCACCGCCCTGATATGGCCCTTCGTGGTCGGCTGGGCGTTAAGCAAACAAACAAACAAACAAAAATCTCGCAGAAAGCAATCACTCTGTCGTGTACGCCAGCTAACCAAACCAAGTCTAAAACACACAGCAATCACTCTGTCGTGCACGCCAGCTAACCAAACCAAGTCTAAAACACACAGCAATCACTCTGTCGTGCACGCCAGCTAACCAAACCAAGTCTAAAACACACAGCAATCACTCTGTCGTGTACGCCAGCTAACCAAACCAAGTCTAAAACACACAGCAATTACCTGTCATGCCTGAGGAAAAATTCCAGCACAATGTCAGATGTCATCAAATACCAACCGATATAATTATTTCATATTGCAGCATCTACATTTATTTTACAGATAAAATATCATTAATTTTCGGTCAACGGGATCCCCGGTAAAGTAAAATACTATTGGAATATAAGGTGGTGTAAGTCAAGTGTAAAGCTGGTCATGTGTAAACCATAGCTGCTTTTGATTGCGCTATTTAAAGCATCAACGCTTTTTGACGGTAAAGCTCGTTGTTAACAGAAGCTTGTAGGCCTATGCATGTAGTTTTTGGTGCTTGTGGCCCACACAGCAGCGTGGAAAGGGCAGGGTGAAGCATTCTGATCACAGCCAAATGTCAGACCCACTAGCTTGTCAGTGTCTGACAGAGCAGCCTGAACAAGAGGGTGAGGTCAGGTAGTTTGTGTTTTCGCCCTCTCTGGTAGAGATTTATACGTCTGTGCAGTATAGATATCCATTGTGTTTGGCCTACACGAATGCACCTGATCGCAGGCATGCACGCATGATATGCAATTACACTATATAGCGCGATATGCGTGCCAAAATGAGTATTGCGTATACACGTGTACATAGGCATGCAAGTACGCTTATGCACCAAAAAAGAAGAAAAAAGCGCACACACACAAACTGATCGACGCTGACGGACGCACGAAATATCTAACTCTTATATATATTATGCTATATTCTAGATCTAGAGCTATAGCCAGCTTTTGATGGCTAAGTTTGACAGATTTTAGCTATCGCGGAAAGTCGTCGTATTATTTTCTTCTTTTGGTGAACTGCATCCCAAGCCTATCAAGAAGAAGGGGGAAAAAGACATACATGAAACATTTTCACTTTGGAAAGAGCAAAACGCTCACTTTGGAAAGAGCAAAACGCTCACTTTGGTAATGGGAAAACGCTCACTTTGGAAATGGGAAAACGCTCACTTTGGAAAGAGCAAAACGCTCACTTTGGAAATGGGAAAACGCTCACTTTGGAAAGAGCAAAACGCTCACTTTGGAAAGAGCAAAACGCTCACTTTGGAAATGGGAAAACGCTCACTTTGGAAAGAGCAAAACGCTCACTTTGGAAAGAGCAAAACGCTCACTTAGATAAGACTTCACAGGAGAAGCTCAAAGTTCAAGTCTGGCGTGTTGTTCATGAAGTTTCAGATCAGTCTGATACAAGGTCCTTTTTTGCTGTATGTTGCACCAGCATCGCAGCTTAAAAGCGACAGACCAAGCTTTTGGTGTTATTCTTTTACTACAACAGTCTCCTGTATATATATATATTTTTTTTTTATAAGAGAAGAGTTACATCTTTATTTTTTCCCGGATCACGAAGTGCGTTTTTCTTCCCATGACAAAAGGAACTAGGCGCGTGCGAGTTTCATGTTTCTTAGATACCAAGCTTGATAAAGACTCGTAGATATTTTCCATGCACTTGTCTCAACGACACGGACTCAATTGTCGGCAATGGGAAGGGCTTTCGTATAATTATGTTTTGCTCCCTCTGTTTTCTGCGCTATGCCTTCTCTGATGTTCTTTTTGTACCAGGATGATGTTACTTGGGTGTTTCTGTATTGCTGGCCCACAGTGTGAATGTGTCCGTGTTGTTTCGGTATTGTTTTCGTTGATGGGTATCTATCAACTGTAGGTGTGGAGAGGGGGAAACACGTTGTGACAGCTCCAACGTGACGCCTATATAATTATAATATATCCTTGTCATTGTGGCTTTGTGTACAGACTTTTACCAGAATTGCTGCTCCTACCACCACTAACCCTCACCACCAACCTTCTTCTTTTGCCCTCTCTCTCTCTCCCTCTCTCTCTGTCTCCCCCTCTCTCTCTCTCTCTCCCTCTCTCTCTCTCTCTCTCCCTTTCTCTCTCTCTCTCTGTCTGTCTCTCACTCTCACTCTCTCTCTCTATCTGTCTCTCTCTCTGTCTGTCTCTCTCTTTCTAACTCTCTTTCTCCTTCCCTCCCCCTCTCACTCCATCCCTCCCCCTCTCCCCCCCCCCCCCCCCATTCTTTATCTCTCTCTGTCTCTCTCTGTCTCTCTCTGTCTCTCTCTCTCTGGCCCTCTCTCTATCTGTCTGTCTCTGTTTCTCTCTCTCTGTCTCTCCCTCTGTCTCGGTCTGTCTCTGTCTGTCTCTGTCTCTCTGTCTCTCTCTCCCTCTCTCTCTCTCTCTCTCTCTCTCTCTCTCTCTCTCTCCCTCCCTCTAACGCCCTCTTTCTCTCTGAAAGTGGTGTGTTTTGGGTATTTTTTGACAATCGTTTGTTTCTGATTTCAGGTTTTCCAACGAGGCGCACAAGGTATGTACACCATTTCACATGAGTTAGTTTCGAAGCCATCGATCAACCACTTTTAATCACACTGATACAATCCATTGATAGTCAAGGGTACCTCTACACGCACAAACATTTGTACATTATTTCCTGTCGGTTAGTACGTCTCTTTCTTATGCCTATTCACTTCTTGCCCTGTTTGAAAAAAAGTGGTTAATGCAAATGTTAAACACAAGATCATCATGTAATCGCCGTTGAACTGATTGCAAAAAATAAATGTCTAGTGATTCATTTCCAGACTCTTCTTCAGGATAAATAATACCGTGATGATCTGATAACGATTAAGCCTCTATATATTTAATTCCCCACATTGGACAGTGATAATCTTGTTATTGTTTTCCTGTACTCACTCAGGTAACAAGAAATGCAGCGAAAAGGTGGCGGATGTCGTCTTCCTTCTGGACTCCTCTTACAGTATCTGGCAATATCAGTTTCAAACGCAGCTGTCCTTTCTAAAAAATATGGTCAACTCTTTCACCATTGGTTCAAACAACATCAGGGTCGGGGTCGCGACCTTCAGCACTAACGTGCGATTGGACGTGGCCCTGAACGAGCATATGAAAAAGCATGACCTGCAGCGTGCCATTGGTCAGCTTCAGTACATGGCGGGCGGAACGAGGACTGGTGATGCTATTCGTTTTGCCCACACACAGATGTTTACGGTGAGGGTAGACATTGATATTGCACAACCCCTCATAAACGGATCAAAGTTTATAAATATATTTTGAAAGGTCAAATGCCTACCACATCCCAGACCTTGTTCACTGTTGGTTGCTTTATGTTGGTGTTTTTGACGTTCCTACAACCGATTTGGCTAAGTGGGACCAAGGTTGTTTCCTTTTTTCAGTTTACATGACAGTCTCCGTGTTTGAAACTATTTATATGTAGGTCTATCACGGTAAAATGAAGGAGGTTCTGAAAAGCTCATGTCATTTTACACATCCTGTTCAACTGACAATAGTTCAACAAAATCGATTCATGTATAATACCTGAAGAAGATCAACATCCCAAAAGTATGTCCTTGTCATCGTTTTGACCCTTTTACCTTTTATGACAATATAATGAGTTAGTTGTTACACTCAGATTGTTGGATGTTTCTATTGTTCTTGTTCCCTCATGGGCGAAGGTTGATTGTACAAAAAAACAAGTCGCGTAAGGCGAAAATACAATATTTAGTCAAGTAGCTGCCATTTTTCAGCAAGACCGTATACTCGTAGCATCGTCAGTCCACCGCTCATGGCAAAGGCAGTGAAATTGACAAGAAGAGCGGGGTAGTAGTTGCGCTAAGAAGGATAGCACGCTTTTCTGTACCTCTCTTTGTTTTAACTTTCTGAGCGTGTTTTTAATCCAAACATATCATATCTATATGTTTTTGGAATCAGGAACCGACAAGGAATAAGATGAAAGTGTTTTTAAATTGATTTGGACAATTTAATTTTGATAATAATTTTTATATATTTAATTTTCAGAACTTGTTTTTAATCCGAATATAACATATTTATATGTTTTTGGAATCAGCAAATGATGGAGAATAAGATAAACGTAAATTTGGATCGTTTTATAAATTTTTTATTTTTTATAAAATTTTCGGATTTTTAATGACCAAAGTCATTAATTAATTTTTAAGCCACCAAGCTGAAATGCAATACCGAACCCCGGGCTTTGTCGAAGATTACTTGACCAAAATTTCAACCAATTTGGTTGAAAAATGAGGGCGGGACAGTGCCGCCTCAACTTTCACGAAAAGCCGGATATGACGTCATCAAAGACATTTATCAAAAAAATGAAAAAAACGTTCGGGGATTTCATACCCAGGAACTCTCATGTCAAATTTCATAAAGATCGGTCCAGTAGTTTAGTCTGAATCGCTCTACACACACACACACACACACACACAGACACACACACACACGCACATACACCACGACCCTCGTTTCGATTCCCCCTCGATGTTAAAATATTTAGTCAAAACTTGACTAAATATAAAAAGAAGCATGTATTGCTTATATCATTACCCTCGTAAATAAAATAAAAATATCTTATGTTATGTTATCTTATCTTTCTATCAGCCCGCGAAAGGTAGCAGGCCCTGGGCAGCTCACATCGCCATTCTCATCACCGACGGCTTATCATACAGGCCCAACGAGACAAGCCTGCAGGCGTCTATTGCACGGAGCAAGGGCATCGAAATGTTCGCCATTGGAGTGGGGGAGGGCGTGGATGAGACAGAGTTGCGGGCCATTGCCAGCTACCCGGATGCAAGTCACGTGTTCCGCGTGGAGAATTACGGAGCCTTGAAGCACATCGAGAAGGCTCTGGCCAGCAAAGCGTGTCACAGTGAGTTGCTTTTAGTTTTCAGTTAGTTGTTGATTGTAGTCAATGTTTGTCCTATCTTGCCTCCCTGGTACGTTAAACATCTATTGTGTTTTCAGCGCAGCAATAGGGTCCGATATTTAGACGAGACAAGTATAATGCCGACGAGTCAAGGACATGCGTCTTTGTTGTTGCAAATATGAAAAGGGTATTCAGCAACTTCCTGCGAACTAAGGTCCGATGATCGAAATAGGGCTGTGTGAGCCAATCCAATCACAACCCCCGACTTCCCTCACGTGTGTATCAGAATAGCAATATTTGAATATATCTACAGCTGGGCCAGTAAGAGCAGTCCTTCCTGTTAACTCTTAACATGCTATGAGCTTTATGATTAATTGTTGCATGTAACGCAGTTTTTTGTTTGATCCCTGAATCTGTTCTGCGTGTTTGTTCCGTACCAAGATGAGATTGAAATCATTTTGCAATTTATTTTCTCTTGTTTTTTTGACAGAAGCAAACGCAACAGATCCTACCCCAGATGACACGGAAGAAGAAGAAAAACACAAGGACGCTGCAAGAAAACGTACGTCACATAGCGTTATTCACTAAAAACACATACACAAACTCACACATGTAGACACACAGGCAGACAGACACACACACACACATACACATACACACAGACACACAGACATACAGACATACACACACACACACACACACACACACACACACACACACACACACACACACACACACACATACACACACTCACACACACTCACACACACACACACACACACCCACACACACACACACACACACACACACACACACACACACACACATACATAATTAGCTTGTATGTCTGGGCTGAGGGGTCCGGCTATGAATGATGAGGCCACATGAGGTACTGGCAGCTAATGTTATATACTCGTATTACAGCCAACATGGTTCAATGCTTGTTGCGCTACATTAAGAGCGAGCCGAGTATCTATGACTCGATTAACACAGCTTTTACTTTCTTTCCTTTTTCTATCATTTCTGGCTACATTCCATTTATTTTAAAAGGTGTTGAGGCAGAGTGGCCGACATGTACTTACCGTACCATACCTTACTTAACCTGATCAGGCCTCGCCTCGCCGCACCTTCGTCCTTTTAAAATAAAGTGCGTTCGTTCGTTCGTTCGTTCGTTGGTTCGTTCCTTAATTCCTTCGTTCCTTTGTTCCTTCGTTCGTTCCTTCGTTTCTTCGTTCGTCCGTTCACCTCATCTCACCTCAACTAACCTCACCTCACCTCACCTCACCTCACCTCACCTCACCTCAACTCACCTCACCTCTTCACCTCACCTCACCTCACCTCACCTCACCTCAACTCAACTCACCTCACCTCAACTCAACTCAACTCACCTCACCTCACCTCAACTCACCTCACCTCACCTCTTCACCTCACCTCTTCACCTCACCTCACCTCACCTCACCTCACCTCACCTCACCTCACCTTACCGTACCTCACCTCACTTCACCTCACCTCACTTCACCGCACCTCACCTCACCTCGCCTCACCTCACCTCACCGCACCGCACCTTATTTCTGACGGAGTGTCCTTTCTTGCACAGGGTGTGGAGGCAAACCGGCCGACGTGTACTTCCTTCTGGACAGCTCCAGCAGTATCTGGCGACCCCAGTTCGAGTCACAGGTCACTTTTGTCTCCCAGCTGCTGAACGTGTTCGACCTTGGCCCAGACCGCACCAGAGTCGGCGTTGGCTCGTACAGTGACGACGTGCACAACATCGTGTCCTTCACAGACGACCAGAACGTGCACAGCGTCAAGAAAGCGCTGCAGAGGTCTCCTTATTTGACAGGTAAATCCTCAAATTCACTGGGCGAAGTCGACTTTGGGAAGTCTACTTCACGAAGCTAGCTGTAGGAAGCTTTGGCACTGAAATTTCCGTGAAAAAGACTTTGGGCCTCAAGTAAGGACAGCCTTTGTGGTTGATTTTCAAAAGGACATTCTCCCTTAAAAGCGGCGTCTGGCTGCCTAAATGGCGGGTTCAAACTAGCGTAGAAACCGTGGGAGTTTCAGCCCATGAAGAAAAAAGAAGACAAAAAGAACACTCCTTTCCATAACTAGACTTTTACACGAGACATAACAACCTATCCACTGTAGCTACACCAAAACAGTCAACATCATGACTACTTTTATTTATTTATTGATATGGGAGATTTTTATAGCGCTTGACGTTCTCTAAGCGCTTTACATATTAATTTCCTGCGCATAGTTTGAATTTGTGTTGAATTAATGTTGCCGCTCGACACCAGTCAGTTGCTTTTAAAAATCATTAGAGTCAAAGGGACCGGCACGGTTGGCCTAGTTGTAAGGCGTCCGCCCCATGACCGGGAGGTCGTGGGTTCGAACCCCGGCCGGGTCATACCTAATATTTTCAAATTGGCAATCTAGTGGCTGCTCCGCCTGACGTCTGGCATTATGGGGTTAGTGCTAGGACTGGTTGGTCCGGTGTCAGAATAATGTGACTGGGTGAGACACGAAGCCTGTGCTGCGACTTCTGTCTTGTGTGTGGCGCACGTTATATGTCAAAGCAGCACCGCCCTGATATGGCCCTAATTCGTGGTCGGCTGGGCGTTAAGCAAACAAACAAACAAACAAACATTCAAAGGAAAATCTCACTGCACACTTGTTGGTATGTGTCCAAGTGGAGGGATGGCATTATCTCATGTAAGAGTCTGGTCAGATCTGAGATGGTCAGCTAAACCGGTAACACGGGAATGACTGTGGCTTAAGGATATATACTTTGATTGTTTAGTTCTATTTTGGGATGGAGATTGCCTTTATATTTTGTACAGAAATCGTAGTGTCGTCTTCAAGAACAATAGGGAAAACACATTGTATTTAAACGAGCGTGTGCTTAATGTTATTTCAGCTGCATGGATTTCAAAATGTTATGTCGCATTTTGTCGCGGTCTAAGTTCTGTTCATATTTCGTCGGAAAACAGGACTTCTTAATCAAACTAGAGACAAAGCTTATTATAGCCTTCCATTGAAATGCCCTTCAGTGCGATGAGAATGCTTGTGCCGCATCCCCTGAAAGAACTAACAGCTAAAGCTGGTACGGCTGCCCAGGAGATCAGTTGGTTTTTCGTTTTTCTCTCCGTGTTGATTTTGAAGATACCTGGATTTATATCGCAGTTGCCAATATCCCTTAGAAAAAAAGGCAATACATGCTCGCCTTCTAAAGGAAGAACAATCATTTTAAATTAAAGTATCTTTTTTACGACACAGGAAGCACCCAGACAGGAAAAGCAATACACTACGTCAGGACACAGGGTTTCTCCAAAGCACGACAAAACGTTGCCCACGTGATCATCATCTTGACCGACGGCCAATCAGCGAACACGACACATACGCTTCAGGAAGCGCAGAAAGCACGTGACCAAGGGATCTATGTGTTCGCGGTGGGGATTGGCTCACAGACTGATGTGGATGAACTGATGGAAATTGCCAGTGATCCAGACGAAAACTTCATGTTCTACGTGGATGACTTCGGGGGCCTAAAGAACATTCAAGAACTTCTCGCCATCAAGGCCTGCGATGGTAAGCTGCAGTCAATGATAGACACAACATCAACGTTAGACATCGACAAAAATGTGAAGGGAACAGACTTGAACGTTAACATGTCAGTAGTTTAGCCAGCCATTCAGTCCGTCGGTTAGTCAGTCAGTCAGTCCATTGGGTCAGCTGTCCAGGTTTAGTTTCTCATAATAACTTATATAGTTATAGACGTAGTCAGTAGTCAGTTATCTTATTTTGACGACATCAACGTGCATTCAAAGTTGTAAGTAAAGTGAAAAATAAAATTTTTCTGATGGTAAACAAATAATTGTTTATAAACAATAAATCAAAGATTCTACATTCAAGGCTTTTTCGAGCCCAATAATTTTGTTAGAAAAATAACCTTTTGCCAATCAACCAGGAGGACCTTTTTGACTTATAAAGGCTGTGGATGGGGTTTGCACTGCAGCCTAGATTTGTTTCATTCTTGATACAAAAAATGTTTTGTTTGTTTACATTATTATCTTGGAAGGGGCAAAGTTCACAACCGAAGACAAGTGTTCCTCTTTCCAGCGTTATCATTTTGTCTGATGTGCATCTGGTTCGTCCACTTTATAGATCGATATGTCGAGGTTCCAGTGAATGTTTTGTGTCGTCAGTTAAATGTTCTATAAACTTACCATTCTTTTGGTTTTATTTTACATTCTTGATTGATTGTCTTTTCAGTGCCAGTTCCAGACTATCAAGGCGACCAAGCACTTTCTGGTAAGCAAAGCTCCCACTATAATTAATGTGGTGGGAGATGAACTGCGTTTGTAGTGTCGTTACAAAGGAAATTAAAGCTCTTGCCTTTGCTTCTCATGAATACAGGTCGGCTCGCTATCTAAGGTCTGCCAAGGCCTTTTTTTTCTTTTTTCTTTAATATTTCCTGTTTTATTTCGCTACTGCTATTTGTGTGTGTGTTGTGTTCGGGCCGAGGGGGGGGGGGGTAGGAGGGGTGGGGGGGTGGGTAGGGGGAGTGGGGATGGGATGACACCATCCCCCCACGTCGGCACCAAAAACCAACTTCCTTGTTGATTCTTGTGCAGGGTTAGACTTTCTTCATGAATTAATATCGCAGATGTACCTAGTGTTCATTTAGTAGCTTATCACGCAGAAAACACAAGTTGCACAGAGAGAACCGAGGCTGTCGAGTTTTAAGTATGCGTCAAAGTGGCTTAATGATCTCAGGCCAGATCTAAGACGGTGAGCTGTATCGTTTTAACTAATGAGGTTTTGATTTGCCTGTGGCAAATATAACGTGACGCATGACTGTTAACCGCAATATTGTGATTTTGAATTATTCTATTACATTTTACTTTTGGTGTGTTTTTCTTTTCTTTCTTTCTTTCTTATTATTGTTACTTTTTACCTTCCACAGATTGCCGAATAACTAAACCAACCGATGTTATCTTTGTGTACGACTCTGCCTCCGTCAGCAAATTAGAGAGTGACGTCATATCCGACACAATCCGAAAGCTGGTGGAGAAAATGGATTCCGACCCGGATTTGGTCCGGTTCGGTTTGGTTCGTGGGAACTGTTTCAAGGGAGACAACATAGACCTCAGAACAGGAGCAAAGGCTGACGTTTTACTGGTGAGATTCGTCTCCCTTGTCTGTCTATCTATCTCTGTCTCTGTCACTGTCTCTGTGCGTGTGAGTGTATGTGTGCGTGTGTATATATATATATATATATATATATATATGTGTGTGTGTGTGTGTGTGTGTGTGTGTGTGTGTGTGTGTGTGTGTGTGTGTGTGTGTGTGTGTGTTTGCGCTTGCTCGATAAAAAGAAACGCACTTCTCCTTAAAAGACTTAGTTCAAATTTCCTATTACTTCTAAATGTATGTCAGGGCTATTCTTCAGAGTTTTTTCTGCAACTGACCGAATCAAAGAAT
Organism: Littorina saxatilis; assembly: GCF_037325665.1. Classification (NCBI taxonomy): domain Eukaryota; kingdom Metazoa; phylum Mollusca; class Gastropoda; order Littorinimorpha; family Littorinidae; genus Littorina; species Littorina saxatilis. The sequence continues at coordinate 84,056,750 of NC_090245.1, forward strand.
GCCATTTTATCTTAACTTGTCTCTCTTGCAGAATCTTCTCCAAAAATCACATCACCACGGTCTGCACCATCTGCTGAGGAAAGTTCGTCTCCACGGTTTCCTGGCCGCCGACGACGAGACGAGGTCAAGGGCACGCAAGGTCATGGTGCTTTTTGTGGGAGCTAAAATGGCCGATCCCGTTGCCGTGGAAACGGAAATGAAACGTCTTAACTTTCAAGGAGTCAAACTCGTTGTGGTAGCCGTGGACACAGCGAAGGAAAACATTGAAATGTTGCGCACACAAGCGAGTGTCCCGCCTTTAGAAATTGAGACAAACGAGCACTTGAGGGACTCTGATGAAGACTTGTTTGAGAAGTTTTGCGACATCAACAATCCGCAGGAATGAATGAAAAGTCACCGGACTTTGGTTTCGAACTTGCAATGTACGTACTGCGGGACCAGTGATGCCTCACGAGCCCTGTCGGACCAAACTGTGTGCAATCTGTTCAATGATCTTGAGATTCAACGTGAATTCCCTACCCGACCAAAAGACCCATAAGCTAAGATCATGACGTTTCAGTTTGTGTGGTAAAGACTGCCGTTGCAGTTTTTCATTGAAAAAGTTCATCCGAATGGTGCTATGAAAGATTGTGAGACTGTTTGCTAGTCATCGCATGTGAAGCCATCTCTGATGATAGGCATCTTCTTTCCCGTATAAATGACCACAGATCTACCCTGGCTTTTACGTCGGTCAAGGACATACTTCCACTAAGACACATACATACACAAAAAAAAACAAGAAATGCATTGCTGAACTTATCTGGCAGATTGACTTGATTGTCAGTTAAAAAAAAAATAAAAAAAAAATAAAAATCCCTGCGCTTAGAACTGTACCCACGGAATACGCGCGATATAAGCCTCATATTGATTGATTGATTGATTGTCAGTTATAAAGTAAGTTAACGTGGCAAATAAACAAAAATCCCTCTTTTGATATAATTGATTATCCTGTTGATCTTCAGTATTTGTCCAGTTGGGAGGCTGTCCTTGGCACAGACACACGCCTGTACAGACGTGTGGTTGCTATGTGATACTTTACACGGGACGAGGGGTGTCTTTAACCTGTATTATTCGAAACCAGGCAGAAGTCGAACTGGTGCTAAAGTATTAATGTATTTTCTTGCGAATTCCTGTCCATAACGCTCGTAATTTATGCAATATTTCACATGTTTCATTATATTTAGTCAAATTTTGACTAAATATTTTAACATCGAGGGGGAATCGAAACGAGGGTCGTGGTGTATGTGCGTGTGTGTGTGTGTGTGTGTGTGTGTCTGTGTGTGTGTGTGTGTGTGTGTGTGTAGAGCGATTCAGACTAAACTACTGGACCGATCTTTATGAAATTTGACATGAGAGTTCCTGGGTATGAAATCCCCGAACGTTTTTTTTCTTTTTTTTGATAAATGTCTTTGATGACGTCATATCCGGCTTTTCGTGAAAGTTGAGGCGGCACTGTCACGCCCTCATTTTTCAACCAAATTGGTTGAAATTTTGGTCAAGCAATCTTCGACGAAGCCCGGACTTCGGTATTGCATTTCAGCTTGGTGGCTTAAAAATTAATTAATGACTTTGGTCATTAAAAATCGGAAAATTGTAAAAAAAAATAAAAATTTATAAAACGATCCAAATTTACGTTTATCTTATTCTCCATCATTTGCTGATTCCAAAAACATATAAATATGTTATATTCGGATTAAAAACAAGCTCTGAAAATTAAATATATAAAAATTATTATCAAAATTAAATTGTCGAAATCAATTTAAAAACACTTTCATCTTATTCCTTGTCGGTTCCTGATTCCAAAAAACATATAGATATGATATGTTTGGATTAAAAGCACGCTCAGAAAGTTAAAACAAAGAGAGGTACAGAAAAGCGTGCTATCCTTCTTAGCGCAACTACTACCCCGCTCTTCTTGTCAATTTCACTGCCTTTGCCATGAGCGGTGGACTGACGATGCTACGAGTATACGGTCTTGCTGAAAAAATGGCCGGCATTGCGTTCAGTTTCATTCTGTGAGTTCGACAGCTACTTGACTAAATATTGTATTTTCGCCTTACGCGACTTGTTTTTGTTACGATTGTCCTTTTGATCACGTGTACCTGATCACCCTGTTCAAATTGAATTGTGTGTATGCACTTGTGTGCGTCCTCATTCTTGTTTTTTTGTGATTCTATAACAGGGTTGTATCCCTAAAGATGTTGTGTGTTTAAAAACAAAAATGCCATCGGAATGAGTGTATATGTATGTACTGGTGGAACTGCCTGCATTTCTTTCTTGTTCTTGTATTTTTGTTTTTTCATGTACCCCCATGGGGTTTCTTGAAATAAATTTGCCTTGCCTTGTTACTTTATCTGTTGTTCAGCTGAAACATTCTTGGCCCATGTTTAGCAAAGGTTCTTATTCCTACACCTGTCATTTTTAAAGGTGCAGGTAGTAAACAGGCGAAGGGATTTTGAAAAGTTTGTTTTGTTTTTGAGAACTGTATAACAGTATTCGGATATCACAAATTTTTAACGGTGTAAACGGTCCTGCTGACCAAGGGAAACAACCCCCGCAATGAACTTCTATCTGTCTACAGTGGTACCATTCACTGTAAACAGTTCCTTCCCTTCAATTGTTGGGATTAATTAAATTTTGTTGACGGTGTGCGACCCACGTGTTTTGACTTTTCCAAGATGGCGGATCGTTCTGCTGAGACGTAGTAACTTGAAAAGAGTGCTAGAACTTGTTATTCAGTACGGTTCTGATCTTGACCTCAGTGATGATGATAGTGGAGATGATATTTTAGATTCTGGTGACGAGTTTGTGCCAATGGACGATCATTTGGGTGATGATTCGGGCAATGCAAGTGTCGATCATGACATTGTGTATGATGAACCCATGACGTAGAAAGTTTTTTTGTTTTGCTTCAAATTGGATATTTTGCCTGGATATGAAGACAACAAAAGGTATGTACTTTCAAATGTTTCATATATTTTCTAAAAGAGTAAGTTCCAAACTTTGCAAAAACATAAAGGTATGTAAGGTTATCTTGTGTTGTTGATTTTTAATAATTTTTTCAAAATGGCTCTAAATCGCGCGCTGGCAGGGAACACAGGGGAAATTTAGACGCGCAGCGAATGAGTTAATGCTCGACGAAAAACGAAATCGTCAAATTCTGGTATACGGAAAGGTTTCTTTGAAGGCAAAATCCTTCCCTTGAAACATTTCAGATCTGCCCAGATTTGTGCACGGGGTGATATCATCCCTCCGCTTGGGTGCATACCTTCTTCTTCTTCTTCTTCAGCGTTCCAGAATTTGTCTGGTTGTCTGTGAGCTCGTAGTTTGCCCATTTGGGTTCCCCACACTATACTCTGAGAGCATAGTCAGCTCACTCCGCTTTCGTTGAGTATTTTCGTGTTTCCATAACCCACCGAACTCCGACATGGATTACAGGATCTTTTCCGTGTGCACTTGGTCTTGTGCTTGCGTGTACACACGTGTACACACGGGCGCATACCACACATCAACACAATGTTTCCTGCACAGAGCCACTGGTGTCTTTTTACAAAATTAATTCCACAAAATTCCCCGCTCTGCCCAGAACGCAGTCTGACTGTTGTTTGTTGGTATGTGTGCACAGGGAAAGGATAATCTTACCCCATGTGAACGCCTGGACTGACTTGTCCGTTTGACTGTTCACACTGGACTGAAGGTTTCAATACATATAATTCCATGATACTGTATAGTTTTTATGGATGTGTGTGTGTGTGTGTGTTTGTGTGTGTGCGTGTGCGTGTGTGCGTGTGTGTGTGCGTATGTGTGTGTGTGTGTGTGTGTTTGTGTATGTGTGTGTGTGTGTGTGTGTGTGTGTGCATGCGTGTGTGTTTGTGTGTGCGGTTATGCGTGCGCGTGTGACGTCCTAACATCGGAATCGTTATATTGCTGTCAGACCATTACAGAAAAAAATATTTTCCTCAGATTTAGAAAAATTACAGCGCAGGCCAGTGGCTATGTAGGCGATCGTACCTAAACAAAATTAACGCCAGATGTGAGGGCGAAAAATAAGTTAATTCACCGCTCGGCCATTTAAAAGCCAAATCCACTCCCGAGAATCCACTAGCGAGAGTGTCGGCTAGTCTCACACAGCATGATACATCCTTCTATCTTGAGAACAGTAGTTTACGTTAAGATATGATAAGGAATTACATAAGAACATTGTAAAACACATTTGCAGACTGTTTCCCTATGGCCCGTACCACGATGCTGCTTGAGCCCTGTCTCACGAACACCATGATTTCTAGTGTGCTCCAAAGCGTCCGTGGTAGCTTACTACCGACTCGTATTTCGCACCAAAGTCTTTATGACCAGACTTCAGCATCAGACAGGCAGAGCAAAAGGTTCCTGCATCCACTCGATGCATGCAGCAACAGCCACATGTTTTCTCCGTTACGACACGTCTTACTACGAGCGAGTTTTAGCGTCAACTAAGGTGACTCGAGTCGAACCGGAGGTCGCAAAAACTCGGTCCGGTACGACTGGAGTGACGTCACCGGTTAACCAACTTTCAACCTTGCTTCCTGCGTAGGGTCTCTCCAGTTCCAAGATGGCTGCCAAGGCGAGGTGAGAAACTTCTGCAAATATTTTTTGACAAAGTTACGGATTGTGAGAAGACATTTGTTGTAAATCACTTAGCCTTTCAAAAATTAAGGATACTGGGTTAGATACTGTCTTGGTTTTAATGCATTTTATTTTTAGCAGTGATGTTTATTTTGGGAAGAAATGAGGTCAACAGGAGTTTGGGTGCGATTTCGGCTCAAATGTACTTTAGCGCCCTGAACTTTTACCCGGCTGTTTTGCGCTCGATTTTCACGCTCACTTCTTCATTGACGTTCGAATCGATAGTTCGATGTTTTGGCATTACATTCACATCAACAATAAAACAGTACTGCTTGTTCATCATCGTCGTCCATCAACTCTCCACAACAGTAAATCCGTAACGCGCTTGTCGCCATCTTGTTGCAAGGGACGCGACTGGACACAACCCAACAGCGTTTCCGCGAAGAAAAAACCAGACATGCGCAGTGACCCTACCGTAGCTCAACCCTGTTCCTCGCGAAAACTCGCTCTACGTCAAGTTCAAGACGAAAAAGGAAGTTGGGAGATTGACCTCCCTTGAGTCGGTGCGACTTTCTACAGAAAAGCGAACAAATGATCATTTCCGACTGTCTTACTAGTTACAGTACGTCTTACGGAGTTGATAGCCGAATCAGGTCATAACCAAATTTAAGTAAAGACCTACATTGTTATAGGGCAATTCCAGCGTCATTGACGTGGCATTCGCACATAAAAGTCAGACATTATTTGTCATAAAAGCAATGTTCATGATGCTTTTATCAACTCAAATGTGTGCAGAGACTTCCCCAAACATGACAACCTTCCTACCCAAGGTGAAACATGTTAAGGTAAAAGTAGCTAAGGGTACTTTGACTTGACTAGCCCAGAATGACCCCCCCAGTCAGTTTTGACCCCCCCTCCCCTCCCTTCAAACTTCAAGAATAAGTAGTTTAAGAGCTTTTAAAACGAATTAAATGTAAATGTGGACAATATTTGTTGGAAAATGATATTCAATTTTTTTTTTAATTCGAAAAACACCCAACTTTTTTTCTAAAAAAAAAAAAAAGTTTTGACTTTTCCCTTCAAACTTCAAGAATGAGTACTTTAAGACCTGTGAAAACGAATTGAATGTAAATGTAGACAATATTTGTTGCAAAATGATATTTCAAAACAAAACAAAACAAAATCGAGGGGGGTCATTCTGGGCTAGCTGATTTTGACCGGGAGGTCATTCTGGGCACATCCCCCCAAACCTGTTGAGATACATAGATGCTTACATATATGCATGCATTTCGTCATCTGAAGTCCTAATGTACTTATTCTTGAAGTTTGAAGGGAAACGTCAAAACTTTTTTTCTTTTTTTTTAAATAAAGTTAAAGGTTTTTTTCGATTTTTATTTTTTTTCAATATCATTTTCCACCAAATATTGTCTACATTTACATTTAATTCGTTTTAAAAGGTCTTAAAGTACTCATTCTTGAAGTTTGAAGGGGGGGTCAAAACTGACTGGCCTAGTCAATTTTAACCGGGGGGTCATTCAAGGCTAGCTGATTTTGACACCCCCCCCCCCCCAAAAAAAAAAAAAAAAAACTTGTGTAGATGCATAGATGCATTCATTTATGCGTACATTTCGTTTTAAAAGGTCCTAGTGTACTGTCTTATTCTTGAAGTTTTAAAGAAAACATCAAAACTGTTGTTTGTTTTTTTAAATTTTTTTATTTCAATTTTATTTTTTTTAGATCATTTTCCAACAAATATTGTGCACATATACATATATTTCGTGTTCAAAGGTCCTAACGTACTTATTCTTGAAGTTTGAAGGGGGGGGGGGGGCGGGTGAAAACTGACTGGGGGGGGGGGGGTCAAAATCAGCTAGCCCAGAATGATCTCCCGGTCAAAATCAGCTAGCCCAAAATGACTTCCCGGTCAAAACTGACTTTATGTTTAGATGTCAGACAAACATATTTTATGAAAATGTTAGCCATTATATCTTTTGTTTGATAGTTATACGCATACATATGTCTCACCAACACATAATTATTCCAACAACACATACACATTTAAAGGAGATTAACGAATTAAAAAAAATGTAAAAACAAAAAGAGGTATTGTACATGAAAATGTTAATGTCCATTCTAGCGCAAACACATTTATAACAGTTTATAAGGAATATTGTAACAATCAGTGATATTTATTAAACGCCCCACATGATGTGCTTGGCAAATTCAAAACAAACAATAACGATAAAAACTAGCACACGCGATGACATTCTTAAAAGTTGTCATAAAAGGACTTCACACGGCGCGTTCTCAAATGACATTAAAAACACAATGGCGGCATGCAAGGGGAGTGAATAAGAGGCAAACGATGAATGGGTAACTATGAACATCTCTCATCGCGTATGTACGGTGAAAAAGCCGTCAATTCCATTTTGAATTTCAGGCTTAGGTGAGCATTTTTGGGGAAATTGCCCTATACTGTATACTTACGGTTGTTATTTTGAATCACATTCGACGATAAGTTTCTCTTTGAACACGACTCTATAAGGATTGCGTGTGTGAAAATGGCCGCAATGTAAACAAATAGTTTGAATCACGTGTTTTTTCACACCATTTAGAATACCTTAAATGGGGGTGGGGGGTGAGGGGGCAGGGGGAGGGGGGGGGGGGACTTAACGTCCTCACAGTAAGCTTACCTATTAGGGACATGTATGTAGTGATATGCTAGAGGCAGAGCATACCGTCTTGAAATAAGCTACCTATAATACACAAAACACTGGTCACTGTTCGAGTAATCGACAAACAGAAAACGTAATGCACGTTACAGTTTTTCGGTAAACGGGTAACCGAAGATGCATAGCTTGCGCATTCTCGCCGCTGTTTATTCAGTAACGCATGTGTACTTATGTAGAGGTTACATGCCGAGTCTCAGTGATTATTAAAAATAATGGTCGAAGTTGGCGGATCATAAAAAATACGAGCTTGAGCGAGCTTTTTCATGACCGCCAACTTCGACCATTATTTTTAATAATCACTGAGACGAGGTGTGTAATATCTTTATTCCTCCGTCCTTTCTTCGGTTATTCAAAGAAAACAGGAGTTTTTGTGCGAAAGTTTGATCGAATCCGAATCACTCAACCAGTCATTCTGCGCAGGCGATCGATTAATGCGCGGTTGTATAGTTCCGTGCAAATCATTCCATTCTGTTAACACTTCTTGTCAGTTTCCCTGTTTTGGACTAAAATCAAGTACACAGATATGCTGTTATTCTGTTGTGGCGGTAAAGGCAGATATTGTGTGTTCTGTTTATATTTTAGTATCGCTTAGGATAATAAAAGATGTTTGATGGGTTGTTGACAGACCAGCTTTTTTGTCGGTCCGAGGGGGAGCATATCGTCTTTTGTTTCATATTTATTGACCAAGGTTGCTGGGTCATTATCGAAAAATAACTAGCTCTAAAAGTTTATAGAGGTAAAGAAGCAGAGGGGGGAATATATTGTAGTACCAAATACTATGATTGAGTATTTTCCCCGTTTCTTGTCCTAATCAATATCTCAAATCAATATATAAGAATCGCGTGAACAGGAATTTCCGGAATTGTACAGGTAAAGATCTCAAAATTCGCAACCGGTCATACATGTACCGGTTGATATTTTCTTTGATCGGTTTATTTTTGATAAAACGAGGTAACCACTGTGATTTGAACTTCACGTAACTGTTTAGGTTAGACTGGTTGGTTTCTGTGAAAGGAAGGATACGTACTTGCGAAGGAATATTGATTTTGCAATATGAAAGTCAGTTCCACGTTACATGCGGCCTGTATAGAAACGGGTTTAAGACCAATCGATCCTTTGGAGTATTGACGTGCGTCCGCCACTGTTAATGATCATTATCGACTGGTTTGCATTAAGGTGCCTCTGGAAATGAATGATGCTGCTTCAGTTCATAAAGACCAGGAAATTGCGAAATAATGTGAATATTGGTCCAATGGATGAGAAAACGTTAAACCCAGCATTAGTGGTAAAATCGGGAACTGTGACCAATATTAACTTACTATTTCTGAAGTCTGCACTGCAAGCAGCCTTTAGTTCAAACAGAGATGTGTGTGGATGAAACAACAAGTCGCGTAAGGCGAAAATACAATATTTAGTCAAGTAGCTGTCGAACTCACAGAATGAAACTGAACGCAATGCCATTTTTCAGCAAGACCGTATACTCGTAGCATCGTCAGTCCACCGCTCATGGCAAAGGCAGTGAAATTGACAAGAAGAGCGGGGTAGTAGTTGCGCTAAGAAGGATAGCACGCTTTTCTGTACCTCTCTTTCTTTTAACTTTCTGAGCGTGTTTTTAATCCAAACATATCATATCTATATGTTTTTGGAATCAGGAACCGACAAGGAATAAGATGAAAGTGTTTTTAAATTGATTGCGACAATTTAATTTTGATAATAATATTTATATATTTAATTTTCAGAGCTTGTTTTTAATCCGAATATAACATATTTATATGTTTTTGGAATCAGCAAATGATGGAGAATAAGATAAACGTAAATTTGGATCGTTTTATAAATTTTTATTTTTTTTTACAATTTTCAGATTTTTAATGACCAAAGTCATTAAGTAATTTTTAAGCCACCAAGCTGAAATGCAATACCGAAGTCCGGGCTTCGTCGAAGATTACTTGACCAAAATTTCAACCAATTTGGTTGAAAAATGAGGGCGTGACAGTGCCGCCTCAACTTTCACGAAAAGCCGGATATGACGTCATCAAAGACATTTATCAAAAAAATGAAAAAAACGTATGGGGATTTCATACCCAGGAACTCTCATGTCAAATTTCATAAAGATCGGTCCAGTAGTTTAGTCTGAATCGCTCTACACACACACACACACACACAGACACACAGACACACAGACACACACACGCACATACACCACGACCCTCGTTTCGATTCCCCCTCGATGTTAAAATATTTAGTCAAAACTTGACTAAATATAAAAAGGTAGGTATACGTGTTAGATGCGTATCTCGCACATTAAGTTTGTAAAGGCATGTACAGTTTGTTTAGCCTTTCCAAGATGAACTCCGTGGCATTTCTGGTTTGCCTTGAGGAAGTCAGTAGAGTCAAGAGATGAATTCTGGTAGTGATATGATGAAGTCTCTCTCTCGATCTCTCTCTCGTTCACTGTCTCACTCTCTTTCTGTCTGTCTCTCTCTCTCTGTGTCTCTGTCTCTTTCTGTCTCTGTCTCTGTCTCTGTCTCTGTCTTTGTCTCTGTCTCTATCTATCTCTCTCTCTCTCTCTCTCTCTCTCTCTTTCTCTCTCTCTCTCAACTCGCCAAAATGACCATTGTTGGATTGTTGGTGAGGGACAGGATACAGTTTTTGTACTTCGACTGAGCGCCACTGAACACGACAAAGCAGCCGCCATTACCCGTCGCGATATAACCTTCGTGGTTGAAAACGACGTTAAACACCAAATAAAGAAAGAAAGAAAGAAAGAATAGGGGATATAGCTCAGTTGGTAGCGCGCTGGATTTGTATTCAGTTGGCCGCTGTCAGCGCGAGTTCGATCCCAGGTTCGGCAGAAATTTATTTCACAGAGTCAACTTTGTGTGCAGACTCTCTTCGGTGTCCGAACCACCCCCCGTGTATACTACATTGGGTGTGCACGTTAAAGATCCCACGATTGACAAAAGGGTCTTTCCTGGCAAAATTGCTTAGGCACAGTTAATAATTGTCTACCATACCCGTGTGACTTGGAATAAGGCCGTGAAAGGTAAATATGCGCCGACATGGCTGCAATCTACTGGCCGTATAAAATTTCATCTCACACGGCATCACTGCAGAGCGCCTAGAACTGTACCCACGGAATATGCGCGATATAAGATTGATTGATTGATTGATTGACTGGACAGTGGAGGAAAAAATCAGCAGCGCAAATCCGCCGAGATAGACAAAGAGCAGAGCAAAGGAGATCACAGGTGGGCGTTAATTCTTGTCATGGCCATCCTGGCGGCTTTCAAAACGAATTACCAAAAGACATTTCTCTTGATGCCGATACACAAAATCAAAACGATGCAGTGTCAAAGGTTGTGACAAATGACAGCGCAAAACAAAAACACGCCAGCACAGAGAGCGCACGTGAAACACGCAGTCTGGCCGCTCCAACACAGCACGTTCCTGGCCACTGTGACACTGCAAGGTCAGCCACGTGCGATATTGTCACCTCAGAGGTGTGTTGTGCTGTGACGTCACCGGTAGCAGACGATGAAACCACTGCAGCGGAACTGGCAGTAACAGACCGAGAATATGAACCAGACGATATACAATCTAGCCTCAAAACTGCTCAAAAAACGTTCAACTGAAAGCAAGACTGTTAAACAGAAACAGAAACCGCACTCTCAAAAAAGTAGTATGTGAAAGGAAAGAAAGAAAGAAACAGCTGATTGCAAGGGGAGACGACTACGTGTTGTCATATGACTGCGAAACAGCCGAGACCACGTCGTACCGACAAGAGGAAGACACGCCCCCAACTATCCGGCGGCTGCCCCAAGTCGACCGCAACGCCTTTCGAGAAGAAATTGACCATCTCACTGCTGATCTGCAGGTCATTTATACACTGGTACAATGCTACCTGTGTGCCATGCCAGACTGACTCGTTTCGCTGAACTACGTGCAGTAGACACACACACATTTCATTATTTTGTGTTTTTGACAAACCGCGATCGGTATTGATAATAGCGTGTTGAAAACGGAACAGTTATTTCCTGACTTGGAATACAAGTTGGATGCCTCCGAACGATGCATTGTGTTTGTAACGGACTGCAACCAATGTGAACACTGATGATCGCCGATCGTTCGATTTCCCAAACCCCACGTACCCTCTCACAATGGCAGGTGTGTCGTTTGGGTCGGCCCTTCGGCCAATCGCCAATTTTTTTTTACTTTGGCCGAAACTTTCAAGTCCCTATCGGCCAAATGTCCGAAGAGTAT
>NC_090245.1:84073382-84108382 GCF_037325665.1 Littorina saxatilis
TTACCCCAAACCATTTGTTCAAAGTTCTCTTTGAAGAATTCACACCACCTTATGAAATTTAACACTCCTCTTCCCAGGAAAGACTTATTTAAGTCTAGTCTAGTTTATTCAGGTGGCCGTCTCTGGAACGCTCTTCCGAATGCCTTACGGGAAGCTACCAGCACAGATTCTTTCAAAAACAAATATATATCCCATTTAATGAAAATAGTATATTCTTGATTGTTATGTCCTTTGAGACACAGTCACTCACCTTTGATTTATTGTTTTGTTTATGAAATTATGATGTTCTGCATAATATCCATTGTCTTGCAGAGTTGATGTACTATTGCATAGTATTCTTACTCTAATTGACTTGCAAATTTTTGCTTTGCACCCTGTCATGAACATGTATAAACTACAATGTTTCATATAATGCACGTATGTACATAAACTTACTAATTATGTAAGTATTGTAGTAGTAGTAGTAGTTTTTTATAGTAGATTTAGTCCCTCTTTAGGGCGAGGGCCAGATGCAAAAAAGTATACCAATGCTTATTCTGTTACCCTCGTAAAATAAAGAATTGTCATTGTCATTGTCATTGTCATTGTCTCTCTCTCTCTCTCTCTCTCTCTCTCTCTCTCTCTCTCTCTCTCTCTCTCTCTCTCTCTCTCTCTCTCTCTCTCTCTCTCTCTCTCTCATCATTGTACGTATGTAAATGTGTACGTGTGTGTATGCTTGTGTCTCTGCGTGTTTGCGTGCGTGGGTGTGTGTCGTGTGTGTGTGTGTGTGTGTGTGTGTGTGTGTGTGTGTGTGTGTGTGTGTGTGTGTCTGTCTGTGTGCGCGCGTGTGTGTGTGTGTGTGTGTGTGTGATATGTTTGCGAGGGGATGGGATGGGTGAGGGGATGGGCGTCATGTCATGTCACGTCTTGTCTTGCAATATAACACGTTGTCATCCTTCAAATCAGTTATCCATCTTTGTTAACAGACAAAGTTGCGGACTAAACCAGTCTTGGCACAAATAGACCCACTCTTCCAGGGGTACCAGAGTCGTTGTCACGTTTTAGATTTAGTCGCAAACGAAAGACCAAAACTTGCATAATTAAAAACAACCCCAACACAGTTCGTTGTACTCAGTTCAACGAAGAGAAAAAACACACATATTTGGTGCGCTGATTATAATCAGACACACTTCAGACTTACGACCCACACGCACGTACACATACACTCTTCAAAAAAAGTTAAGGATCGGTAGAAAAAACGGATTTAATTATAAAGAAACGCCAAAAAATTAAACATCGACATAATAATTAAAAGATTAATGTGTTTGAATTAACAAATGAACAATTAGTCTTGACCTAGAATTTTGTTTGGCAGGCAGAGTTATTTCCCTTTGTGGGACTTCTCAAAAGCTTCTGCATTTTGGAAGAAAAATGGTGGTTTTTTTATAGCCCCATGAAATGTGCGGAACGCATGCCAGGGCAAAAGGTTGTGATGCACGTGCTACAACAGGGTCCTGGCAATGAACATCGCTCACCAGCTTGTGTTTAAAGGTTGACACGCTGACACAATTATGCACAGTAGCAACATGCCCCCACGAAGAAAACTGAGCGATTTGGATAGAGGAAGGGCAATAGGATGGCTACAAGACGGTGTTGCTGCCAGGCAAGTGGCCCAGAGGCTTACAGTGGCTCCCTCTGTCATCATCAGACTACTGTAGAACAGAGATTCCACGCAACTGGAAGAGTGCAGGAGCGACAACGTTCTGGTCGGCCCAGAGTCACCACACAAAGAAAGGATCGCTTCATTCAGAGGCAGGCCATGCAACAAAGAATGGCTACGGCAAACAACATTAGGCAACGCCTACAAGCTACCACCAACACTGTTGTTAGTGGTCAGACGATCCGAAACCGCTTACACAACTTTGGCTTGCGTGCAAGGCGTCCAGTCCGAGGAACAACCCTGACTGCTAATCACCGAGCAGCTCGCCGAGCCTGGTGCACTCAACATGTGAGGTGGCAACGTCAGCAGTGGGCTCAGGTGTTGTTTACAGATGAGTCCCGCTTTTGCTTGGAACCTGCTAATGGTCGCATCCGAGTGTGGAGGCGTCGCGGAGAGCGCTTCGCAGAAGGCGCTGTTCTGGAACGACAGTGTTTTGGCGGAGGCTCTGTGATGGTCTGGGGAGGGATCAGCACACGTCTAAGGACACCTCTGTACCATGTAGTGGGCAACTTGACCGGTGTCCGCTACCAGAATGAGATCCTGCAACCCCTGGTCGTTCCAGCCCTCCAAGCGATCGGCCCTCGTGCGATTCTTCAGGATGACAACGCACCTCCCCATCGCTCTGCAGCTGTAAACACCTTCATCCAGCAGGCCAGGGTCAACAGGATGCTGTGACCAGCCAACAGCCCGGACCTGAACCCCATAGAGCACATGTGGGACGAGCTTTGTCGTCGGGTACAGCAACATCACCCTCCTCCTGCCAATCTGGGTCAACTGCTGCAATGGCTCCAGCAGGAGTGGAATGGAGTTCCCAGAGCATTCATATGCAACCTGATCCACTCCATGCGCGAACGATGTGTTGAATGCCTGGCACACAACGGAGGCAGGGCACACGCGTTATTGACACTGATTCACATTGTTGTGAATTCCATTTTCGAGGGTTGTCACGTTTGACACACTCTAGCTAAACTGATTGTCGCTGCCGCGTTCGATCTTTGCTTTGTTTGTCATTACTCCTTGGTTGTTCAATAATATACTTTTCTAAAAATGAAAGAATTCGGTCTTGTCTGTTTTGTGTAGCGTGCTTAACTTTTTTTGAAGAGTGTACGGATCTTATTTGCACCTGCGGGTAGCTACACTATAGCATTGTGTTTCTATCCACTCTGGAAATGGGTGTACGATGACAGAAGGTGAAGGAAGGTCAGTGGAACGAGGGGTAGCAGTAACACACTCAAGGGCACACGGAGACAACGAGGAATCATGTGCACCTGCAGCTGAACGCACTTGGACTGAAGAGAATGAGAATGGGGTGTGTTAGATACAGCCCATGTACATAATGTAGAGGTCCAGTTCTTGGTATTTGTGAAAATGTTATACCTGTGTGTCCAGCGAGTGACAACAACAACAACAACATCATCAACACCAACACCAACAACAACAACAACTACAGATAAACCAAACCAAAACACACACAAAACCGAGGCAGTTTGATTCGACTGGAACGATAGTCACAGCACTGATGCAGGTACGACATTTAAAAACTGTGATTTATTATGGGGGCCAGGAGGCCCCCATTCTATACGGATAGTTTCGAGGTTGACCATGGGCAGCGCCATTTTGTTGTGAAATACGTCATCAGTTTGTGTACACAGGAAGTTGTGACATCCGTCACCCTATGGGAGGGGTGAAGGCAACATTGTTCATCTGTAGAAAGTTGTGAAATCCGTCACCCTATGGGAGGGGTGAAGGCAAAATTGGTCATCACTGAGTTTGTGTAACACAGGAAGTTGTGAAATACGTCACCCTATGGGAGGGGTGACAGCAAAATTGTTCAACAAAAACATCATAGGTCGAATTGTGCAGGGTCAACCGCAACAAACTCAAACCGAGCCATTCATACTTAGCAGTATTTGAGTGACTTATATACCGACATTTTTATTTCTTATTTTCAGCACAGGTGTAGGAAAAATCATGAACCAAAATGTTATTTATTTTCTAATTTAACATTTTTTTTACAAATGTGACCATGGTCTTTTAAACAAACAGTGACATTAAACATTGTTATGTTAAGAAAAAGAAAAAAGAAAAAAGGCTTTTGTGCACAAATCAGAAAATACATTGTACATTTTACCTACAGGCCAAACAGTGTCTGTTGGCGGCAAAGGACCCAGCAAGTTGCTATTTTTAGATCAGTGGCTGTCAAGAACAGGCGCCTACATTTGGATGTGTCCACTGATAGTAGGTTTGGTTGTGATCAATCAGAATGATGTGGGAATAAAAATGTATGACAGTTTGGTATGATGACATGTAATTCACATATGCTGAAATGTAATATTATACATGATATAATATTATTATGGCTGTTGCCATGACCATGAACCCCAAGAAAGGTTTAATGTTATGTAAAATCAAAATACCAAAATCAAGCACCTACTAATCTGGTCTACGGTGCGGGAAGATTGAGGCCTTCGTGAAATGTTCAACGTTGGCCAATAATAATTTTAACAATGTACGTACGTTGTGTCGTTTTTGGCTCACGTAAGTGTAGCCTATGCGATCGTAACTTTGTCTGTCTGTGCGTGCGTGCGTATGTGCGTGCGTGCGTGCGTGCGTGTGTATGTCTGTGGTAGAAACTCTAACATTTGAAGACGTCACATTACATTGACGTCACATTATGACGTAAGAGGGTTAGACGTCACGCGAAGGAAGTACTGAAAGTCTCGGTCATTATTATTTTGAGCGGGCCGAGACTAGTTGGCAGTCGTGTCCCTGTAAGTAGGCTACATGCAGACAGACAGATCTAGATCTAGTGTCTCGCTTTCTTGCACAGTTTCACCTATGCTCTTTCTGTGTGTGTGTGTGTGTGTGTGTGTGTGTGTGTGTGTGTGTGTGTGTGTGTGTGTGTGTGTGTGTGTGTGTGTGTGTGTGTGTGTGTGTGTGTGTGTGTGTGTGTGTGTGTTACTGTTTGTCGATTTCTTACGTGAGCCTTGATGGCTTCGCCTCTTGTTTATTATGTTTTATTTGATAAATATGTCTTCCCAACATATTACAAATCAAACAGATATAAAGTCTTAGAGAACTACAATAATTATTGTTGCCGTCAAAACCTTGCAAGGCCTCAACAGAGATATGTATAGATCGCCAACTTCGCCGCGCCGCGCTCATGGCTCAGTATTGAACTTGCGTCAAGGCCGATGCGCGTAGATTCCGAGAATGTTTACTTTCGGTTAGATTCTTCGACAGCATTCGCAGAGGTGACTGTCGTTACTGAGGTGAGTAAAACTGACCATCGAAAGGAAAATAAGATTCACATTGGTAATACTAATAATATACTTGAACAAGCATGTATCTACCAAAACTGTATGGGAGCACATAGTTGGAAAGGCGTGGTGAAGCGATAAAATCGAATCGTCCGTCTCAGTCAGTGCACTGATCAGTCACCACGATTGAACGTCACTGTCTGTATTTTGTATGTAAGCAGAGCTTCCAAACTAGTTAAATCCTGAATTCAAGGGCGGATCTGGGGGGGGGGGGTTACACGGGTTACGTAAACGAACCCCCACCCCCCCACACACCCAAAAAAGAGGTAATTTATTGGCTCAGGATGCACCAGATAGCTCTATTTTGCTTCTTTGGATAAAAAAAAATTTCCGGGGGGGCATGCCCCCGCACCCCCCTAGAGGCTTAGGCGCCTTCGGCGCCGTCAACTTGTATCTTCGCAGTCATTTTGTAACCCCCCCCCCCCCCCCCCCTCCAAAGTGAATTGATCCGCCCTTGCCTGATGTAGTTTACAAAAACAAAACAAAATCTCATTCCTGTTCCATTGTTCTTGTAGTTGTGATATATTATAGTGAAACTGAAAGTAAGTATTAAAAGCAGAAAAGCCGGACTGAATCAGGTAATTGGGTTGGGAAAGTTTTGCTAAGAAATCCTGTTATTTCCCTGGTAGTGGGGCTCGTATGTTGCAGACGCACTCATAAATCATTCACATCTTGCAACAAACATCATACTTTGTGGTATTGTTCCTTATAATTATTTAAGGGATTTCAGATACAGAGCCACTTCAGAAATCGTTTTTTTTGGTCTTTGATAGGGAATAAAAGGCTGCATTTACAGCAGACGAAATTCGTACCAAAAGCGCTCAGCAGTAAATATTCCCAACTCAGCAAATGTAAAATTCAATGGTTTACCATGCACCAGAAGTTGTCTGCTGATAACACATGCATGACATAAATACTCTTATGGGTATTTTTGTGTTCTGGTATTTAATTTGATCGTTTTTAGAATTTTATATATCCGCAGCATGAAAATTCAAGATGGCGGCCTCCGCAACATTGCGTGTTTTGATTTGAGCGAAAACAACGTTTCTGAAGGTAAGTTTTCAAGAATACGCATCCATTCACCAATGTCACATCATTTTACTGTTTAATTCTCCCCTGGGGTCTGTTATTCATCGGGTGAAGCGCTGAAATGCAGAGACTTTGTTTAATCTTGCAATAGCTCATTGACTCTCAGCTGGATTGTGATGCTGATAGATCTAGATCTATCTGTTGATTACAAGTAAGGAAATCATGATCGCCACGCTGGTGATTTTAAACAGATTAAACGAACTTTGAATAAAAGGCGAGGAGAAAGACATTGTTCCTGGCATAATAATTAGTCCTGCCTACGTTAAGGACTTCCATAAGGTGGGGAGGGGTAGAGTCAAAAACTGAGTGAGGGTAGGCCAGATAGTAGGATGACCAGCTGGAGATAAAAACACTCCACTCCCCATGTCTTTACAGTGTTGTGATCAAACTTTCAAAGACGGTAGGTAACAGACAAAAGCATACAGTGTATGCTAATCAAATGAGATAAGTGGTTTTGAAAAATGAAGAGGTACCGCTCTTTGAGTTTTACAATTTTGGTTTGTTGCTTGTTTCTCATCCTTTTGCTTATTTTAAGTTGACCGTGCATTGGTGTGAATTTTATAGAGTTACACCACATGCCGGTTCCTGGGAACAAGCGTTCTGCATTTATTCCGGTGCCACAGAAGGGAGCCGATTTCACTAGTACTACTGTATCAAGGTTTGTTACCTAATACATCTTAACAGTAAGATTTTTTTATTTGTATTAATTGGAACATGTTTGCACATCATTTGTAAGCGACCTCTGTGAATTTGATGGGTTTAACGTACGAACCCTCACTATGGTCAACATTCTGTTAGCGACTGTTTGAAGCGAATAAATGTAGCGGTCAGAAAGATTCCAGAATCAGTTGGGTCACTGGAAACTGTGTTTGTTTGTTTTTTAACCTGAAACAGTAAGAATTATACGAATTCATGAAATACAATTTTCTTTCATTTTGGTCTGTTGTGTGAAGACTTGCTAACCCGGCTTTGACCGACTCTCTGAGATAGTAAACATTATTCAAATACATTCAAATAAAAATGTCACTTTTCATCTTTTGTGTGAAGGGTACCACAGGCTGATTTCCTGCACCATGGATGTAGAGGAGACCAGACAGTCTGCTTCTCATTCCAGCTGTGTTGCGTTTTTTTCTGCTCGTGAAGTGTATCGCCACATTGCCAAAGCCATTGGCCAAGAGAAGTCACCCTGTCTGCCCATTTTGCATAGCCTTACAGGCTGTGACACTATGTCGTTCTTCAATGGTATTGGGGAATCAGAAGGCTTGGGAAGTATGGCAAGCATTTGAAGACGTCACTCAAACTTTCTTCAGGTTGTCTGCTCCTCTTTGTAAGCTGAGTACCACTGACAGGGCAGCACAAGAGCTTTTTGGTGTACATTTGTAGGACAAAACCAGCAACGTACTGGGTGTAAACAGTGCTAGACGGTACCTCTTCAGTAAAAAGAGCTGCCAAATTGACCATAATCCCCTTACAAGAGAGGTGCTGCTGCAGGACATGAGATTGAGAAGAGCCATCTACCTATTATTAGACTTCCAAACTCTGTGGGCTGGCAGTTCAAGGCTGGAAAGTGGGAGTCATTCTGGACGAGCTTTCAAGAGGTATCCAGCGTGTGCCGAGAACTCATGAGGTGTGCCTGCAAGAAGAGCTGTACAACAAAACGCTGCAAATGCTGCTAAGAAGGACTGCAGAGCACAGCTCTCTGCAAATGTGCTTGCATGCCTGTGAAAACTGTCAGCATCTAAACTGTGCAAAAATATTATTGCACCCATTTTCATACCCCAACTCAAACTTTTATTCCTGTGTCATTTTATTCAAACTGTCTATGCCATTAAAGGCTCGCATCTTCGCTATCTGGCACATTTTTTTTAACATCATCATTTACGCCGTCAAAATAAGGATACCCTTGACGTGACAAAGAGATGTGACAAAAACTTCGGGTACCTTTTAAAAAGCCGACGACAATTCCTGAGGCACAACTGGGTCACTGCTGTTGTATACGAAGAGAAAGTCAACTTAATTATCCATCCAGAACAGGTTGTTTTATTTCGCCATCTTGCATATTTCTAGTGTTGTGCCATTGTACCTACTGATGTATGTGTCGATCTCACGGATGAGATGTTTATGTGTCAAATTTGAGGGATACCCAAGTCAACTAAAATCCATGTATTTTAGCAATGACCAAGTGGGTTGCGTTGAAACTTTCAGGAATGTGTGTCTACGCACGAGGCGTAGTTCAACCGTTTGAGTACACTTTCAAATCTTCACGAAATAATATTTTAAAAACTGCCACAGGTTTGTTGACTTACATCCCACATATTTTTGACTTCGCATGTATATATGACAGATGGTTGTTTCAAGTACTGCCAAAGTTTCTTTTGAGTATAGACACTTGCCGGAATGTGCTAGTTGTGTAAACACATGAGAACAAACAACGTTTTCGAAATACAGCGATTATGAATTTTAGTCGACTTTTGAGTTGATACATTACATTTTTATCAGTTTTATTTTGGGGGTACCCTTATTTGGGCGGCGGTCAAATAACCCATGTAAAGGCCACCTTTTATCTTAAAAGTGTTCCAGTTAGCCAAGTTGAGTGCCCTCAATAGCATACATTGAATATAACAGCACAGGAATGAATGTTTTCGTTTTGGTATGAAAATTGGTGCAATATATTTATTTTTGCACAGTTTAGGTAATCCACAAATTCTTCAACCCTGCCACCCACACCGTCCAATCATTCTCTGCACCAACAATACATGTATTGTTTTGTTTAAAAATGTGTTTGTGTTAGTTTCTATTGCAAGAGAATGTCTTGTAGCATCAAAAATGCCTAAATACCCTTTTATTGGCGGCCATTTTGAAAATTGTAAAAAAACTACTGATTTCTTAATTTTTTCACGGTGGCTCTGTATCAGGTTTTGTTAAGCAAAAGCAAATGTCCATTTACGCCAAATTTGCTGTTAATCACATGAAGTGAAATATGCCTAACATACCCAACCTACACTGGCGGCCATTTTGAAAAATTGTTTAAAAACTACCCATTTTTTTATTTTTCGCGATGGCTCTGTATCAGGTTTTGTTAAGCACATAAAACTCTTCATATTTGCTTAATTTGGTGTTTGTTGCATGATTTGAATGATTTTGCAACATAGGAGCCCCACTATGGGTTAATAAGCATCTCTTTGTCCAACTATTTACACAATTTATTTGACTAGTTTGTGTATTTATTTCTAGACTACAAGAACTTGCAGTTGCTGATACATTTATTCATCATTGATTGCATTTCATTGTCACAGCACAAAACACTGAATGACACATACTGATTGACGAGCATGGCAATAGCCTTCTCGTTTTACAGTATAGGTACTGATAGTTACATGCAAGTTTGAATATCACTTTGAACACTGCCACATTCAGTTCTTCTCATCATTGAATAATTTTGTTTCAGGAAGCAAGCACCACTTTTGTTGTTGATGAAAACCCAATACAGTCAGAAGTGTGTCAAGCTCAAAGTACTATTTCACAAAAGGTGAGAAGTTATTCGTTACATTTGCAACATTTATTGTTAAAAATTATTAAACATAAAGGCAGAATTTGTTTGTCTTGTGATTGTGATGCCTACAACTACACCCGCTTGTGATTTCTCAGTCAAGTTACTGCAGATTTGTGTATATTTCAGTCTCATGTGGTATTTGCCATATTTTTGTGTGAACATGTGTATTTTTCAAGACTTAGATTCTGTGATAACATAAAATACCATAACACATTTGACACCAGTGCATCATATGTGACCCTCCACCACGAAATGAGTCGCATGTCACCTCGCGCGGTTCTGCGCTAGGCTTAATATAAGTCCGGGGAGTGTCTGGTAACAGTGTGAGGGTCACCTTAGTCACAGGCTTATAACTCAAACAGTTTTCGCTCTTTTCTAAAACGGTTTTCATCACTGGATAGAGCATAAAAATCTCTTTAGGAAAATATAAAAATATGAAAATCATGCAAAAGTGACATGTAACTCATTCCGTGGTGGAGGGTCACATATAATATTTTTGGATAATTCTCATTACGCATGATTTTTTATTGTGTCACTGTGTGTACATTTACATGTACATGTGTTTTTAAATGTCAACAGGTGACAGTTCCACTTCTGGAAGAGGTGTGCAGTGAGATTGCAGAAAATGAATGCCTGTCAGCTGATCTGTGAAGCCATGTAAAAACCTTGGACTGTAAGTGTTTAGGGAAAAACTGTATGAATGAATACAATTTTGTTGGAGTAGTGTTTTCACTTTTGCTTATAATGTAAAACAATTTCAAGTTTAAATTTCAAGTTATTCAGTTACGCTGAGAATAAGCTGTCATATATGAGCCAATGTCAAAAGGTGCTGTGGGTACGCTAGGTATTTTATAAGTTCTGTAACTATTTACTGAATGTACACTCAGATGGAACTTTTGGTTTTTCTGAGAGATTAATGAATAAAGATGATCGCAGAGAAAAACCAAAGACTAACTATAAACAGTTAAAATTCTGCTCCTCATTAATTACGCAAATTAGTGCTTTTTAGGGACGTATTTTGACAAGGTGTTTGAGTACTCTCGATAGTTTTAGAAAAAATGCAAATAAGCTTTTTTCTGGGCAGTTGGATTTAAACCAAATGATTGCATGAACCCCAATACATAGTTTTGTGTGTTTTTCGTCCCATTTGTCCGCTTTTTAAAGAAATTATTAAAGTTTGAAAATTGCGTGTCTAGCGTGACTCTTTGCGTCACAAAAACTCAAACTTTAAAAAAGCTTCCAAAAAATGTTGTTGTTCAACTAGATACACAAAAGAACCAGTTTTGAACAAAAACTGTCGGTGAAAAGGAAAAACAATGAAAATAACCACTATATTTTGAAGTTTGGTACCATTTCTGGCTAATTTAAGCTTTGTCGTCACAATGTCACACTAGACACTTTTTATCAAATTTCATTTTTTTTCCACAAAATTTTTAATTTCTTTCTTTTATGCGCTTTTAACTTGATTATATTTAATCTACACCCCAATACTCATATGCGAGCTCAGTAGAAATGAAAGTTCTAGAAAAAAATGGAAAAAATCAGGTTTATGTCCTTACATGCCACAAGAGACACTCGTCAAGCCTCAACTTAACGGCCAAATAACACAGCCGTTGTGAAAGATTTTCCCTTTTCTCCTTTAGAAACTATATACTGAATGTGTTAAGCAACTCAAAACACCAGTCATTTTACTTTGGATGTACTTTGATTTTCGAAGCTGTCAGACAGCACCTTTTGACATTGGCTCATATACATGACAAGTAAGCAGTGCTCCCTGTATGGCATACGTGTAATTATTGTTGATCATTCGCGTACACATTCCAGACTTGTCAATGTGCAAGTGTTCTTTTTGGATACAATTGTGTGTGTGTTTGCCTTTCTTTTAAAGTTATACGAGGCAGGGAATTATCCCAAGATATGGACTAATAAAAATCTATTATTGTATATATATATATACAGTGGACCACCCCCCCCCCCCCCCCACCACAATTTGATAATCCCTCCCTTTTAAGACTTTATTTTGTCAGTTTGTCTGTGCATAACTTCTGTAAATTTTCCTTCATTTTAAGACTGCCTCCTTTTAAAGACCCGCTTTCTCAGATTGTTTAAGGTAATACAAAGGTGGTTCTATTGTATGTGTTCAAGTGTAAGACTTTGTGGTCTGTTTGACAGGTGCTGTTCTTCGGGACAAACTTTAGGTGTTTGAGTTATGCCTTGGTCTACGAGGGAAGTTCCGGAACGCAACCAAGGAAAAGGCTCACTCAAAGTATTTTGCATTGTACTACGCAAGCCATGCAAGCATTACAGAGGTCACCAAGTCGACTCATGCATCAGCTTCCATTTGCCTCAGGATGTTTGAAAGGCTGGTCGAAGCAACCTATGGGTGCAAACAGGAAGACAACGCGAATGACCGACCGGTGCCAGTGTGTGAGGAGGAGAAGGATGTGATCAGGTATGTTTCTGGGAGTGTGGTGAAGAAACTAAAAAAGAAAGTTTGGGGCCTCAAGAAAGGTGCATACAGATACGAGAAACTGCGCTGTTTAGAAGCACTGAGGTTCAGTGAGCTGTCAGAAAGTGATTGTGGTTCTTCAACTGACATGACAACGGTGCTTAACCGAGGAGGACTGACATATGTCAAAGACAACATTGTGCAAATGTTCCTTGACATGGAGGACATTTTTCAGAAAATGTTTTCGAAAATGCTGTCCTGCTTTTTGTTTTTAAATCCGAGTCCACCACAAGCTGAGGACAATGTCAATGATGGACAAAGTGCAGCGCGGGTGGAAAGAGTAGAGCATGAAGAACAGGTTGCGTACCAGTGACACTAACATTAACAAGGTGTGAGACGGGCAAAGTTAGCTACATATGCAGTTGATCATATCATTAGTGGCAGTCCACGGATGCTCCCCCCTTGTTTGTGTGTATGTATGTGTGCAGGTTTGCATTTCAGTCTGCATGAGGTGAGCGATAGTGATTTTTAACTGTTGGTGCTCAGTGATTTACAAGCATGTTTTCTGTTGCTATGTAAATTCTCCTGTCTTATGTAGAACACAGACACTTTGTATTACATTTTTTTTTACAATAATCTCTCTTGGTGCTGGGTACAAATATTTTAAAAGTTTTCAGGTTCATGTTATTCTCTAGTTTCACTTTTTGTTTTACGCTCGACACGTGTTTGAATCTGTATCTGTCTGCAACTGTGAGTAAGTACACCTGAATCCAACATACTAAAGAGAAATAGAGAGCTTCAGTATTTAGTCTGTACTTTAAAAAAAATTGTTATTGCTTGCATTTTTCTTCCGTTGTATTTTTTATGTCTTGAAAATAATAAAAATTGCTTTGAAAATGTATTGTGTACCGCAGTCAGAAGTAATTTATTACTTTTGGGAGTTTAGTAACGTGATATCAGTTTTCAATTGTTCGTTCACTTATATTGCTTTCAGATTTAACACACAAGAAACAGTTGCACGGTTTTCGTTGCGAAAATGTGCATTGGCAGTGCTACGCGATCGAATAGTGTATTATGTACACGCGGTGTTCTTCTGGAAAAGACCGAAGCGACATGTGACGTCAGTCGTTCAGCCCGCGAGCGGTGGGAGGGGGATGGGGGGGGGGGTTCACATGGTTTGTTTGTTTGTTTGTTTCAGACCCACACCCATATACACACATTTCACATGTAAACCATTTGTCGGCCCCCTGTCGATATTTATCGACTAAGTTCCTTCTTACACGAATGCCATTCACAAACGCAATACCCTTGGTGTCTTTCAATCATCATGCTTTGTAAATTGATCAGGTCGTCACGTGTCAGTTGGCATAATTTATGCACTTCGTGATATCACACCACATACAAAAAAGGATACAGCGGAAATGATTGGATGGCGGCCCCCAATTGAGTATTAATAGAACAGTTATCAGTCGCTGATATCACACAGTATCCGTGAACTGTCACTCTGTTAAAATAAACAAATAAAGGAAACGCTTTGTGTTTGAAAAAGCATAACGCACAACTGCACGTTGTTGCTACTATCAGCTCCGAAATTTAAATCAGATAAAACTCGTTTCCGGAAGAGAAAGAGACAGAGAGAAGGGTAAATCTTGAACCGGTTCTGCGATATTTTATTGCGAAGAACCAGGAATGTTGTCGTAAGTTTAAAAACAGACGCAAAACACCGTGAGAGAGACACCCGTGAGATAATAATCGTTCAAATCACACGTGTGTATTATCATGTAAATGAGGTCATGTCAAGCAAGTCTGGCAGGGACCTGTTTTTCCACGTCATTATAGAAACAAAAATTGCGCTCGCTAATTACCCTCGATGACTCTTTAGAACTAACACGTTGTCACAACCCGAGTTTTTGAGATGTAGAAAAAGCCAGGATATTTTTAATGATGTAAAAAAATACAGGATGTTGTACATTTGTGCTATTTGCAACACTAATTATTGGAGTCCAAACACTATTGTGGAATGTATGCGGGTTGGTTTGAGGTGCGTTATTCCTGTAACATCGCATATGTTTGCAAGGTTGTGTCCGAATCGTGGAACGGGCTATAGTCACCCGGTAACGCGCGGTGAACAAACTAGGTCAAGCTGCAGAAAACAAAAGTTTGCTAATATGTGTTGGGCACAGTAGTGCAGTCTAAATAATGTACATCTCATTTAGTAAGGTAATATAATGTAATGCATAAATTATATTATAGCGTATCTATAGGCTATTTAGCAAGTAAAGGAATTAATATAGTTCTAGGTCAGCGGTGTACGAATACACGTTGGCACCCCGTCAACGAAATAGGCCCGGTTTTGGGTTAGTACTACCCGTGAGAGACAACGGTACGGTCGCAGACGTATTGGCGGGCGCGAGTGCTCGCATCAACCGGCGGTTTTGGCCGGAGAGAACGGAGGAGGGACGTATGATTACGTGAAGGCGTTAAGACTGGACAGTGGGAACGCTGTCGGAAGGTGACTGCGGTTCACGGTGACGCATGAAGGGCGACGTGGGTCACTCCGACAAGAAGGTTCCACACAGATTGTACGCGGGACCACCAGAAGACGGCAAGAGGAAGGGGTTTGGTCAGCTCTACATGTCTAGGAATCTGGGGAACAGCTCTGAAGGATGGAGCTGGGAACGACGAGCTTAGGCAGTCGGGGACCTTTCTAGTGGGTCAGAATCAGAACAGCTGCGGCATTCTGAGGAGGGAAGGACAAGGAGGCCTTGGTGGGCATTGTGTATCCCTGAAAAGCTAAGTACCCTGTCGCTGTTATAGTATGTGTCTGTGTTCGTGTGATTGGGTGATGCAACATTGTTGAGCGCCGGAGACGAACACGGACTATAGAACAGGGGGGGTGTTTAGGACTGGATTCCAGAATAATTTTATGTGAATTCATGTGTTGTCAATGTTGTAGTATTTGTATGGCGTACGCGTTAATTGTGTGGATGTTATGTGTATAAATTTGTGTATTTTATATAAAGCTTATAAGTTACATGTGGTTCCTTTAGTTGTTTATACATAGTGACGTCTATCTCCACTTGTAATCTTTCTTGGGTGTGTGGTGAGTGAATGAGTTGGGTGTTTGCGTGTGCTCCCAAGATTGCTCAATCTTGAGGGGATAAGCCGTCACGTGTCACACGTCACGCCACACTTTCAGAGTGACGTTTCTTTGCCTTGACGTAATAGATTGCACGAGGCTTTAGAAGAGATCGAGGTTCCAAAACAAGCGTCTTCAAGTTTAGCTGCCTCGTCTGCAAGACATTTTCAGTAAAATACACGTAAGTACAGTATGTAGGATAAACAGAATACTACATGGCTTGCTGTTTCGTACCAGAGTTTACACTCGTTGCTTTTTCAAATAGTCAACAGCTCGCTTTCGCTCGCAGTTCAATATTTAAAAAAGCAACTCGTGTAAATCTGGTACGACACAGCAAGCCATATGTAGTATTCTCTATTTAATCACAAGCAGTTCGTGTTAAAAAGTCACGCGTTCAAACGATAATATCCACTGAGATTCAGTAGTGTCCGGACTGAAGAATTATTTATATAGTGTTGAATTTTAAAAATGGGTGAAAATAGTCAAATCACTATATATATATATATATATATATATATATATATATATATATATATATATATATATATATATATATATATATATATATATATAGTGTTTCTGGTTCACACCAGAAATTCTAGTTGCTACCAGAATTCATATATAGTTTCTATTTCTGGTTGTTACTAGAATAATTACCTTATAACACTATTTCTGGCATATATTAGTTTCTGGTTTACACCAGAAATTCTGGTCTTACCTACATATATTGTGTCTGGTTCTATTATTGTTTCTAACTGATTCTGGTACTGGTAAATACCAGTTATGTTATTGTTCTAAGGGTATAACTCATAGCATTGTTTATAGTTGCTACCAGATTTAGCAATATTTCTGATTTAGATAAGCAACCTGAGTGGTTATTTTTAGTTACAATTCCTTCAATAAAAGATAAGTTAAAGCAACCTCTGTCTTCGGTGTCTTATATGTATGCTCCTCTGCCTGTGCTATATAGCCTTGTCCTTCCACTCGACCTTACCACACAATGTTGATATATTACCGAAGAAAAAGATGAGAAGCCGTATTGGAAAATTAAAATATAATGAAGCATTTGAATATAATGGTTTAATAAATGAAGTTTTGACATATGCTTCCCCTGCGTTTGTATGTGTTATAGCCCGTCTATCAGATGTACGTAGCCCTCGTACTTTTAATTTGCAGTCAAGAACATTTCCAAAAGCCAAAACGTAAACCAATTACACAATACGAACAATTTGAAACACATACACACACACACACACACACACATACACACACATACACACACACACACATACAAATACACACACACACATACACACACACTAATGCGCGCGAACACATACGCACAAATTACAATGACATTTCCCATATTCAATTCATTTATTGATTGCATCATGCACATTCCTTTCTTGCTATGCTGGAACTGCATCATTTGCTTGGAAGAACAAATGAAAAAGAATCGTATTACGTTTTGGTGTTTGATAAGTAAGTAGCTCAATATTGAAAAGCACATCTGCAGAAATGTAGAAAAAACACACTCACAATCAAAGGAACCCATCACACCATACACTACGTACATCGAAGAAAGTTAGGAAGAAATCCACTGACAGCCTTTCATGTCCACTTGACTTGAGAAGTCGGTCTAACCAAAACGGCATTGTTTAAATTGATAATGTCTAACAAGAAAACTGTCTCTCATCGTCCCAAGATCTATACAGTTAAGATTGGGGGTTGTAATCATGTGACCACACACCAGGAATACCTTTAAATAAACGTTTGAGCGTCGAGTTACTCAAAGTGAAAATGGCTGTGTTGTGAGTGGGAATCCCAGACTGCAATTCTCATTGCGACGCCTTCTTGCGCCAGTCATAATTTTCGACCTACCTTTTCGCCCCTGAGTGTTTTATACGCTATTCATATGGATACAGATTTGAAATTGAGCCGATAGCTAAAGAGTTCCTTTTGGGTACTGAATAGATGACAACACACGCGAGAAGGTCTTAGAATAGTGTTTGAGCGTTTTATTTTTCAAATCTGAATGCTGTGTTTGGAAGTAATTTCAGACCGTGATACTCTCCAACGGTCTGTGTGTTTGTTTATGTTGTGCAAAGCGTTTTAGCCCTGAATGGTATGGAATATGCTTGCGTTTGCTAGACTGTAGGTTTGGCATCCTCAATCCAACGGTATTAATCTGCTTTGACGAATGAGTATCTATGAGGACTAAATAAAACAAAACGACGAACGGAATCCGGCTCCTGACACAGGAGAGCTGGGCGAAGCAAACCGCTCACTGATTAAAATTCATTTAATTATTTGTCATGGTTTCGGAGCAGTTTTGACCAAATGATTGCAGGTGTTTCTAAATTATAGTCCAGCGAATGTCGCTTGACATTTTTAAAAGGTCCAAATCGTCGAACAAACGTTCAAAATGGCGCTTTAAGTGTACTATGCCACAAGGTCTACCCTACACTAAGCGTCGTTACACTCAATACCCTTGGGGATGCATACATGGCCAACGTAATTCGGCCAACCCAGATTCGAGGGTTCGACCACCTTCAAGGGTTGTCATACCATATATCGCAACCATAGGACAGTGCATGGCAAGAAAGCTTACCTGAATGTACATGCATTTCTGATCGATCAGAAATGATTCAAACATATTTACTTACATGAGATCCGTTGCAAACAAAACAAAATGTATCATTACAAGTTCTACTGCACGATAACCTATTTGTGTGCCTGACTTTGGCTGTCGCGGTCCTCAAACTAGAGAGTACACACAACTTAAAGTAAAGACCAAGCAAACAAACACATCAACACACACGTAACTCTCATCCTCCAAACTCATTTGATTCTAAGTCAACATTTAGTCGTACCCAATCAGCACAAAGTCACAGGTACCCTGATCCCATGCCACTACGACCCCCCAGCTGGTGACACACACACCACACGCATAATCATACCCCACTTCGCTGTGCTCAGTTCCGTACAGCAGTCGCCTCCACTCTCCATTTCTGGACCTCACTAACACACACTGACTGCGGAAACATGCCACGTAGATGTTACCAGCCCTGTCCACAGCCACTTGTGAGGGACGTTTCATGTCTGCGTGGGTCAGTGTGCCAACAACCTCATCGGAGCCTGTATCCACTATGTACACCGCGTCTTGCGAATTATCAGACACTAAGATGTGACCGTTCTCTAGGCAAAGATGTTGAGGCGAACACAGACCCTCAAACGTGCTGGCATCCAGGACCGTTCTCATAACGTTACCTTCGCGAGTGACGATGTCAACACGTGCGAACTGATCGTTGTTTGCACTGCAGCTGACAATGAGAGTGTCATCGAGACTATTTCCTGCTATCCCGCAGTAAGTTGCTAGCGTCTGGAATTCTGATTTAACGTCCACCTGGTCGTCCACGTTCAGCAGGTAGATGGTGTTGGTTGTGGTTGTAGCGGCGATCAAGCCATCGTGCAAGAGCGCGAGGCGTAAAGGGGGCTGAGTGAGTTCGATGCTAGCGTACACACGGTAAGGTGGAGTCAGTCCCAACACCTTCACCGTCTTGTTGTTGGAATCTGCCATGACCAGTCTGTTGTCTTGAGTACTGACAATGGCGGTGATGAAAGGTTTGCTTTTGTCCTTTGGGGTTGCAGGATTGGAGCTAAAGACACGTCGTGTGGTCATCGTCATAAAGTCCTTTTGTTCTGCTGATTGCTCCTCATCATCTGTAAATTGAGACTTTCTTGTTTTTGTACATGTGGTAAGAATGATGAAGGCACTGCTTTTACAGTACCTGCATGTCACTCTATGATATTTATAGCTGTGACCAAGAAAACTACATGTATTACAAAAAAGGGAATAGGAAAAAGAAATGGAAAAAAAAACCAAGTAAAATATTGAAGAAAGATCGATTCATTGGTAATCAAACATTATCCACAGCTAGAAAAGTGAAGTTATGTTGCTCATTGACCTAAAACTTTAAAAAGAAAGTAGGCGTTCCTGTTTGCGAGTGTGTGTGTGTGTGTGTGTGTGGGTGTGTGTGTGTGTGCGTGCGTGCGTGCGTACGTGCGCGCGCGCGCGTGTGTGTGTGTGTGTGTGTGTCTGTCATATCTGTCTGTCATGTCTGTCTGTGTAAAACTGCTTACCGGTGTAACGCCTTCTGGCCACTTCTGCTCCGGTCTGTTGTTCTTCAGTACACTGCACAGGGAGATGAGAGAATGCAGCCCACGTCACTTCCGGTCGACGCTGTGGGGGCACCAGTTGTGACAGGACTTTATGCACTTCCGGTTCCTGTTTCAAGACGTCGTGCAGGTGGCTGGCATCAACTTCCATTAGAAATTCCACGCGTTTTGTGAGATTAAGCAGACCGTCGAAGATGGAATCGGTGGAATAATGTATTCAGTAGTTCCTCGGGTATGTTTTCTTTTTGCAGTTCTTTTATCACATCAGTGTAGAGTTCTTCTGTGTGCTCTGTGAGAAACTTGGTCACGATGACCTCTCTTTCAGCAGCGCGTATTACTGTGCTCCCTTCCTTTCCGTTTAGCGCGGATTCCTTCTCTTCACCCCAGTCTGATTTCAGGACCATCACTCTATCACCGACTGAAATCATTGAAATCATTGAAATAAATTGCAAATCAATGCCTCAATTTTGTTTCGCAGCAATTCAACGGAGAAATTTATAATTTATGCCCGTGTCGGACATCAGTAATCAAAGAATGTTACAAGGCGCTAACTGAGTTTGAACAAAAAACAATCATGCTTTACCATTTTCTTCCGGACTTGACCACACGATTAACTAACCAGTGTTCGAAAGATTTAAAGCCTGCGCAAGTAATGTAGGCTTTTTTCCCTTTCCTTTTTTCAGAATTAATGTGTGCAGTCTGGTTTGTGTATAACACTATGCTTATCGGAACTGATACTTACCGGAACCAATCTCTTCCAGATCAGTTGCCACGTGCATCTTAACTGGGAGATGGCCTTGAACCGTAATTACAGTGTGGCGTTGAGTCAAGGTCACGTTTTTTGCCGTAGAGATGAGCAGGTCACCCGAAGGTAGTTTCGTCAGTTGACTTACTGAATCTGTTTTACAAAACCAAGGTAAACGTGCAGTATTATTAAACAAACTTATTTACTATTACTTACATTGCTTGAATAGTATCTGCTGCGTCTAAGATAACAGTTGTTAAATACAAGACTGAAATAAAACTTTATTGTCACTAAACCATGTTTTCATGACTTTTTTTGTCCCATCGCTATGCATTCTGGGTCGATTAATTCCTCCCAGTGGAAAGCTGGCAGCTACCCAGTCGTGTGCGTTTTTAGATGCAATCAGTCATCAGCACTTCTGGAAGAATGACCGCGCTATTTTTACGTGCCGCAGTGGTGTCAGGTCCATCCGTTCAATGCAGAACGAAATTCAACTACCAAAGAAACGTTTAATTAAACATCCATACGATCACTATTGTCTGAAATACGAGACGTTTAATGAGGAATACTCACGCGACCAAAGAGAATGCATTAGATAAAGCGTATTTGCACACTTGGGCCACATATGTAAGTTTAGTGTGTACGTAGTAAATTACATTTCCGAAATCGATTTAAAAAATGTATCTTATTTCTTGTCGGTTCCTGATTCAAAAAACATATAGATATAATTTGTTTGGATTAAAAACAAGCTCAGAAAGTTAAAAAGAATAGAGATACAAAAAAGCGTGCTATTCTGCTGAGCGCAACTACTACCGCGCTATTCTAGATTGTCAATTTCACTGCCTTTGCCACGAGTGATGGATTGACGATGCTACGAGTATACGGTCTTGGTGAACAAATGCAGTGCGTTCAGTTTCATTCTGTAAGTTCGACAGCTTGACTAAATGTTTTCTTTTCGCCTTACGCGACTTGTCTAGCTAGTATTCCCTAACCCAATGTATTGCTTTCAATGCATTGTTGTTGTTTTCTCAATACCTTCTTTGTCGCTGGGTTGATCGTTGATAGTTATGACATGATCTGCAATGATGAGATCTCGTGCTTCTCTGATCATGACCTGCATATTCAGAAAAGGGCAAATCAAGAACACTAAAACCAAATCCTGTTTCTATTACTGCTATCGGCAGGTTTCACAATCTTCAATCACAGACTTCCTTTTTTTTCAACAAAATCAATCTTGACAGAGACCTTTGAAATAATGTTTTTATTAAAGCCTTAATTACATCCTCCTGGATGAAATCAAGACAAAAACTTGTATGCAGACGCATTCTTGTCGACATAATGTGATATCTTGTTACATTACTCTATCAAACAAAGGGATAGACTTAAACAGAATTGGATAACCATTTATTCAAAGAATATTGTCCAGAGGCTTTAATAAATTAAGCAATAACAATGCAAGCAAAATATCATTTCCGAGCTCAGTGAAAAAAGCAGCAAATAAGGACTAATTATGGGAATTCCGTTCTTCTGAACTGCTATTTCGCTGTGATGCACGTCATGAGCATACCTTCAAAAAGTAACAATGTTAATTGCACTCCATTTCTCTTTTTATATTTAGTCAAGTTTTGACTAAATATTTTAACATCGAGGGGGAATCGAAACGAGGGTATGGTGTATGTGCGTGTGTCTGTGTGTGTGTCTGTGTGTGTGTCTGTGTGTGTGTGTAGAGCGATTCAGACTAAACTACTGGACCGATCTTTATGAAATTTGACATGAGAGTTCCTGGGTATGAAATCCCCGAACGTTTTTTTCATTTTTTTGATAAATGTCTTTGATGACGTCATATCCGGCTTTTCGTGAAAGTTGAGGCGGCACTGTCACGCCCTCATTTTTCAACCAAATTGGTTGAAATTTTGGTCAAGTAATCTTCGACGAAGCCCGGGGTTCGGTATTGCATTTCAGCTTGGTGGCTTAAAAATGAATTAATGACTTTGGTCATTAAAAATCGGAAAATTGTAAAAAAAAATAAAAATTTATAAAACGATCCAAATTTACGTTTATCTTATTCTCCATCATTTGCTGATTCCAAAAACATATAAATATGTTATATTCGGATTAAAAACAAGCTCTGAAAATTAAATATATAAAAATTATTATCAAAATTAAATTGTCCAAATCAATTTAAAAACACTTTCATCTTATTCCTTGTCGGTTCCTGATTCCAAAAACATATAGATATGATATGTTTGGATTAAAAACACGCTCAGAAAGTTAAAACAAAGAGAGGTACAGAAAAGCGTGCTATCCTTCTTAGCGCAACTACTACCCCGCTCTTCTTGTCAATTTCACTGCCTTTGCCATGAGCGGTGGACTGACGATGCTACGAGTATACGGTCTTGCTGAAAAAGGGCAGCTACTTGACTAAATATTGTATTTTCGCCTTACGCGACTTGTTTTTTGTTAAAGTAGAATCATTCACCAATAAAAAAAATAAAACGATGTTGGAAAAAAAGTTGAATATTCTTAGAAATAAATACCTGTAAATGTAACCCTACCCTCTAAATGGTGACATCATGACAGCGAAAAAAATACCGAACAAGTCATGTGAAGCGATAATAAAACATTAAGTTGGTTTGAAACTAAAAGATCATCATTGGAACCAGGGACGAGTCATTAACAATGCTAGTGAGATTTGGCTAGCCGAAACCAGAAGACCGAGACGGGTTGCCTCCGCGATGCATATGAACAAAAAAGGCGATTTTTCTCATTTGAGCAGATTTTCACACTAAGCATAACATATCTGTTTATACATTGGGATCCAGGAAATCGAAAGGATACAATGCAATGACTTTTGAATCTGTAATCAAAAGTGTTATTATTATTTGCAATTTTTAGAATGTTATGTAACAAATTTAATAATACAATTCTGAACTTACATAACTTGACGAAATGTAAAACAAGTCGCGTGAAGCGATATATAAACCTTTAGTCAATCTATAGGCATCAAATTAAAGGATAAACTCAAAAAAACAGTCATCGGCGAGACTAAATTCAGATAGTCTCGGTTAACCATACCCGAAAACCGTCACGGGTCACACTCGTCTCCGCGAAGCATACTCAACCTGTTTTCTTTAATTCTGAACGCGTTTTTAAAGTAAACAATACATATGTATATATATTTTAAATCAGAAAAAGATAAGAAATACAATGCAGTAATGTTTGAATCTATAATGAAATATTTGTTATTGATGACAATTTTAATGAGCGAACTTATTCGCTTATTTTCAAGCTACCTAGCTCTAATGCAATATCAAAGTCCCGACTGAGTCAAAGATTACTTGACAGTTCCGCCCCAACTATCACAAAAACGGAAAAGACGTCCTCAAAGACTGTGGCAGAGTACCTTAACGCAGTCCTAGTATATCCAATACAGATTGCACTGTGGCATAGTACCTGGATGCAGTCCCAGTATATCCACTGCAGACTGAACTGTGGCATAGTACCTTGACGCTGTCCCAGTATATCCACTACAGACTGAACTGTGATATAGTACCTGGACGCTGTCCCAGTATATATCCACTACAGACTGAACTGTGGCATAGTACCTTGACGCTGTCCCAGTATATCCACTACAGACTGAACTGTGATATAGTACCTGGACGCTGTCCCAGTATATATCCACTACAGGCTGAACTGTGGCATAGTAATTGGACGCTGTGTCAGTATATCTACTACAGACTGAACTGTGGCATAGTACCTGGACGCTGTCCCAGTATATCCACTGCAGACTGAACCTTAATTGGCACAAGAATCAGAGAGGAAGAGGTAACCTTAGCCAATGGTGAAAAGGTGGTTAACAACAACCAAGAAATAAGATGAAATTGTTTTTAAATCGATTTCGGAAATTTTATTTTAATCATAATTTTTATATTTTTAATTTTCAGAGCTTGTTTTTAATCCGAATATAACATATTTATATGTTTTTTTAATCAGAAAATAATGAAGAATAAGATAAAATAGTTTTTGGATCGTTTTATGAAAACAAATATATAATTACAGGTTTCAGATTTTTAATGACCAAATTCATCAATCAATTTTTAAGCCTCAAAAGTGAAATGCAACAGCAAAGTCCGGCCTTCGTCGAAGATTGCTTGATCAAAATTTCAATCAATTTCATTAAAAAATGAGAGTGTGACAGTGCCGCCTCAACTTTTACAAAAAGCCGGACATGACGTCATCAAAGACATGTAACGCAAAAATGAAAAATACATCTGGGGATATCATACCCAGGAACTCTCATGTAAAATTTCATAAAGATCGGTCCAGTAGTTTACTCTGTATCGCTCTACACACACACACAGACAGACAGACATACAGACAGACAGACAGACACACACCACGACCCTCGTCTCGATTCCCCCTCTATGTTAAAACATTTAGTCAAAACTTGACTAAATGTAAAAATGACGCCAAGTATTAGACAACCTGCGGTGCATATGACACAATTAACTCTCGTGACGAAACGATTGGTTCGTGACTTCGCGTCATCAACCGGTTCATGAATGGCCCTTGTATGAATGACATTCTTTCTGTTGGGATGACGTTAAAGTGACTTGCTAAAGTCATCATTAAAGTGACTTGGAAAATCGGTCAGATTTTGGTACCGCCAAAGTCGGTCGGAATTGGATACACTTACCCTATATTCATCCACACTGACACGCGCGCGCTCACGCAAGAACGCACGCACGCACATATGCAACAATAACCATGACAAAAATCAAACTTTTAAAAGCACTTGAAAGTAAACAAACAAAGCAACTATTGATTCCCTACGATTATATGATCGTGACTGGCTGTCTTTCCAAGTTGGAACGTTTTCAATCTGCTGTCTGACGTCATCAAAGTGTTGAAAAACGTACGGCGATGTCTATAAAACTCTCACTTGACCACAACATTCACAATGCAGTGCATTCAAGGATTGAAAAAAAACACTGGCATTGATCAGACACAGTCATTGAATGTTGTTATTTTAAACATGAATCTGCTTAACATTTGGTAAGAAATGACCGTCAATAGTGCCGGGCGGTCGTGAGAATTCAAGGTTTTCAGAGACAGACAGTAAATAACGTGTTCTGAAATAAACACATGCCGAAAAATTCTTTAGTCAACCAGTTGATCATCTGCCTGACAACGGATAGGAAGTGTAAAATTGGTCGCATCATGACAATTTGCTGTGTATGGCGGTTATAACAGACGATTTGTCTGCAGGGCGGTCGTGAGAAAAAATGAGACAGACACCTTGCCCGAGTGACAAAATGACCAAGCGCAAGTAGAATAAGCCGTAGTTAGCCTTTCAAAACCCTTTCATGTCGTGATTTGATGGAAATTGCTACTTCTTAAAAGCATTTTACGTCCAAACCTTTTGACAGCCATTCAAACTGAACAGATTTGTAATTAATGTTTTTGAGACAGACACATTTAGAAAAAAAGACCGTTTACTTCACATGCGATTGTATCGACTAAATATAAACACATTCATTTCTTTTTTAACTAAGTGTGTTCATCTATCTCTGTTCTTTGGTTTCTAATGTACTTTTCACTGGATTTCTGTGTGTGTTTTTGTACTGGTGCCTTTGTCTATTGCAATGTGGCTAAAAAGGGAAATCGTGTCTGTCTCATTTCTCACGACCGACCTACCTCTTTCGCAGGTGGGGAATACAAACTTGACTTGAATTCGATCAAAGTTTATTTTTCATATGTAAATTCCGAAGACATTCGACATAGACCAGTGAAAATTCACGACTAAACAAAACGAAACATTTTATTTAATATCAAACCCGACTCTGAAGACTGTGAAACCTGTCTATACAACAATTAAACCGACACAAAAACAGTGGAACTAGTACCTTATGTTGACGATACGTTATGCGAACTACCAAACACACACACACACAAACACACACACACACTGCACACACACACACACACTAACACACATTCACACACACACACACACACACACACACACACACACACAAACGCGCGCGCAACAACAGTTAACACTACTTTAAAAACAACATCAATATTGCAACCACCACCACCAGCACTACAAGACTGAGAAGGGTGCACGAGAGGGGAGAGAGAGAGAGAGAGAGAGAGAGAGAGAGAGAGAGATAGAGAGAGAGATAGAGAGAGAGACAGACAGACAGACATACATATACAGACAGACAGACAGAGACACAGACAGACAAACAGACAGACAGACAATTGTACTGTTACTTACTGATCGCTTTTTCTTTGCTTTTGTGATGTGATTCGTGAATGTTGCAAGCTGAAAAGCATATTTCGTGACTATTTACGTCAAAATAGTACTCACATTGAGTGGAGACGAAGAAGAATCAGAACAGAGCTTTCCACACCGGGAACACACAGGATTTTCACATTCGCATAATGAACCACCGCGCGATGTTGTTGCTCTCTCTCCTCCGTTCAGTGCTGATGTCGCCATAACAGCGTTTCTTCATAAGTTAAAATGTCCTGATCTGAGAGAAAAACACACAAACACACATCAGTGCTATGTAGATAAACAGACACGTATTTCACCACATTATAAACAAGAGAACACGCGTGTCCCAAAAGGTGCGTCGAAACTGTAACACTTCCGACAACAACAAACAATCTTAGCCTAAAAGCACGTGGCGAGAGAGAAACTGACAAGTGAAACTGACTAGCGACAGTCAGCGCTAAACTCCTGTACCGCTTCCGTGTCGGTTTCTCTACACTACAGGCCCACCACGGTCGAGGCTATACAGAAGTCAAAAAAAAACTCTGTCGCTTTTTTTCCCCACACTAGGAGAAAATACATCGCTCATAAAACTTTTCAATGCACAGAATGCTTGAAAGAAAAAAGAGGTACTCACAGAATTAGTGCTTTTGCTCTGCTATCCAAAGGTTTGAATGTTTGAAAGCAGAATCGGCTTTCCCTTATATCTTGGCTGAGGGCGGCGCTTCGAGTGAGTGACAGGCGTAGGCCTCGACGTCACTCGTCGAAGCCCAATCGGAAAACCGCCGGCCGGAAACGCGACGGGTCAGTCTTCATTCATTGAGGAGTAGGTTGTAGTAGAGCTAGTAAAGCCTCTAATCTCTTTATGAGAGTTCTGTTTCAGGTATATATATGCGCTCTTCGATTTACGCCTATCATCATTGTATTAGTCACTGATGCATAACGCAAACCGTGGCCCGGGTGTGTGAACTTGGGGAGGTAGGAAGGAGGGGGGGGGTGAGGTGTGGCTCCGGCCGTAGGGGGACTGGTGGGGTTGAAGGGGGGGGGGGGGGGGGTGGGTGAGAGAGACAGAGAGAGAGAGAGAGACACAGAGAGACACAGAGAGAGAGAGACAGAGAGAGAGAGAGAAACAGAGAGAGAGATACAGAGAGAGAGAGAAAGACAGAGAGAGAGAGAGAAAAAGAGAGAGACAGAGAGAGAGAGAGAGACAGAGAGACAAAGAGACAGAGACAGAGACAGAGACAGAGAGACAAAGAGACAGAGACAGAGAGAGAGAGAGAGAGAGAGAGAGAGAGAGAGAGAGAGAGAGAGAGAGAGGGGTGTTCACAAAAACTAAGATTGAAAACTTATTATCTCTCTGTGTCTCAGTGTCTGTCTGTCTGTCTGTCTGTCAGTCTGTGTGTGTGTGTGTGTGTGTGTGTGTGTGTGTGTGTGTGTGAGTGAGTGAGTGAGAAGGAGAGTGATCGAGAGAGAGAGAGAGAGAGAGAGAGAGAGAGAGAGAGAGAGAGAAAACCCATGAAGAATGGGGAAGGAAAGAGGAACTGGAAAAAAAACACCTCTCCCAGGTATCAAGCAAGGAAACGTGGCCCTCGGGAAGAAGGGAGGGAACTCTGCCCGCACCCCCCTCCTCCCCCCTTTCCTCTCGCACAGGTAAGAAAGGTGGTTGAGGCAGAGTGAGCGGAAA
The DNA here is from genome assembly GCF_037325665.1 of Littorina saxatilis. Lineage (NCBI taxonomy): Eukaryota > Metazoa > Mollusca > Gastropoda > Littorinimorpha > Littorinidae > Littorina > Littorina saxatilis. The sequence continues at coordinate 84,101,523 of NC_090245.1, forward strand.
GAGAGGGGGCGGGGGTTACGACGAGACAGACGTGAGCAAAGAACCTGTCAGCGCAAGAGATTTTTCTCTCACAGCGTATTCCTCTCTCTCAGTCTCTCTGTATGTAGACTATCTGTCATACCGCTGGACTGTATCAGCTTACGATTCTAGCTTCACTCGACAGGTATAGGTAAAGCGTTCAGCTTTGTGAGCTTCAACAATAACCACTACCGAGATGTTCGACACTGTTGTGTTTGCTGCCGGGCTACGACTTGAAGAGTTCTCGACTTTACGCACAGCAGGTACAAAGAATCAAAGATTCTGCCTTGATTCCATTTAGCTTGAAGGTATGATGAAACTAACACGAAACGTGAGTTATTGGGACGTTGAATCATAGACAGAACAATACGATATAGGATATCAGCCTAGCGGTCTTTTATAGTCGACAAACAAGAAAACATAAAAAAAGATGATAATGAACAGAACATTGGCTTGAACGTGTTGGATAACAGAAACAAATGAAGATTTTAAAACGTCAAACAAACAAAACTCCGTGCACACCGTGCACACAAGCATATTTTGTTTGTTTGTTTGTTTGTTAGTTTGTTTGTTTGCTGTTTGTTTGTTTGATTTTGGTGGGTTTGTTTTCGTTTCTTGTTGTTGTTTTTTATCGTGTTTTTTTTTCTTTCAAAATACACACACACCGACACAAAAGCCAATGAAAAGCAACGACAGTCAAAAGTCATCTGACAAGAGCTAATTATACATTAGGGAGCAAACATCCAAACATCAGCCGACTCTTCAGCACAAGAAGAACAGAATAGTTCCATCATGCGATCTTTCTACATCGCGCGACCGCCGCTTCACACAATCATGTATCGCTCGGGATCCCGGATCGCCTATAGCTCAGCTGACACCGCACAACGGGCTGGCTCAGAATTCCTATCAGCTCAGAGCTAGTCTGAAACTGTCGCCGCAATCTACAGGTGAAAAAAAAAGAGCGCAGGAGGACATTTGCATTATACTTTACGTTGAGGAGAACATTTTCTGGACTTCGCCAGTTAACGGAAAGGGAAAAAACTAAACAGATAGACCGCTGACGTTTTAAAATCTTCATTTGTTTCTGTTATCCAACACGTTCAAGCCAATGTTCTGTTCATTATCTCATCTTTTTTATGTTTTCTTGTTTGTCGACAATAAAAGACCGCTAGGCTGATATCCTATATCGTATTGTTCTGTCTATGATTCAACGTCCCAATAACTCACGTTTCGTGTTAGTTTCATCATACCTTCAAGCTAAATGGAATCAAGGCAGAATCTTTGATTCTTTGTACCTGCTGTGCGTAAAGTCGAGAACTCTTCAAGTCGTAGCCCGGCAGCAAACACAACAGTGTCGAACATCTCGGTAGTGGTTATTGTTGAAGCTCACAAAGCTGAACGCTTTACCTATACCTGTCGAGTGAAGCTAGAATCGTAAGCTGATACAGTCCAGCGGTATGACAGATAGTCTACATACAGAGAGACTGAGAGAGAGGAATACGCTGTGAGAGAAAAATCTCTTGCGCTGACAGGTTCTTTGCTCACGTCTGTCTCGTCGTAACCCCCGCCCCCTCTCTTTCCGCTCACTCTGCCTCAACCACCTTTCTTACCTGTGCGAGAGGAAAGGGGGGAGGAGGGGGGTGCGGGCAGAGTTCCCTCCCTTCTTCCCGAGGGCCACGTTTCCTTGCTTGATACCTGGGAGAGGTGTTTTTTTTCCAGTTCCTCTTTCCTTCCCCATTCTTCATGGGTTTTCTCTCTCTCTCTCTTTCTCTCTCTCTCTCTCTCTCCTTCTCTCTCACTCACTCACACACACACACACACACACACACACACACACACACACACACGCACACACACACATAGACTGACAGACAGACAGACACTGAGACACAGAGAGATAATAAGTTTTCAATCTTAGTTTTTGTGAACACCCCTCTCTCTCTCCCTCTCTCTGTCTCTGTCTCCCAATCTCTCTCCCTCTCTCTGTCTCTGTCTGCCTGTCTCTCTCTCTGTCTCTTTCTCTCTTTCTCATTCTGTCTCTCTCTCTCTTTCTCTCTGTATCTCTCTCTCTCTCTCTCTCTCTCTCTCTCTCGGTGTCTATCTATCCCTGTCTCTCTGTCTCTCTCTCTCTGTCTCTCTCTCTGTCTCTCTCACCCCCCCCCTTCAACCCCACCAGTCCCCCTACGGCCGGAGCCACACCTCACCCCCCCCCCTCCTTCCTACCTCCCCAAGTTCACACACCCACGGTTTGCGTTATGCATCAGTGACTAATACAATGATGATAGGCGTAAATCGAAGAGCGCATATATATACCTGAAACAGAACTCTCATAGAGAGATTAGAGGCTTTACTAGCTCTACTACAACCTACTCCTCAATGAATGAAGACTGACCCGTCGCGTTTCCGGCCGGCGGTTTTCCGATTGGGCTTCGACGAGTGACGCCGAGGCCTACGCCTGTCACTCACTCGAAGCGCCGCCCTCAGCCAAGATATAAGGGAAAGCCGATTCTGCTTTCAAACATTCAAACCTTTGGATAGCAGAGCAAAAGCACTAATTCTGTGAGTACCTCTTTTTTCTTTCAAGCATTCTGTGCATTGAAAAGTTTTATGAGCGATTTATTTTCTCCTAGTGTGGGGAAAAAAAGCGACAGAGGTTTTTTTTGACTTCTGTATAGCCTCGACCGTGGTGGGCCTGTAGTGTAGAGAAACCGACACGGAAGCGGTACAGGAGTTTAGCGCTGACTGTCGCTAGTCAGTTTCACTTGTCAGTTTCTCTCTCGCCACGTGCTTTTAGGCTAAGATTGTTTGTTGTTGTTGGAAGTGTTACAGTTTCGACGCACCTTTTGGGACACGCGTGTTCTCTTGTTTATAATGTGGTGAAATACGTGTCTGTTAATCTACATAGCACTGATGTGTGTTTGTGTGTTTTTCTCTCAGACCTGGACATTTTAACTTATGAAGAAACGCTGTTATGGCGACATCTACACTGCAAGGAGAAGAGAGCGTAACAACTTCGCGCGGTGGTTCATTATGCGAATGTGAAAATCCTGTGTGTTCCCGGTGTGGAAAGCTCTGTTCTGCTTCTTCTTCGTCTCCACGCAATGTGAGTACTATTTTGACGTAAATAGTTTTAAAGAAATATGCTTTTCAGCTTGCAACATTCACGAATCACATCACAAAAGCAAAGAAAAAGCGATCAGTAAGTAACAGTACAATTGTCTGTCTGTCTGTCTGTCTGTCTGTGTCTCTGTCTATCTGTGTCTCTGTCTGTCTGTCTGTCTGTCTGTCTCTGTCTGTCTGTCTGTCTGTCGCTCTCTCTCTCTCTCTCTCTCTCTCTCTCTCTCTCTCTCTCTCTCTCTCTCTCTCTCTCTCTCTCTCTCCCCCCTCGTGCACCCTTCTCAGTCTTGTAGTGCTTGTGGTGGTGGTTGCAATATTGATGTTGTTTTTAAAGTAGTGTTAACTGTTGTTGCGCGCGCGCGCGCGTTTGTGTGTGTGTGTGTGTGTGTGTGAATGTGTGTTAGTGTGTGTGTGTGTGTGTGCAGTGTGTGTGTGTGTTTGTGTGTGTGTGTGTTTGGTAGTTCGCATAACGTATCGTCAACATAAGGTACTAGTTCCACTGTTTTTGTGTCGGTTTAATTGTTGTATATAGCAGTAATAGAAACAGGATTTGGTTTTAGTGTTCTTGATTTGCCCTTTTCTGAATATGCAGGTCATGATCAGAGAAGCACGTGATCTCATCATTGCAGATCATGTCATAACTATCAACGATCAACCCAGCGACAAAGAAGGTATTGAGAAAACAACAACAATGCATTGAAAGCAATACATTGGGTTAGGGAATACTAGCTAGACAAGTCGCGTAAGGCGAAAAGAAAACATTTAGTCAAGCTGTCGAACTCACATAATGAAACTGAACGCACTGCATTTTTTCAGCAAGACCGTATACTCGTAGCATCGTCAGTCCATCGCTCGTGGCAATGGCAGTGAAACTTGACTGACAATCCAGAATAGCGCGGTAGTAGTTGCGCTCAGCAGGATAGCACGCATTTCTGTATCTCTATTCTTTTTAACTTTCTGAGCTTGTTTTTAATCCAAACAAATTATATCTATATGTTTTTTGAATCAGGAACCGACAAGAAATAAGATACATTTTTTAAATCGATTTCGGAAATGTAATTTACTACGTACACACTAAACTTACATATGTGGCCCAAGTGTGCAAATACGCTTTATCTAATGCATTCTCTTTGGTCGCGTGAGTATTCCTCATTAAACGTCTCGTATTTCAGACAATAGTGATCGTATGGATGTTTAATTAAACGTTTCTTTGGTAGTTGAATTTCGTTCTGCATTGAACGGATGGACCTGACACCACTGCGGCACGTAAAAATAGCGCGGTCATTCTTCCAGAAGTGCTGATGACTGATTGCATCTAAAAACGCACACGACTGGGTAGCTGCCAGCTTTCCACTGGGAGGAATTAATCGACCCAGAATGCATAGCGATGGGACAAAAAAAGTCATGAAAACATGGTTTAGTGACAATAAAGTTTTATTTCAGTCTTGTATTTAACAACTGTTATCTTAGACGCAGCAGATACTATTCAAGCAATGTAAGTAATAGTAAATAAGTTTGTTTAATAATACTGCACGTTTACCTTGGTTTTGTAAAACAGATTCAGTAAGTCAACTGACGAAACTACCTTCGGGTGACCTGCTCATCTCTACGGCAAAAAACGTGACCTTGACTCAACGCCACACTGTAATTACGGTTCAAGGCCATCTCCCAGTTAAGATGCACGTGGCAACTGATCTGGAAGAGATTGGTTCCGGTAAGTATCAGTTCCGATAAGCATAGTGTTATACACAAACCAGACTGCACACATTAATTCTGAAAAAAGGAAAGGGAAAAAAGCCTACATTACTTGCGCAGGCTTTAAATCTTTCGAACACTGGTTAGTTAATCGTGTGGTCAAGTCCGGAAGAAAATGGTAAAGCATGATTGTTTTTTGTTCAAACTCAGTTAGCGCCTTGTAACATTCTTTGATTACTGATGTCCGACACGGGCATAAATTATAAATTTCTCCGTTGAATTGCTGCGAAACAAAATTGAGGCATTGATTTGCAATTTATTTCAATGATTTCAATGATTTCAGTCGGTGATAGAGTGATGGTCCTGAAATCAGACTGGGGTGAAGAGAAGGAATCCGCGCTAAACGGAAAGGAAGGGAGCACAGTAATACGCGCTGCTGAAAGAGAGGTCATCGTGACCAAGTTTCTCACAGAGCACACAGAAGAACTCTACACTGATGTGATAAAAGAACTGCAAAAAGAAAACATACCCGAGGAACTACTGAATACATTATTCCACCGATTCCATCTTCGACGGTCTGCTTAATCTCACAAAACGCGTGGAATTTCTAATGGAAGTTGATGCCAGCCACCTGCACGACGTCTTGAAACAGGAACCGGAAGTGCATAAAGTCCTGTCACAACTGGTGCCCCCACAGCGTCGACCGGAAGTGACGTGGGCTGCATTCTCTCATCTCCCTGTGCAGTGTACTGAAGAACAACAGACCGGAGCAGAAGTGGCCAGAAGGCGTTACACCGGTAAGCAGTTTTACACAGACAGACATGACAGACAGACACACACACACACACGCGCGCGCGCGTGCACGCACACACGCACGCACGCACGCACGCGCACACACACACACACACACACACACACACACACACACACACACACACACACACACACACACACACTCGCAAACAGGAACGCCTACTTTCTTTTTAAAGTTTTACTTTTAGGTCAATGAGCAACATAACTTCACTTTTCTAGCTGTGGATAATGTTTGATTACCAATGAATCGATCTTTCTTCAATATTTTACTTGGTTTTTTTTCCATTTCTTTTTCCTATTCCCTTTTTTTGTAATACATGTAGTTTTCTTGGTCACAGCTATGAATATCATAGAGTGACATGCAGGTACTGTAAAAGCAGTGCCTTCGTCATTCTTACCACATGTACAAAAACAAGAAAGTCTCAATTTACAGATGATGAGGAGCAATCAGCAGAACAAAAGGACTTTATGACGATGACCACACGACGTGTCTTTAGCTCCAATCCTGAAACCCCAAAGGACAAAATCAAACCTTTCATCACCGCCATTGTCAGTACTCAAGACAACAGACTGGTCATGGCAGATTCCAACAACAAGACGGTGAAGGTGTTGGGACTGACTCCACCGTGTGTACGCTAGCATTGAACTCACTCAGTCCCCTTTACGCCTCGCGCTCTTGCACGATGGCTTGATCGCCGCTACAACCACAACCAACACCATCTACCTGCTGAACGTGGACGACCAGGTGGACGTTAAATCAGAGTTCCAGACGCTAGCAACTTACTGCGGGATAGCAGGAAATAGTCTCGATGACACTCTCATTGTCAGCTGCAGTGCAAACAACGATCAGTTCGCACGTGTTGACATCGTCACTCGCGAAGGTAACGTTATGAGAACGGTCCTGGATGCCAGCACGTTTGAGGGGCTGTGTTCGCCTCAACATCTTTGCCTGGAGAACGGTCACATCTTAGTGTCTGATAATTCGCAAGACGCGGTGTACATAGTGGATACAGGCTCCGATGAGGTTGTTGGCACACTGACCCACGCAGACATGAAACGTCCCTCACAAGTGGCTGTGGACAGGGCTGGTAACATCTACGTGGCATGTTTCCGCAGTCAGTGTGTGTTAGTGAGGTCCAGAAATGGAGAGTGGAGGCGACTGCTGTACGGAACTGAGCACAGCGAAGTGGGGTATTATTATGCGTGTGGTGTGTGTG
>NC_090245.1:84113382-84133382 GCF_037325665.1 Littorina saxatilis
AGGTTGTTTTGAACCAATGCCGGGTCTGTCGGAATCAGTAACCCAGAACGTACATTCTCCCTTTCTCTGATACAACCACGGAAATTACGAGCCGTTGCAGGTGTTCAAGCTAAATAATCGTCTCGTATCGAAAACAAAAGCAGACGACAAATTTAGTCAGTTGGAGTTGTCTCCCGTACTCCTGTAGCATGCACTGTGCGCTGCATCTCTGTGGCTGCACCAGACGGTTCGGGAATTCCCAACAAAAGAAAAGATCAATACGGCACTGGCAACTTCAGTGTCAGCTGAACACGAGAGCGTTCGGTCTTTTAGAAGATTTGTATCTTGAAATGAAAATTAACGAATATCGCGCTGTCCGAAGGAATGGAGTACATATCGGACAATGACCACGCTCAGGGCTAAAACGATAGGACATCTGACCGACATGCGGCAATGTGAATCGGACATTTGGGGATTTTCATCGTTATATGTCCGATGTCCGACGCCTAACGACATCCCTGCCTACATTATTCTGATTGATCACAACCAAACCTACTATCATTGGACACATCCAAATGCAAGCGTCTGTTCTTGAAAATTTCCCACTGATCTAAAAATAAAACCAGTGCAATTTCCTCTGTCGCGCTTTGCCACAGAAACTCACGGTTTGGCCTGTATTTCTGATTTGTGCGCAAAAGCTTTCTTTCTTTTTTCTTTTTTTTAACATAACAATGTTTAATGTCACTGTATGTTTAAAAGACCATGGTCATATTTGTAAAAAAAATGTTAAATTAGAAAATAAATAACATTTTGTTTTATGATTTTTCCTACACCTGTGCTGAAAATAAGAACTAAAAATGTCGGTATATAAGTCGCTCAAATACAAGAAGGTATGAATGGCTCGGTTTGAGTTTGTTGCAGTTGACCCTGCACAATACGATCTATGATGTTTTTGGTAACAATTTTGCCGTGACGTATTTCACAACTTCCTGTGTTACACAAACTCAGTGATGACCAATTTTGCCTGTACCAGAAACAAGCCAGCTCCGAAATTCTCAAGAATTCTAGGATTCTAAAAATAGTACCGTTCACGCGTGAACGGCAGGTCTTGCTGGTAAACCGGCGGCTTGGGTCACTCTGTTTCAACGCTTCGCTTCACTACGCTTCAATATTTAGGCTGCCTTTTCAGGCGGCCACCGAGTGCACTTTATGCAAATGACTTGTGTAATATTGTTCCACCACGATTGGTTCTGGTGTATCACGTGGTTCATGAATATTAAAACTTGTTTATTGAATCAAGCTTTGAAAAGTGTACTTGGTGGCTGCTTTGAAACTCAACAAAGCCTACTCCCCTTTCACAAACACTTCCCCGTCATAGCGGGTTTTCCCGATTGACAAAAATTCTTATTACACACTCAGACTATTTGCGTTTGTTCTCCAGTGGCCAATTGCATAAGAATATTCTGGTGATGAATAAACGCGCTTTGTGTCATTAGCATCTAAAGATTTCTTGTTTACAATAGTTGTGTTGATCTGATGAAGCGCGGAACTGATCTTAGGGTTGTCATGGTGAAACACTCGCTTCTGAAACAGTGCTTCCTTGTAGTTATCATGCGATATGCTCGACTTTACAACCTGTTTGCTTACACCCTTTGCTTTTTTAACCACCCCTTTCTCACTTGCAACACTGTACATCTTTGCACGCAATCCAACATACTCCTTAATTATCTTCCCATTCATTTCATCTTTCATCTTTCCAATAACCTTCTTGTTAACATTTGAGTGCAATGGTGATTCTTTAGGGTAGTCGCAAGTGTCATAAAAAGAATCTTTTCCTTTTACTGCAGGACTTTCAGCTTCTAGATCTTTGTAAATGTCATCCGCTGGAATGTCAAGTAAGAATGAATCTGTGTCTGTGTAAAGTACTCTCGATTTGGGATATCTTGGTTTCAAATAATCATACAAAAACTCAAGCATCAACAGTTTTGACAACTCTAGCACAGTAAAGCCTATGAATACTGGTTTGTCAAGCTTGACTACAAGTTTTTTCATTAAGATACCATACAGCTGTTCATGAAAGTATTTAAAGTCTTGATACTGTGGTTTGGATGTCAGCTTGATGGCCTCATTTTCTCTTGTAACAAGTCTAACATCCTTTCTCTTGTGTGGGTTTTCCATTGTCTTACCAAAGCAACTGTTGTTCATCAGTTTAAAAAAGTCTTTCTCTGATGCATCAGCGGCTTTGGTTCTCAGTTCTGTGTTTTTCATGATGTAAGGTTTCATAAACTGTTCTTGATCAAATAAAATTATACGATGAACAGCCTTCAAAATTAATCCATGTCTAATGTAAAACTGTAACAGTCTGTAGTGACACACATACTTCTTTTTGTGAAACAGATTGGGCACCAGCTTTGGAGGTTCTCTTGGGTTTACTTTTAACCTCTCAGCCGCTAAAGGATAATCATTATGTAGATCATGAAGTGATAGTGGATAGTCTAAGTCAACTTCTAGTATCCATCCCTTTCGACTGTCTGGGCCTGCTTTTAATATTGTCAGCACAACACATTGTGAAAATGGTCCTGAATAGATCTTAAAGTTCCGAAGTGGAAGCGTCTGACACATTGCCCAACCATACAAATTGTTTGCATCTAGATACATGATGTAATTAGAAGGTTTCATAGGATCAAAGTCGTCCAAGTATTTGTTGTTGGCTTTGCAGTAATTGTGTGAAGCCATACTGATTCCTCCACGTAGTCCATTTTCAATCATCTGAAGTGTAGGTAGATCTGATAGCAAGTCAATCTTTACTCCTGTAAATCTAAGAAATGCATCCCAGCTCATACCTGGTGCAGATATGTAATGTGAAGGATCTAGATTGTAGTGCTTCATACATGTTCTTCTGTAATTCTCAAATATATCTGCAAGTAAACAAACATCAGCCAACAAATATTGATCATGATAATCACCCATTGTATTACATCCTAATTTATTCCATGCAGTCTTAGCGTGTTCATAGTCTTCGTCACTTATACCTTTACCCTTCAGCCGTGAGAAGTAAGCATCCTTTGGTGGTAACTCATCTTCATCAAACCTCTCCCACGAATCCATGTATTCATATGGATAGACTCCCTTTCTAACTAAGTCACTGTCAAAGTACTTACATGTGATTGGGAAAGCAGTTAGTGATGAAGATAAAGACTCAAGTGTTCCCATCAGATGTTGAGCAGAATCGTAGAAGTATAAACTATTCAGAGTAAAGGCCATGTACTTTTCTGAAGACTGCGCAATGCATCTTGCTTTGTATTCATCAGTTACTGCCTGCATGATCAGATGTGAATCATAACCGCGCAAGTTATGGAAGAAGATTGGAAGCTTCCAAGTCTTAGGATCAAACTTTAATTGTAGATTACATTTGCTGTGTGCTGCTCCTCGGAACTGCCCACTTACATGATCATGATCTCTTACTATTGGATTGTCTGTGTTTGGTGTTAGACTTTGTTCGCATATCCAACACTGTGTGGTAGAGTTAAACTGTTCTTGGTCTTCAGGTTTCATAACAATGTCTGAAAGATTCAGTTGTTTGGAGCAGTCATTTCGCACTTGGTTCATTTGCTGTAAGAAGTTCTTTGCTGCATTAGGTCCTCTGTACAATTGCGGTTTAGAATGTTTACCATCTGAACTAACAACAATAAATGCATATGAACAGACTTGATGATTACTTAGAGTTACTGTTTTAGGTAGGTCTTTTGGTAAAGGTCCTTCATATGGCACAATGATAGATTCAAAGTCAGCATAAACAACATAAGGACTTTTCTGTAGTTTGCATACATTCTTAAAATACACTTTGCTGTCTGGCGGCGGTGTTGTTAACTTCACAACCGCATCATCAACGCTCTTACAATGTTGCTTGTGTATAAGTGCTGCATGAATTGATGGAATACGCAAGAGACATCGCCTACAAAAGTCTTGTTTACTATTGTGATTGCTTGTGCTCGCCATCAGTCTACTCATTGTACGAATCAAAGTGTAATGATATTTTACACCATCAGTCATTAGTAACATGTCAACATGGTTAGTATCACAATCGCCAATCGTTGGTGAGTTCTTTGATATTCTGACTGGTTTCAGTTCATCTTCCTCATCCCACGTGTAAACATTTACGGTGATGGGTTTGTTTTGCTGTTCAAATTTGTCAATGCTTGTAATGCTGACAGGAAATTCAATACCAGTAAAGTTTAGTTTATTTCTGTATGCATGATAGTTAGACACTCTTTCTGCATTTTTCTTTACACTGTACAGTCTTGCCAGAACACACCACATAAAACATTTGTCATCATCATTCTTTATGTTCAGCACAGCACGTTTTTTGACAAGAGCAGGAGGTAAAGGTATGTAACTTCTACCTCTGATGGGGGCAAATTTACTTAGCTTCAATTCTATTTTTAGAATTTCCCCTTCTGACCATCCGGATCCTTTCATCTTTGCATCCTCTGCAGCTTGCTCAAACCGTTTCATCATTTCATCTGCCCAGTTTCCATTCAATTCTGCCATAGAATTAAGTGCTAGTTGTCTGGTTGAAACATGAACTTCTAGCACCTCATCACTGACTGTTTTGTATTTTATTAAACTGACTATCTGCACTTTTACTGGAGGTTCAATCAACAAATTGTTTGGAATTTGTTCAATGGCGTCTTGCACACTGGACTGCACATTTTGAGGATCCGTTACTTGTAATTCAACGGTGTCAAATACTGTCGATAAAGATTCTAATACAGAGTCTTCCATCGCTGTGAGTTTGATTTTATAACTCAAAATAAAAATATAAATTAAAAAAATGAAGTTGCTTCCATTTTTGTTAACACTATAAAATCTGAAATAAAAAATCATTTAACATTTGTACCACGTGGAACTAATTGTAATTCCTCTTTTACAAAGGCTCTTTGCGGTGCTGGTTCTCTCAAGTAATATATAGGTGGATTTGTCTCTACTACTCTCTTGATTTCATGAATGTCAATACTCCAGATTGGATCCGTTGCACGCTTCCTGCTGTCACCCTCAGCTTCACCGGGTGCATATAAATATCTGACTTTCTGATTGAAAGGTAGTAATGCCACTGGTGTTGTTGACTTTGGAGCAACAGGTATTGTTTTCTGTTTGATTGCATCAACTGGTCTTAACCCTGTAGCTTTAAATACCTCCAGATTCATTGCTCTAAGTACTGATGGTAATCTTTTGACCCATTCAGTGTTACGCAATTTACTTTCTGTGTCCAAAAATTCCTGATGGTACTGATATGAAAACAGTTTTTCTGCCAACTGTTTGTTAAAGCTCTCAACAATAGCCTGTGACCTGTGGTTTCCTGGAATACCTCTCTTCACTGTAACATGATGTTTTAAAAGAAGCTGGTTGACAGCTCCTTTAAACTCCTTACCATCATCGCACTGAATCATTCTGGGATACTTTAGTGGTCCACGTCTGTAAATTTCTTGCAGGGCAACAGCTGTAGCTATAGCACTTTTCTCTGTCAACGGTTCAGCATCTTTGTATCTTGTTGCAACATCAACTACAGTCAGTGCATACTTATATTTCTTCCTTCTGACTGTGTCATGCGGTAAATACAGCAGGTCTATTTGATGAGTGTCATTCGGTTTAATGTTAACAAAGTGTGGTCGTGTAATTTTTCTTGGTGCAGGTAAATAGATCTGCCAAACTGCCTGCTTTGACAACCATTTCTTTGCTGCATCTTGAGAAACACCTGCTGCGTCACTGAGCTTGTCAATAGCAGTTCTTCCTTTCCAGTATCCTTTTGGGGAATAATATATTTTAGATAACAAAGCATCACTCATGGTTTTTTAAATGACAGAATATTAAGATTTGACAGCACGCGCAATAAAGTAAACAACAGCCATACCAATAACAATGAAAACAATCTCGCCCACCTTCTGCTCTTCTGAAGGCTGATAAAAGTCACTCAGTTTTGGAGGAGCACTTGTCTTCATTTTCTTTCCAGTTACAAGATAGTATTCTTGAATGGCTGCATCAACATTGACAAAGGTTTTGTTTGCATGTCCTTGCTGCCTGAGTTTATCATTCATAAAGTCTAACTGCGCAATTCGTTTCTTCTCGTATTCATCCTGTGCTTTCGCCAGTTGTTCCATGGCTTTGTTGTGCCTTTCCCTCTCTTCACCATTTTGCAGTTTAGAAAACAAATAGTTGCTGCCAGAAAATGCAAGCGCATTTACAATCGCACCTCCCACCATCATAACCAAGCTAGCCATTTTATTGTCTTACATGTTTATATTTTCTGGAATAATTCCTTGCTTCACCAGGAAGTCTTTTGTTGCAAAGGAAGCTGTCACAACACCAATTAGTTTAGCACCGTCTTCGAAGTCTAACTTTCCCAAGTCGGCTGGTTTCATTCTGAGGAGACTTTTACCCAGCATTGTGTAACCTACACTCAAGCCTCCAATCACTGCAGCGTGATAAACTAGATTAACTATTGTCTTTTCAGAACTCATTTTTATGTTATCAAAATTAAAATATTAAAATTATTCCATATGAAATGAATCCACTGCAGGTACTACTGTGGGCTTTTTTATTGTTTGTACTGCTTTGTTTGTTGGTTTTGGTGTTTCTGATTTTGGTCTTTCTGACACTTTATATTTGCCTTGCCAAAGTTTGTAAAGCAAGTATCCACCTCCTCCAACAACAGCTGCTACAGCTACTTTTCTGTATGATAGAAATGAAGATTTTAATTCTTGATCAGTTTGTGTGACCTTAGTCACTTCAGGAATGTTTGGTGTCTGCTCAACTTCAGACATAATGTTCTGCTTTGCCTTTTGATTTAACTTTTTTTGTCTGTTCCATTCGGCTAGTTTTTTTCCTGCTTCTACTCTACCAGGTTTCTTTGTCACTGTGTTCACTTCTGGTATTTTCGTCTGCTCCACTGTCTGCTTCAACTGATCCGTCATCTTTTTTATTATGAAAATTAATGTGTTTGAAAGTAATTAATCCAGCAACAAATGGTACTAATAAAGCACCAAATCGATAATACAGGCCACAGGCAAGAGATTCGAGGGACTTGGAAACAACAGGGTCATGAGTTAGATCATGTGTTAAGTCTTCCTCCGAGTCGAGAGGTGTAAAATGTCCAAAAATCTTTGTGTACAAACCTATAACAGTCTGTCCAATACTTCTAACCATCTTAGAACCAAGCACTGATTCATACCGTCCATGATACTTTTCTATATCTTCTGAGGAAAGATGTTGTACTTCTTCCACAGTTAACTGCTGCCCAAGGTAGTGTTTTGTTTTTCCACAAACAGCAAGTGAATACAATCTTTCTTTTTTATCGGGTATAGTCCTACTGTCACAGATTTCAATATCTGTAGAAGTCTGCATCAGCAATTCATCACAGTTCATTTTATTTTGATGCAGAATAAAATTAAAATCTAGTAATTAAACTTGAGTAAGAACTTAGGTAGGAACTTAACAAGAACTTAGGTAGGAACTTGAGTAAGAACTTAGGTAGGAACTTAACAAGAACTTGAGTAAGAACTTGGGTAAGAACTTAGTAAGAACTTGACAAGAACTTGAGTAAGAACTTGACAAGAACTTGAGTAAGAAATTGACAAGAACTTAGTAAAAACTTGAGTAAGAACTTAGCAAGGATTTCTACAAACATACATACTGAACTGGTTGATCAGTTTTTAAAACCAGTTTCGAGTGCTTAGAAGATTTCAGATTATTCTTTATTCTTTCTCTCTCCTGTTTGTTTTCAATGACATCATTTTCTCGAAGGCACTCTTCAAAACTGTCACGGTCCTTTGAATAGAACAATGTTATTGTTTTGAGTTGCTCTCTAAAGTCTTTCAGAACTGCATTGTATTTTTGTGTTAATATCCAAACTGATATTAATGCATGTCGTCCACTGAATGCAAGCTTTGCTAGTGCACTTTTCTTTCTAACAATGTCACGTTCTGCTGCACAGTCATCAATAATAAACAGTGTTGGCGTGTTCTGAAAAAGATCGAAATAATGCTCCAAGCAAACATTTAGACGATCAGAAGGATTTACAATAAATATATTTTGATCAGACCATATGAATTTTCTCTCCTTGTATGTTCTGTTATGCTTTATGGTTGGACAGAATATGACTATGTGTTCAAAGTGATTTATGTAAACAGTCTGTAATAAATCCAAAACATATCTTGTTTTACCGCAACCTGTTGCCCCACAAATCAAAGAACAGTGTGGATCTTTTGGAAGAAAATCTAGATACTTCATTTTAACACGTTCAATAAACAATATCCTGTAATCTGCTTTCAGAGATGTTTAACTGCGCATCTGACACAACAAACACGTAGATCTTAACTGATTTACTACTACTCCCTACTTCCTTTTCAATTTGTATTGTGATTCCTTCTGATCCGTTTTCAATTCGCCTTCCACTTCCATGCAGTTTGTTGTCGTCAGTTGTTCTGAGATCCAGCCATAACGCATATTTATTTGTCAAGAAATCTTCTACGCCAACACCGTGTAAATGTAGATCTTTAGCCACAAGATCAGATGTTGGGTCTTTCAATCTTCCTCCAGTAAAGTACTTTCTTGCTTCATCATAGTGTTGGTATGGCAGCATGCCAGATGCAAATATTTGGTTTGGCTGCCCTTCAATTGTGCAATATACTCTATTGATTAGTGGATTGTAAAACTTTTCTATTTGCCTTTCATATGAATCTTTTGGTTCCTCAAACAACATAAGTATTCCCTTCATTGACCTAGCTGGTGTATTCAAGTTAATGTTCCAGATTGGATCAGCCTGGCTTTTTGAAAGTGTACTGTGATTCAACACTCTTTCATAATAGATAGGCAGCTTAGAACTGTACTGATTTTCTATAAGTCTAGCCAGTTCAGGATGGTTTACAACATCAAACTCTAAAGAAATTCCAGACACCTTATACTTTGCTTCCGGGTCTTGTGAAAGCATAACACGATCATAACTATTGAAAGTCAGGTCGTATGACAGCCTGTCGCGCAATGCTCCTTGATAGAAGGGAGGATGTGAATTTATGAGTTCAAAGTCAAGTGGAATACAAAATTTGTTTCCAAAAGCAACATTGACAGCGTTATCTTTTTTGTTGTCAGCTTTATCTCCTGCTCCTATTCTAACTTTTATCCCATTGTCTGACTGAATCCCTTGAAACACTGTTTTTCTTTTCATTGTCAGTCAACCAATTATCTGCGTAAACTAAAAATACATCTGCATTATTCAATGACATCACTTCCCGCCCTTCCAGTTTGACAGTAATCTTCCTCACAATTGCTCTTCCTACATTATAAGCCAAAGTCCTATTTGCATCTGAGCCAGATTCTAATTCTAATTTGAATGATAGTCTTACAGTGCCTGGTACAATAACATCGTTCTTACCTAGATTAGGAAACCTAACAGTAAGTATTTCATTCTGATCAATAGTAGAAGGATTATTTGTAACTATAACTGTTTGCCTTATTCCTTTTACCCCGAGAGGTTCTTTCAGCCTTCTGTAAGGATCAAGAACAGAACCGAACGATTGTGCCATCTTTTTTTATTTTCAAAATAAAAAATAAGTTACAAATGGCAGAAGGTGGATTTGAAGATTTATTTGAGCCAGCGGACGACATGAGCGAAGCAATCCCTTTGGTTCCCTACCATCATTCACTGCATTATGAGGTGGCACGACATGAACTTCTGGAAGGTAAAGTTAGAGATTTCTACAAAAGTTTAGGAGAAGAACCTGATGTTTTAGATCCAAACCAGTTCAAAATGGAAGCAAATCATTTATATACAACTAGCGATAAAGGAGAAAAAGTCCAACTTACATATAAATCTAATCCTGCTAAGTTTCTATCAAAAGTTTCACTAAAACAAAAACTTACTGCTAATCGACTTAGGCAATTAGATATTGTGCCTAGCACACGGTCATCACCTTCCCATGTTGTTTCCTTACTTCAACAAGCAGAACTAGGACTACCAACTGCTACTCAAATAGAATCTGTTCCATTGCAAGATCTTAATAAACTTGCAGATGAGGCTGATCAACTTATACAAGAGATAGAGACTTCTTTTTCTGAGGAAACTTCACTGAAGACTCCACATGAACTATTACCTATGAGAGAAATAGAAGCCCTTAATCAATCACTACAAACCATCAGAGGTGAAATAGCAAATAATCTGTCAAAACTAGGTCAGCTGGATGAAGATATAAACAAAGAGAAACAAAAACTTGCTGATGCTGATGATTTGAACCTAGAACAAGAAGTAAAAAACAGAATTTCTAAGCGTTTAAAAGATTTGCAGGAGGAGAAAGCCATAAGGTTAGAAGTTCTAAGTAACAATAGAGAACAACTGAGAACACAGGTCAGCAGAATAAAAAATACAATTCAAAGAATCCTTTACGAAGACACAACTCTTGCTGAAAGAATTAGAACGCTTTTCAGAGAGCAGGGAATCACAATAGCTAGTATACTAACTGCGTTAGGATTTGCAATAAGCACATTAGTGTTAACATTCACAGGTGGCACTGTCACACCTCCACCTCCACCTTCACCTTCATCTCCATCTGATCCGGGATGGGTAAAGAAACAACTCAAACACATTGCAGAACTATTAAAGAAACTAGCAGCAAAAGCTTTGGATGCACTTCCAGGAATCATTGGTTCAATTGTTAGCTGGCTGTTATCTTTTGCAGGTAAAGTTGTTGGTTTCATGGCTGAACATCTCTGGACTCTAATAGTTTTAATTGCAGGTGTTCTGCTAACGAGAATAAAGCAAAAGTAAGCCTACACCCACTCCACCAATTACTAGAGCAGTCTTCTGCGATTCATGATCATCACTAATACTAACAGCTTGATCATCACTAGTGACAGAATGATCTTCACCTGCAGCGTGATCTTCACTTGTCACGCTTTGTTTCTGTTCATTGTGATATGGCTGTAGCATCGTTCTGATTTCTGAATTCAGTTCTTCACCCTTTCCAAGCGGCTGGGTGTCACTAGCAATAATGATTTCATTGTTATAATTTGTTATTGTTCCAATCTGCAGCTGGAGATCAGAAGGTAACATGTAAAGGCCGTTACCAACAGCAAAGTCAACTTTTGATCTTGCATAACGGAGAGAGTCTTGATACCTTTTGATGCTGGAAGGCAGATCAACTGCAGAGTTTATGACATCTTCTAAATTTGATAACAACTGTTTCTGTGCACCAAACCCTGTGCTTGTTCTCATTATGTTTGATCGTGTCTGTGCCTGCGAGCCTAGCAAGCACCACGCATATGTTCGGATAGATTCATTGATCCTTTCAACACCTGATCCAGTGAAACCTTTGCCGGTGTCTAATATAAAAGTAGTCCATGCATTGTGGTGCTCTTGTTCTATTGATCCTAACTGTACCTGCACATTTGAAGAAAAAGATGTATGACCTGGCCAGTAATCAAAATTATACCTCCTGTGGACACCCCATAAATATAGTGTTCCCATGCCATGGTTTTTGTCTTGCTTTTGCCTAAAGTCGGTCTTAAAATCTATATTGAATTCATTGCAGAGACGCTCATACACTTTCATGTTTATCCTATTGTTGAATGGGTTCCAGCTCTTTTCATGCGGCATTGGTGCCTGAAGTTCAGACAAGATTCTTCTGCACTGATAGTAAACGTGAAATGTGTACACACACTTTGTCAGTAAGTTTGAATTATTCATGTGGTCTGCATAGGACACTCCACATCCTGTGGTTGCACAGAATATTGCAAAGTTTAACTGATTCTGATAGAACTGAATTGGGTGAGAGTTCCACATCTTTGGAACACTATCATTTTTGATTGGGGGATTTAGGTAAGAATGGAATGGGTCAGGCACTTTAACGCGAATGGATTGTGTTTCTGTTACAGCAAAGTCCAACTCATGGAAAGAAATAGTCTTTGGATTGTAATATGGTCCAGTTTTGTATTTAACGTCTTTGTTGAATTTATACTGACTCATTTTTGTTGTTGAATAAAAAATGTTTATCACACTAACAAATGTGAAGACTGGTGTGCCAGTTAAACTTGCAAACCCTATCAACAATCAAAATGGAGGAATGAAAGTTGCACTGCATGAAATTATGTACAAGGTTACTTGGTATAATATCAGTAAAAAAAAGGCTAACAACTGGGTTAGAATTAATGGTAAAACACATTCTGTAGAAGATGGTTACTATGACTTCTGCACTTTAGAGAAAGAATTGTTTGCTCCAGTAGGTATTACAGCGAGTTTAAATCATGCAAGTCTCATTGCTACTCTTACTATGCCCAAAACTAGAGAAGTAAACAGATCATTTGAGTTTCCAACCAAACTCCTTGATATGCTTGGAATTACAAATTTATACAAGGGAACACGTCCCATTGACATGGATGTTAACAGTGTACTGTTTGTTCACATGAGAGAGCTTAACACATCCTATAATCTGTTTAATGATCAGCGTTCTGATCTGCTTAGGATTCTTCCACCGAGTGATGCCTCTTTTTGTAAAATGCACGTGCCAACATTTAAGACACTTCAGTTCAAGGACTTGGAGGAAGGGTGTCATGAATTCCTACACATTGATCTGAAAAATCAAAGTGGACAACCAGTTGATTGTTTGTTTAACATTACATTGGAAATAGTTCCATAAAATATTGAGTATTAAAATGTCGAGTGGACCTACAATAGCTTATCCTGTTGCATGTTCAACTATAGAGTTGAAAGATTTAGCAGACGCTATCGACTTTGAGAGCAATGCTGAAGTTGGTGCAGTGTATGCATTCGAGTTTACAGACACTGGTTATTACAAGAGAAAGGAAATCGACGATGAAAAGAAACCAAGATTCCTCAAACTAGGTCAAATCCGTGATGTTAATGTACCTGATCCAATTGTCGATGACATATACTACATGTGGAAACATCAGAATAAAAAATGGGTACTTAGTCCTGTTATGAAAAAGATTGACTGGGAAATGAAGTTTGAATTTGTGAGTCCATACACTCTTGTTGGAAAAGACGACACATTCCGTAAGTCAATCAATGCTAAACCACTAATTGTTAGCCTTGTTCCTGCGTTTAACAGCAGGGGAGAAGTTGCAGTTAAACCTTTCCATAAGAACAACTATCTCATTCACAGAAAACAAAGTGTTGAAAAGGACGCTGACACCATTGTCGATTTTATACCCAAGCTTCCAATAGGGCAGAATGCAACTATGATATTTGATATAGTTGTCAGGAAAAGGGAAGAAACCACAAACACTGTTCTAATGAGAGGAATAAATCTCAACTGGAGACCATTAAATGTTGAAGAAGTCAGAGTATTTATTGCTGTTCAAAAGGATTCTAACACAATAAAAAAACAGACGTCAAACCAAAATGTTGTTGTTAACGCAGATATAAATAATTTAACAGAAATAAGAAGTATTAATCTTACTTATCTTGATTTGATTGCTTTCTACTATACAGATAAGGTGTTAAGCAATGAACAGCTTCAAAGCTTAGCAGAAACACTGGCCAGTGAGAATTAAGATAAATATTTTATATTTTGCATTAAAAAGATGACTAGCAGTGTGAAGCTTTATCCTAATATTGATGAAAGTGCAGCAGAAAGTCAACAATTCAGACTGGCACACATTAGTAATATACAAAAACAACTAGAAGATGAATTAGAAAAATATTCTCGCGCTAGACGTAAGTACTCAACAACTTACAACAGCCTTTCTAATGCCAGCACTGGTTCTACTATCCTTGCATCAGCTGCAGGTGTAACGGGAACAATTCTGTTAGCTACCGGAGTAGGGACTCCAGTTTCTCTAATCCTAGGTGGTGTCGCAGCAGCAGTTGGTGGTTTATCATTTATAGCATCAGCTATAATGAAAAAAATTGTAAAAAAGCTTGAAAAACACGAATCCATTTCCACTCTTGCATCATCAAAATTGTCTAGCCTAAAACTGTCTATCAGTAAAGCACTTGAAGATTCAAAAGTTTCTGACGAAGAATTCAAACAGATACAAACAGACTTTGATGACTACAAAAGTAAGAAAGCAAGTATTCAAACAAAAACACGAGCTGAATATAACAAGCCACTCGATATAGAAGATCTGAAAAAGCAGTTTTTAAAAAAGGGGATTCAAATAGGACGGGAAGAAAAAGTAAAAATAGAATCACTTGTAAAGAGTTAACTATTCGTTTGGACAGTCACATTGCATGTATCAGATATAATTCTAACAGTGAAAGAACATATGAAGTAAAGTTTGTAAATGAGAGAGCGTATTGAGCTTAAGAATGTTGTATAAGAGAAAGGGAGAATGTACGTTCTGGGTTACTGATTCCGACAGACCCGGCATTGGTTCAAAACAACCTTACTTTACTGTATTTTTTTTGTATGGATTTATGCAGTATTTTTCTGATTTTGTCGCATGTTTCATTTTAGTAAAAGTTTAGTCCAGAAGCCTATTTTGCGTTAATATTTAGGGTCTGTCGGAATCGGTGAGCCAGAACGTACATTCCCCCTTTCTCTAGAATCAATACGGAAATCCGTGTCGTGGATAGAATCAGGTGGTAGGCCGTTCAAAACGCTTGACTAATTACGGAACCGGTGTTTGTAGCAACCGACTGTAGTTCATCGTGCTTCGATAGACCGTTCATTTTCTTCGTGGATTCACTTGGTAGGCGACGGTGTTGGAAAAGCAGCCTCACTTTTCAAGCTTTGATTGCAATAATATAACGCGTGTCGTATTAAAGTTACGCACAACGTATCGATTGTGGTGCAGCTGTCATCCATTATTTGATTACTTTCGTCGCTTGACAACAGGTCGAGTGAGGCGTTACGCATAATCATGCTTGCGATGAATTTTGTGTGTGAGTTGTGGCTTACTAGCTAGCGTGCATCCGGCGTCTCCTTTTACTTACGAATGAATTACCTACGTATACCGAACTGGTGAGTGGTAAATGTTTTGGCTTTGTTTGTGTTTTGTTTCTTTTTTTTAGTTTTTAGTTCGCTTCTTAGCTTGGCTCTTTCTTTCTTTGTTGGTTCGTTTCTTTCTGTGTTGCTTCGTTTCTTTCTGTGTTGCTTCGTTTCTTTCTTTGTTGCTTCGTTTCTTTCTGTGTTGCTTCGTTTCTTTCTGTGTTGCTTCGTTTCTTTCTGTGTTGCTTCGTTTCTTTCTTTGTTGCTTCGTTTCTTTCTGTGTTGCTTCGTTTCTTTCTTTGTTGCTTCGTTTCTTTCTTTGTTGCTTCGTTTCTTTCTTTGTTGCTTCGTTTCTTTCTTTGTTGCTTCGTTTCTTTCTTTGTTGCTTCGTTTCTTTCTTTGTTGCTTCGTTTCTTTCTGTGTTGCTTCGTTTCTTTCTGTGTTGCTTCGTTTCTTTCTTTGTTGCTTCGTTTCTTTCTGTGTTGCTTCGTTTCTTTCTGTGTTGCTTCGTTTCTTTCTTTGTTGCTTCGTTTCTTTCTTTGTTGCTTCGTTTCTTTCTTTGTTGCTTCGTTTCTTTCTTTGTTGCTTCGTTTCTTTCTTTGTTGCTTCGTTTCTTTCTTTGTTGCTTCGTTTCTTTCTTTGTTGCTTCGTTTCTTTCTTTGTTGCTTCGTTTCTTTCTTTGTTGCTTCGTTTCTTTCTGTGTTGCTTCGTTTCTTTCTTTGTTGCTTCGTTTCTTTCTGTGTTGCTTCGTTTCTTTCTTTGTTGCTTCGTTTCTTTCTTTGTTGCTTCGTTTCTTTCTTTGTTGCTTCGTTTCTTTCTTTGTTGCTTCGTTTCTTTCTTTGTTGCTTCGTTTCTTTCTTTGTTGCTTCGTTTCTTTCTTTGTTGCTTCGTTTCTTTCTGTGTTGCTTCGTTTCTTTCTGTGTTGCTTCGTTTCTTTCTGTGTTGCTTCGTTTCTGTGTTGCTTCGTTTCTTTCTGTGTTGCTTCGTTTCTTTCTGTGTTGCTTCGTTTCTTTCTTTGTTGCTTCGTTTCTTTCTGTGTTGCTTCGTTTCTTTCTGTGTTGCTTCGTTTCTTTCTTTGTTGCTTCGTTTCTTTCTTTGTTGCTTCGTTTCTTTCTTTGTTGCTTCGTTTCTTTCTTTGTTGCTTCGTTTCTTTCTGTGTTGCTTCGTTTCTTTCTGTGTTGCTTCGTTTCTTTCTTTGTTGCTTCGTTTCTTTCTGTGTTGCTTCGTTTCTTTCTGTGTTGCTTCGTTTCTTTCTGTGTTGCTTCGTTTCTTTCTGTGTTGCTTCGTTTCTTTCTTTGTTGCTTCGTTTCTTTCTGTGTTGCTTCGTTTCTTTCTTTCTTACTTTCTGTGTAGCATTGGTGCTGTTTGTGAGCTCGGGGTTTCTTGTTTATGACTTTCCTGCTTACAAAATTGAAATCTTATGATGCGAGTAGGTCAGTGAGTAAATTAGTACGCTAGTTCATTAGTTAGTTAGCTTGTTATGTCAGGAGGCTGGCCGGAAGGAAGGTATAGGTAGTCTGCTAGTTTGAGATTGATCGTTGCGAGCCTTGATCTTTTTGTCTGTTGTGAGTTGTTGTTAAGTCGCGTTCGTGACACAGTATTTGCAAAGGAAAATAGTATCTGTAAGCTACAGTGGTACTTTTGATTTGTGTGTGTGATTATGTGTGTGCGTGCGTGCGTGCGTGCGTGCGTGTGTGTGTGCGTGTGTGTGTGTGCGTGTGTGTGTGAGTGTGTGTGTGTGTGAGTGTGTGTGTGTGTGTGTGGGTGTGTGTGTGTGTATGTGTGTGTATGTGCTATCGTGCCTGCGTGCATAAGTGAGTGCTTGTATTTGTGTGTGTTTTTATGTCGACCGTGTCTCTATGTGTCTGTCTGAACGTCCATGTCTGTAAGCTTTCGTTGTCTCTGTGTGTGTCTATCTATTATGTTTGTGTGTTCAGAGACAGGGAGAGTAAGAGTTGTACAGTTGTGAACAAGTCAGTCCGGAAGCATGCAAGAACAAACATGTCCAAAGTGTGGCCACAGGTTCCAGGCTTCTTTGGTAAGTGCGGTGATTCTTTTTCTTTGAAAACGCATTAGACGCATTGCTCTTCTTAATTCCATTGATTTTCAATTTGAATGATTAATGTTTAACCTTTCATCATAAACCTCACAGAGGATACAAACAATCAGAACGGCATATCTGTTTTTTTGTGTGCAGTGGAGACATTTTTTTTGCATAAAAAAAATAATCGGAGGTTAAATTAATGTGCTCAAAAAGTGTGACGAATCACACTCAGTCTGGTGTGTCCATTTGACATAACGCCTTTTGGGCGTACTGTCTCGTTGTCTTTGTGAGCCTCGGTCTTTGTGCCAACAAAATTAAGGGTAAATAATCTTATACAGAAGAGTAACACCGATTTTTCAATTATATAGTATTTTCCTGTTGTCTTTGTATAAATATGTCTGCCTACTACGTCCCATGCTTTAAAGAAGACCATTATCAACGTTTGCAGGCCTGAAGCTTGACCTCATAAATTGTTACTAATGGGTGTAAAACATCGGTCGATGGCATGTTTGCTTTGACATTAATGTTGTAGTTCTGCTAATGAACAATTGTGTTTGCATTTAACGTTTCTAAGTACAGTACATCATTGATATGTGATTAAATGACTTCTAAATCGTATACCATTGTTGACACGCTGTTTGAATTCGAACAGGTACAAATAGGGACCGTCGAAGGAGATGTCTATAATGCACATCGTTGCATTGTCATCAACTCGCCGGAAAAAGAAGGTACAAAATATCAAAACTTTGCAACAACAAGTTAGAAAACTTTGCATCAAGTTTGAAGAATACAAAATCACGCCCTTGTCATTTTGTTCAAAATTATCATTCACTAAAAGGGTATTTAGAATCTGTTTTGGCTTGAGATTTATTTCCAAAGAGGTCACATGACCCCCACTCAAATGAAAGCTCTCTGAAAATTGCCTCGTCTTCTTTAGCGGGACCAATGAGGAGAAGAACTCTCAGTATGCGAGTGCAGAAAAACAAAAACATACCAAAGGTCCATACATCTCGACATTCTGATATGATCTCTAGTCTTTTGTATCAGAGGAATCTGAAATATTCCAGGCATTTTGTCTTTCGATTCAATAATGAAAATGAGGACCCCAGTTCAGTGCCTTTTACTGAATTTTGTGTGTGTGCACAATTTCAATTTCAATGTAATGCTGGTCCTTCTTCTTCTTCTTCTGCGTTCGATGTTGGTGGCCGTGCTAGATCCTCAGACCAGTGGCTGCCAGGAAGTCCGCAGTCTTGCGCAGTTCGTCGGCAGGACCCCAGAGTTTGGCTCCAACACTGGTCTCTTCTTGCCAGAACTTCTGGCGTATTGTCTCTAGATGGGGGCAGTTCTGGAGAATGTGCTCCGGAGTTTGCTCTTGCGAGCCACATTCACAGTGTGCGTCATCCGCAAGGCCCAGTCTCTTGAGGTGTTTCTTCAGTCCACAGTGCCCTGTCCTTAGACGGAAAATGGTGGTTTGGCTTCTCCGGTCTAGTTTGTTGATGGGGTCTTCCTGTGGGTTGTAGTCTCCGTTTCTCTTTTTCCAGTTTTCTTTCTTCTTCCGTTGTAGAAGAGTCTTGGCTTCTTTGTACGAGGTGGAGTTGTGTGGTTGAGGAAGTCTCGCACCTCCTTTTGCCAGCCTGTCTGCTTCTTCATTGCCGGCAATGCCGAAGTGCTGGTCCTGATTACATTCTTATCTCTGGCACTTTTAAGTTTGCCATTAGAAAAATGTTTAGTTGTGTCGAAGATTGTCCACTAAATTCTACAGATGCAGTAACTATGCTGAGCAAGGAACCTTCTTCTGGTGACCTCAATATCTCCGAAGTGAAAAATCTTACGTTGACTCAAAAACACATCACTATCAACGTTGAACCAAGTCGCCCAGTGAAGATCCACATTGCTACTAAGCCTGAGGAAGTACAGGCTGGTGAGTATATCTTCCCATATTTGTCAAATATGTGTCGTGCCTTCTTCACGTTATTGTTTAATTATCAGAATCGGCACTATTCTTGCGGATGAAGTACGTTTGGAAATTATTGTCTGTGTTCCGCGCATTTGGCACCGATTTCCAAAATATATATGTATGGTTGGCCACTTGAGTTTGCGTATTTTCGCAAAATCGAAAGCTTATTCCGCAGGGGAAAAAGCGTAGCAATAATCTTGAATTTTGTGGAATTAGCTGCCGATTTCGAAAAAATTGGCACATTTTAGAAGCACTTTCACAAAATCGTTGGGCGTGATTCATACCTTCAATGATCTTCTTCTTGTCGTTCGCCTATGCTAAACTTGGAGTCCAGCTCTGGTAATGAAGCTGGTGGTCTTATGAAGAGCCTCCACAGGTCCATGCAGCTTCTCATGAAGGGGCACCGGCCTGGTCCAGATCTCTCTCCTCAGGGGCTGGATATTCCTGCAGTCCTGCGGGATGTGGGCTGCATCCTGCTCTGCGTCTCCACAGGGACACATGGGGGAGGGCACGGCTCGCAGTCTTTTGTGCAGGTGTTTCAGTCTAGTGTGCCCTGTTCTTAGGCGGAAAATGACTACCTGTTCAGGCCTTGACAGTTGCTGGTAGCTGTCGTGCGTTGGAGGGGTCTTAAGCAGAGACTTTATGGTGGTTTTCATCTCTGTGGAGCTCACTGGGTTTTCTTCTTGTTCGTCCTCCGCACCCAGTTTGGCCATTTTATCCTTCAATGATAGTATTCAACCTGTACTCACTCCTCTAAACATTTGAAACTCTAGCAGTTGTTAAAATTAAATTCAAACTAGGATGATTATAATCATACGAACACATTCATTTGTTACTTCGTTAAAATCAAATTCGAACTTGGATGCTTATAATCATACGTACGCACACATTAATGTGTTACTTTGTTGAAATTAATTCGAACTTGGATGTTTATAGTCATACATACTCATCGATTTTGTTACTTCCTTTTTTTTTTCTTTCTTTTTTCTCAATTTAAGCTGGTGACGGCGTATTGATTGTGAGCACGGATTGGAGCAACCTGGAACTCGGTAAGGTACAACCGATGTCACCAGAGGAAGAA
>NC_090245.1:84145882-84175882 GCF_037325665.1 Littorina saxatilis
TTATTCTTTTTATTTAATTGAGGATGTCACTACGCAGTTTTACTGATTTAAAAAAAAAATTGCTTCAAATTATCTCCCTTGAACAAACACTTCTTTTTACAATTAAATTTTGTTTACACGAAGAGGTAGTTTTAAGGGTATATACAAGAAAACAATATTGCAACCTTAGATGTATTTACATTTGGACTAATTCCATTAAAAAAAAATTCAAACTATAAATGATAAATCAAAATAAAACAGATTTTGGGGCTGTGCACAAGCTATTAGGATTGAACACGAAAGTCCTCAAATACTTTTGTTAACAGCTATACTTTAAAAACATACGAAAATATGATCTGCATCTCTTGTTATGAAGATGATGGCACTGGTCCACCGAAGTGCATGCCATATATGCTTTACTGTGCGCTCTCCCTCTCAATGGTCTTTCCCTGGCTGACTCGATTCTGAGGAGATAAAAGAAAACACATTCAGTACAAGCTGTAAAAAATAACAACAAAACTAGTATTACTTACAGTAGCTGCTGGTTTCTGAGTATTTGATTGAAGGCCCAATCCGACTTGTAAGACGTTTGCCCGACTGTCGCAGATTTGGTCAGGTAATTGCATGGAGTAAAATCATGCCTCAATTTGGTAACATACAAACTGCAATATTCTAAGGCTGTGAGTGTGAGAATACATCGGCGCCACTTTTTAAAAACTTTCTTTTTGTGTGTGCGCATGTTTTAGTGCCAAAAATGAATAGGCCGAGTGCTCTCTCTGCAAAACTTGTGTGAAGCTTCAGAGCTCTATCAATGGTTTGAAAGAAAAAACATACTTTTCCATTTTTGACGTTCTTGTTCCCTTCCCTGTGAAATTTACTGTCTACCGGATTTTGTTAATGTCCGTGAAAACCTCAACTATTCATTGCTGAGTGCCCAGTGATAGCTATCCCCCTCAACGACCTAGCACTGCTGAATCCTGATTCTTCCCATTGTTTGATTCTGTAATGAAATTGTGTAGTTGGTAGTTATGTGAGCTTCTTCTTGGGGGTGGGGGTTATTAAACCATCAGATCACAAAGTAAGACTTCATTGTAATGTGCAGATATTTGTTCAGGTGCCCACCATTTTCTATGTGAAAACATGTTGCTAACTAACATGAACCCAACCTTAAAACATGATGTAGGTGAGTAGCCCATCTAGAAAAAAGAACCTGTTCTAATTCGGAATTAGAACAGGTTCGTTTTTCTAGATGGGCTACTCACCTATATCACGTTTCATGGTTGGGTTCATGTTAGTTAGCAACATGTTTTCAAATTCTCATCAGGCAATCACGGCTGACACTAAACACAGAACAGGTGGGAAAGACATAATTCAATTTACTCACCTTCCTTGCATTGTGAGACTGGCCATATGAATCTGCTGAAGTAGTTCCTGCACATATTTAATCAAATATTCATCTTAATAACGTGTTAATATCGCTTGTTCTAGCAAATCAGACTTGACAGTTTTCTGAAGGCTTGCACAATTTAAGAGCTTGCCTGTCCCCAATCATTACAATAAGAAACAACATCTAGTATGCAAGTATTTTCAGGGTATGAAGGTTTTAATAATAATATGATGTCGGTTCTTCTGGGGGCATGGAGAAACACCTTACACAAAGTAGAACATACACAACAAATTTCAAACAATTGAAGTCACACCATAGTTTTACTCACAAACAAACAACAGCAATACAATAAACAGTCTGCAAACGCCTACATGTTGTCTACACTAGGTATAAAGAAACAAAGAAGCACATGAAGACAGGCTTTGTCAAGTAGACCATTATAGCGAATGAGCAACAGCTGATGATCCAGACCACCAAATTGACATGATTTCCCCTTATTCAGTTTGTGATTGTAGTCATTTTGACGATGCATGACTTCAATTTTTCTAAGTAAGTCTCTTGGTGCGTTTACGGATACATTCATTGTCACAATCACGACATGCTAATGTCTAACCTGGGTAAACTTCAATTCATGACTTTTTTTTAACTGGCATAGACATTATGAGCATACCAGAATTATGTTCCTGTTAGACTGTCTTCTTCTTTTTCTTCTTCTGCGTTCGATATTCATGGCTGTCATATCGTCAGGTCAGTGGCTGCCATAAAGTCTGCATATACCAATTGAATAAATAATTAAGGAAAAAAACCACCCTTACATCATAATACATCAGAACCATCAAAACCACCCCCCACCCATCCAATAAAACCTGCATACAAAAACACTTCAAAATAAAAAAATGAAAACATTTAATTCCACTTCAAAAATATAAAAGTTGTTATGCTTTATTTTCATTATCTCTTTACACACACAAAAATTGCTGTGCAAATCTTTTTAAAAACATCAATGCCCGAGACACCAGTAACCTGTTTATGTTGTTGACCTTGTAGCTTTTCAGTTTAAGAGGCTGTTCAAAAAACCGTTTCCCTGGAATCTGCACTATGATAACCATGAATAATACCATAGGGAAAATATTACATCACCAAGACCTAAACAATAACACCAACCGACACTCCTCACCCTTATTTCACCCACTATGCCAACCCAAAGACTGGAAAATAATAATCAAATACAGAATGAACAAAAATGCTTGATTTCATTTCTTCAATGATAAGTTGAAAATCTTCATTCTTCATAATTATGTTATTGGCACAATGTGTAATTGCCACAATTTACAGAGTTTTATGAAAAAATGATGCGATAAAAATCAAAGTGAAAACATTTGTTCATATACTGATACCTTATTTACCTTGTGGCTTGTGTGCCCCAGGTTTAGGAGCTGCTCAAACGTCCATTGCTCCTCAGTCTGCAAGAAATTAAGCGATGGCCTGAAGGAGAATGGAAAAAATCCTTTGTCAGCACCCTGTGTATGTGTGTGGGTGGGTGTTTTACTTTTAGATAAATAGGCAGGGTGGGGTGTGTGTGGGTGTGTGCAATAGGTACCACGCCTAATGCAGTCTGCAAAACAAGTGCAACACTTCTACAGAGCTTTTATGATACAAAGCTTCAAATAAGAAACACATTACAATCAAATGAAAGCTGAGCCTGTCATTGCAAAATAAGAAGGAATATACAACAATCCAGTGGCATGTAAAATATTGTTCCTTCAGAAAGATGGCTCTGACAGCAGAAACAATTTAACTTGAAGTTTGAGTCAAAAATTATTTCTCTACATTAGCGAACGTAGGCTACTTGCAGTTATACCCCTCACACATGAAATATTCACAGATTGAATAACAGTTTGTTCCCAATGTTGCTTCCGTGTATCGGTTAGATCCATCTCGGTTAGATCCATCTGCAGAGTACGGATTGTCATCCGTTTAAAAAGGAAAAACAATCAGAACTTGTCATCAGTGATCAACCTACCTTGCAAGAGTGGGGTGAAACACTCACTTCCTGCCAACATGTCTGCAAAAAAAAGGAAACAATGCCAATGAAAGCTTAAAATGATTCTTGTGTTCAATATGTGTACACGTGCTTCATTTCTGGGGTGAAAGTGTAAAATATATCGATGGATTGATAGAACAATATAGCCTCAAGTTCACCGCACCAAAAAATACTTATCAATCAACATTGTCATCACTCGATCAGCTATTCCATCTCTTTCATGTGTGTGTGTGTGATGGTGTGAGCGTGTGTGTGTTTGTGTACGTGTGTGTGTGTGTGTGTGTGTGTGTTTGTGAACAAGCTTTGAAAAACGTATGTTTACCTTGCTCTAGATCTACTGATTTTCGTAGGCGGAGACTTCTCTGCCGTGAGGGCGGCTTCGTTTCCCTGGCAGAATTCAACATCTTGTACAGATCTGCCGGTGATTTTCTTTTCCTCCGCTTCGTGAGTCACTTGATCCACAGATTTAACGAACATTGAATGTTCTTTTAGTTCTTGTGACGGAAGTACAATCAAGGAATTAAGTGGGCATTCCTGAGTCCTCTGCTGGCTTCATGTCCACAAAGTAAATCGCACAAACTTGCAGGGTTTGGGGGGTAGTTTATTACTTTGAAGAAGAACAGCTAGTCGTCGCTGCCCGTTCAGCATTCTTCGCGCGACTTTTGCAGAGGAAGGCATATGCATTTTTTTTTCTCCTGCTAAATGTTGCCAGGGTGCACAAACTGAGAAAGCATTCCCGATTTTCCACAATGTTCTACTTCTTTAGAGTCTTTTGCACAACATGATTTATAACTGCCAGTGTTAGTGTACGTCTAATTCATGATGCCTACCTGACAGCTGGGTCAAAAGTTACGTTCGAGAAAATACTCGAACTAAGTTCCAAACAACTCGAAGAGCAGACATGTAACATGTGGGATTTTGGCAAGCGGAAACGACGTAGATCTAATGTCATTCAAGGGTATCGTAATGTGGGAATGTCAAGGCCAGTTTTTGACTGGTTTTGAACTGAAGTTGGGCTCCGAATGGAAATAAACACTTCCTCCAGCTGCGCGACCCATTGATAACAACAGTTGGAACTGGTAGGAAGATGAACAGGTCTTGTGAACTGGCTACACACTGTTACGGTTCAAGTATAAGTTCAAAGTAAACACTCAACTGAGGTGGCAGGTAATGGCGGACTTGACTTCCTTCATAACCAAATATCACTCTTCTGACAAAAAAACGCAAATGCTATGTTAAACCGGAAAATACGTAAACCGGAAAAGGAAGCGCATCAAAACCAAAATGGCAGCCCCCATGAAATCCGAAAGGTCACGGAAAAAAGTCGTGAATAAGATCAACACCAGAAACAAGTCATTGCTGAGACTACATTTAGAATGATAGTCTCGGCTAAACTTCCCCGAAGACCGAGACGATCACGCTCGTCTCGTAGCTACTATTCTCTTTAATTCTGAGCACGTTTTTAAAGTAAACACAACATATATATATATATCCATTTTTTAATTCAGGAGAAGATGGGAAATGTAATGCAATCATTTTTAATGACAACTTTAATGAGCAAACTAAATAATTAAATGTTAAGGCTGGAGTTCACACCTGAGGCCATATTTCAAAGTGGTTAGGCAGTTTTAAAGGTTTGTTTTTATGTTAGTTCAGTGTTTTGTTTATCAGGAAAAAACAAAATGAATAGAGCTTGTCGCGCAAAATTTTGAGATAGCGACTGAAGTTTGAGCATAGGTATGAGATTTTTTCACGCAAACCCTACTGAAGAAATTGTGATATTGTATTGTGAATATGTTAACAAAAAAACAATCGGATGATCAGAAACTGAAGAAGAGAAATAGGGAAGCAAAATAGAACATCAAACATAGTGATTTTACAGGTGAATTTGGAAAAAAACCCTTATGTATCCATTTTTGAAGCCCAATTTGAAGCATGGAACACAGTCAAACATAAATTAAAAGTGTTAAAGTGGTTACAGTGTTCAGAAATAGTGTTAAATAACAAGTTGAGTTATCCCTCTTCACAAATTTTAAGAGAAATACACCTCTTGTCGCGCAAAATTTTGAACTGTGATGCTTTTACTACCCCCACCCCCTACTCATTTTTCAGAAAAGAGTGCATATTATCTTCCAAATAGACAAGCAAGTTAGTCAGATGATCAAAACTTCAGAACAAAAATAGGGAAGCAAAATAGAACATGCAACATAGTGATTTAACTGGTGAATTCAGAAAAAACACACTTTTTTACTCATTTTATTAGCTGAATTTAAAGCTTGGAAGACAGAAATAAATAAATTAAAAGTGCAAAACTGGTTACAGTGTTCAGAAATAGTGTTAGATACCAAGTTGAGTTATCCCTCTTCATCACAGTTGAAAAAAACGCACCTCTTGTCGCGCAAAATCTTGAACTGTGATGCTTTTACTACCCCTACCCCCTACCCATTCTTCAGAAAAGAGTGCATATTATCTTCCAAATAGAAAGGCAAGGTAATCAGATGATCAAAAACTTCAGAACAGAAATAGGGAAGCAAAAAAGAACACCCAACAGAGTGATTTAGCTGTTGAATTCAGAAAAAACCCACTTGTTTACTCATTTTATAAGCTGAATTTAAAGCTTGGATGACAGAAAAAAATAAATTAAAAGTGCTAAAGTGGTTACAGTGTTCAGAAATAGTGTTAGATACCAAGTTGAGTTATCCCTCTTCATCACAGTTAAAAGAAACGCACCTCTTGTCGCGCAAAATCTTGAACTGTGATGCTTTTACTACCCCTACCCCCTACCCATTCTTCAGAAAAGAGTGCATATTATCTTCCAAATAGAAAGGCAAGGTAATCAGATGATCAAAAACTTCAGAACAGAAATAGGGAAGCAAAAAAGAACACCCAACAGAGTTATTTAACTGTTGAATTCAGAAAAAACACACTTGTTTACTCATTTTGTAAGCTGAATTCAAAACTTGGATGACAGAAAAAAATAAATTAAAAGTGCTAAAGTGGTTACAGTGTTCAGAAATAGTGTTAGTTACCAAGTTTAGTTATCCCTCTTCATCACAGTTAAAAGAAACACACCTCTTGTCGCGCAAAATCTTGAACTGTGATGCTTTTACTTCCCCCACCCCCTACCCATTTTTCAGAAAAGAGTGCATATTGTCTTCCAAATAGAAAAGCAAGGTAGTCAGATGATCAAGAACTTCAGAACAGAAATAGGGAAGCAAAATAGAACATCCAACATAGTAATTTAACTGTTGAATTCAGAAAAAAACACTTGTTTACTCATTTTATTAGCTGAATTTAAAGCTTGGAAGACAGACAAAAAATTAAAAGTGCTAATGTGGTTACAGTGTTCAGAAATAGTGTTAGATACCAAGTTCAGTTATCCCTCTTCATCACAGTTAAAAGAAACACACCTCTTGTCGCGTAAAATCTTGAACTTTGATGCTTTTACTACCCCCACCCCCTACCTATTTTTCAGAAAAGAGTGTATATTATCTTACAAATAGGAAAGCAAGGTAATCAGATGATCAAAAACTTAAGATAAATAGGGAAGCAAAATAGAATATCCACATAGTGATTTAACTGTTGAATTAAAAAAACACCTTTTTTTCTCATTTTTTGAAGCTGAATTAGAAGTTTGGAATTCCTCCGAAAGCGGCGTATGGCTGCCTAAATGGCGGGGTAAAAACGGTCATACACGTAAAAATCCACTCGTGCTAAAAACATGAGTGAACGTGGGAGTCTAAGCCCATGAACGAAGAAGAAGAGGAGGAGAAGAAGAAGAAGTTTGGAAGACAGAAAAAATAAATTAAAAGTGCTAAAGTGGTTACAGTGTTCAGAAATAGTGTTAGATACCAAGTTGAGTTGTCGCTCTTTATCACAGTTAAAAGAAACACACCTCTTGTCGCGCACAATCTTGAACTGTGATCCTTTTACTACCCCCGCCCCCTACCCATTTGAACACAAAAGAGTGTATATTCTCTTCCAATTAGAAAAATAAGTAATTTGCAACTGGACATTTTTAAAATACATATTTTCTGTCAGTCCAAGGATTGCTTAGTCCATTAAAAACAAACAGACTAGGATTTAGCGCACCCATTTTAAGAAAAAGTTAACATGATAATTGATATATATATATATATATATCAGACTTTTTTTTATGCAATTACTATTGAAGATTCCAGACCAGGTAAAACAATCATTTTATATTCTTTGTCACATTTTTTACTTTTTTTTTATAAATTTATCTATAGCGAGTCTTGTCTCTTTGTGTCATTTAGTTATTTTGAAGAATTCTATCCTGGCAAAAAAAATTAAAAATCCCTACCTACCTACCCTATTTTGTTTACCCATGTTATTAGAAACAGACAATTTATTTTTTATTGGCCTAAAGATCTTGAAACATTTGTTTTAATAGAGAAATAACAAGTACAGCCCTTAGCTGTGTCACTCGAATTTCTTTGTCAGGCTGAAACTTAGCTGTTGCGTTGAAGTCTGCTGTGTGTGTCTGGGTCCAAAGCAACTTTCACATTCTCATCTACACATTCTCATCTACACACTCACGTTACTCACACAATTATACAATTCTACCCACAGAGGCGTTCGGGGATGGGGGTCTCGCACTCGGGCGAATCACACCACAAAATACAAAGTATAACGTACACAGATTTTTCTATTGAACCAAAAGGCAAATTAAATCATGAATAAATGAATCAAGCAAAACTTCCACACAATGACACATTCACTCTCGGTTCACACTGCGCTCTGGGCATGCACACTTGGTAGCACGTATACGTTCCGACGCCGTTTGTCTTCCTGCAAGTCCAGCACAGGCACACGATTGTCCAAGAATCACAATAATCCTCGTGAATGTCACAGCAGGCATAGTAAGGTTACGTAGAAAAGTCCAAAAGGGTGCGTTAATGGTGGTAATCCGGCACACACACACCGGGCACACACACACACACTGACACACACATACACACACACACACTCCGGTTTGGTAAGTTACCTGATAAATAATGTAGCCTGTAGATTTAACGTGGAGACTGATCAGACAGGAAGAGTAATACTTTCACATTTCCGATGTTCAGCGATAAACTTGTTTTCTTCGAGAGTTCGATCTTCGTGCGATTCTGGCGCGTTGTCACCAAGAACGTTAAAAAAACACAGGATATCATCATGATGCCTCTCAGTCTACAAAAACCAGGTCTAGGAACTCTTCATCTAAAGTCAGTCAGTATTAACCTCCTCAACACAATCCTCATCTTGTCCCATAGTGATTTCTGCCGCCAAAGAACATGTGGTTCTCAACTCAAAAGACCGATTTGTCGTCTTCCGGCATTGCGAAATTCAGATCTACCCCAACTTCGTGCATTGATCTGAGCAATAAAATGTAGATGCGATAATCTGCAAACATCTCTTCAACACAATCTGCATCTTGTCCCATCGTGATTTCTGTCGGCAAAGAACATGTGGTTCTCAACTCACAAGACCAATTTGTCATCTTCCAGTGTGAAATTCTGATCTGCCCCAAGTACGTGCAATAAAATGTAGAAGCGATAATCTGAAAAAAATCTGTTCGCGTGAACGCTGCCACGTTGTCATCAGTCCAATGTCTTTTATCCAGAGCAGGGACGAACACACTTTTTCATCAGCAGTTTGTTATGTTTATCCGCAGACTGCTTTCCATTACTTGTCTGTTTTAGATTGACTCGTATGGTTCTTCAGCCAGGCAAGAAGTGCTTGTTTACAGTGACACGTTCTCACGCACGACATGTCGTAAATGCAAGTTCTAACGATTGTTTTTTTATTGCACTGATAGAGAATGTCGATAGTTGTAAACTTCTGACATTTCCTAATGTTTATTTCATTATTTTGCATACGGATATGGCTAATAAGTGGATAATCTGTTACGACACGAAACGCGTTCTAAATCCGGGAAGGGAGGCTACTCCAGCGTACTGTCAGGTGTGTTCTAATACCTTAAGCTTCTGAGCTGAAAGCTCTAAGTCTCGCTGTTGCATAAGTTTGCGCGTATGGTCTTCGTAATCGGAGGGAAATTAAACGACTTCGTCGTGCAGGCATATTTCGATTTGCAAAATCGCGCGCGTAGCGAGTGCGTCTCCCGCAGTTGGTACGCATAATTTGGCGACTGCGAGACGCAGACGCAGTCGCTGCGCATAATTTTGCTGGCTGGGCTGAGTATGCTAGGCGCTGGTGGACAATGTGTGTTTTAGGCCAAAAACGTACATTTTTGGCCCAAAAAGTGTGTTTTTGGCCAAAAACATGTTTTGGCCAAAACTTTTGAGTGCAAAGTTTTGGCCAAAAAATATTTGGCCAAATCTAAAACATTTGGCCAAATCTTCACAATTTTGGCCAAATGTTTTAGATTTGGCCAAATATTTTTTTGGCCAAAACTTTTGTATTGAAAGTTTTGGCAAAAAAAAAGTTTTGGCTTCATTTTTTGGCCAAATCTTTGAGTACCCCTTGGCGCTGATGGACGATATTCATTTTTTTGGCCAAAAAAAGCAAAGTTTTGGCCAAAAAAAGCAAAGTTTTGGCCAAAAAAGTTTAGTTTTGGCCAAAAACGCCAGTTTTGGCCGAAAAAGCAAAGTTTTGGCCAAAAAAAGTATAGTTTTGGCCAAAAACGCCAGTTTTGGCCCAAAACGCCAGTTTTGGCCAAAAAAGCAAAGTTTTGGGCAAAAAAGTATAGTTTTGGCCAAAAACGCCAGTTTTGGCCAAAAAAGCAAAGTTTTGGCCAAAAAAGTATAGTTTTGGCCAAAAACGCCAGTTTTGGCCAAATACGCCAGTTTTGGCCAAAAAAGCAAAGTTTTGGCCAAAAAAGCAAAGTTTTGGCCAAAAAAGTATAGTTTTGGCCAAAAACGCCAGTTTTGGCCAAAAAAGCAAAGTTTTGGCCAAAAAAGTATAGTTTTGGCCAAAAACGCCAGTTTTGGCCAAAAACGCCAGTTTTGCCCAAAAAAGCAAAGTTTTGGCCAAAAAAGTATAGTTTTGGCCAAAAACGCCAGTTTTGGCCAAAAAAGCAAAGTTTTGGCCAAAAAAAGATTTGGCCAAAAAAGTGAATAATGTCCACCAGCGCCAGCAAATACAAAAGATTTGGCAAAAAAAAGATTTGGCCAAACAAAAAAGATTTGGCCAAAAAAGTGAAGATTTGGCCAATTCTTTTTTGTTTGGCCAAATCTTTTTTTGGCCAAATCTTTTTATGGCAGAAGTTTGACCAAATCTCCCGTTTTAGCTAACAAAAACAGTTTTGGCCAAAACTTTTACATAGAAAGTTTTGCCCCCAAAAAAGTTATAGCCAAATCTATTTTATTTGGCCAAATGTGTGGGTTTTTTGGCCAAATCTTTGTCTTTTTTAGCCAAAACTGGCGTTTTGGGCCTAAAAAGTGAATATTGTCCCCCAGCGCCAAGCATAGCTGAGACTCGGCCCAAACTGTCATACATCAGTACAGAATGACTCACCCTACATTTTGCTATCGTGGTTATCCGCAGGTTGCACAGTTTCTTCGTTCATAACAGAAATATAATCCGGCGATGCAACCAAGGGTGAAAAGAACACAATTGTCCCGTCCGCGGGGAGATAGCCTTACTAGGTCAGGGGTCAACATCAAAGGGAGGCTTGAATATAGCAGCCAATCGCTGACCGGCTCACAACTGTCACTCCTCCAATCAACACATTCGCTCACGCTTTCATTCACACACACACACACACACACACACTCACATACACACACACACACACACACACACACACACACACTCACATACACACACACACACACACACACACACACATTTGACGGGTCAGCCTGATTTGTATACCACTGTAAACAGACTCTATTCGTTGCTGTCGTGTCTTCCGCAACAGACCCCGGGCCCTCGTCGAAAAAATACGTCTAGGAATATCATACCCAGGAACTCTCATGTAAAGTTTCATGAAGTAGTTTTCTCTGAATCGCTCTACACACACACACACACACTGACACCACCACCACCACCACCCTCGTCTCGATTCCCCGTCTTTGTTAAACAATTTAGTCAAAACTTGACTAAATGTAAAAAGCAACCATCCAAAGAAACAAACAAACAAACAAACGAACACACGGTGTTGTTGGAGGTCGTAAAAGTGCACCCACTAATGCCGACTAAGATTTCTCGGGAATGCGGAATCTGCACATAGGACATTGCATTCACGACAGAGAACAGTTACTGTTGTGGCAGTGTACAGGAAAGCCTGAGATTAGTCAAACAACACGATAGTGCGCCGAAACTAGTTCGCGCTTATAAAAAGTTATAATTATTTTTTTCATATTACAAAATTCAAATCACAAATTAAATAATAATTTTTTTCAGAAAAATAAACACCAACACTTACACATACTTCCACTAATTATCATTCGCCTGTTAACTAACACACATTTTTGTTTGTTTGTTTGTTTGTTTGCTTTAAGGCACAGTGCAGCTCACAGCCTTCGTTTTGCGTTTTTGTTGCAGCTGAGTGCATTTACAGTTCAAATATCCTCCTATGGTAGTAAAACAAACCCAAAACTACCCAACGACGACATCTGTGAAGCTCGACAGTTTCTTGTTCACGCGAGTGCATAAATTAACCTAGTTATTACGTGGTGTTTGGTCGGAGTTCGATTCAACTGAGTGATTCCGGCCTCCATTTTGTTTTCTTGACTCTTTGGGTGCAAGTCAATGAAACTTGGTAGTTCTTCTAACGGATAGCTGCCTGAGGTATGACTAAAAGCCCCAGGGGCTCCGTGCACCTGGATTTGACAAGTTCAGTACCTTTAACGCCCAGCCGACCACGAAGGGCCATATCAGGGCGGTGCTGCTTTGACATATAACGTGACGTGCGCCACACACAAGACAGAAGTCGCAGCACAGGCTTCATGTCTCACCCAGTCTCATTATTCTGACACCGGACCAACCAGCCCTAGCACTAACCCCATAATGCCAGACGCCAGGCGGAGCAGCCACTAGATTGCCAATTTTAAAGTCTTATAGGTATGACCCGGCCGGGGTTTGAACCCACGACCTCCCGATCACGGGGCGGACGCCTTACCACTAGGCCAACCGTGCCGGTACTAACACACATCTTTCCAATTAAAATAATGGAGTTTCAATTTATACACATGTGGGTGGTTTTTTTTTTGGGGGGGGTACCATCATAGTATTCAAAGCAAATAAAACATCCAAACTACAAAACTTAAATTTTTCGATATCATCTATGTCTATCTATATCTTGAGCCTCAGTTTCTAACCACACGTATACCAAATGTTCTTGCGAAATTAGAAACACTGATCAGCTTATTTTGCGTATTTACCATGTGTCCTTGTGTACCGTTTCTCTACATTCCACACTTTCACTTACACAAAGTTGTGTGATGAGACCCTGCGCTTTGAGAACCTTGTAGTTTTCAAACTATAACAAATTTAATGGCGTTTTTGTTATTGTATGTTGTCAAAAGAACAAATCTAATATACCGTTTGTTATTGTGCATTGTGACATTGTTTGTCGACCCATAACATCAATTAAAGTGTGAATCTTACATTTGTTGTACCTTCCTCTCATCGATTTATCAGAGATGTCTGAAAAAAACTTCTGACCTAAATCAACGCAAAATGCAGAGCACAAAACCACTGATTGCAACCAAGCTGTGTTCTCCAACTTCGTGCACAAAGTCAAAAGCATACACTGTTAACAATATGAAGAGACATAATAATGCGCTCATTTTCGGCGGTTAGAATAGACTACACCACCAACACCACCACCACCACCAACAACAACAACAACAACAACAACAACACCACCACCAACAACAACAACAACAACAGCAGCAACAGCAACAACAGCAGCAACAACAACAACAACAACAACAACAACAGCATAATCATGTTTACGAATGTGACTGCGAAAGAAGATATGAATCATATACAAACGCGCCAGCTGTTGTAACCGACAACACAAAACATTTGCATTGTGACAGTTTACCGGAAAATCTGACGTAAGACGCACAACTTGACTCACCTTTGATTGTTGCACTGATAACCGTCGGCAGGTGTTTAATGTACTGAATTTGACATTTTAGGGCTCTTCGGGGTCTAACCTATGTGCATGTTATGAAGTTGAGGCACTGAACACCTTTGCTTACAACCCGGTATCCCTCGGCTCAGTTTCTGTAAACTCCTTAGTTTGCTGCTTGACCCTCGTGCATTCACAAGGTCGTAATTTTCAAAATGCACAATTTT
This sequence comes from Littorina saxatilis, assembly GCF_037325665.1. Lineage (NCBI taxonomy): Eukaryota > Metazoa > Mollusca > Gastropoda > Littorinimorpha > Littorinidae > Littorina > Littorina saxatilis. Next base: position 84,159,568 of record NC_090245.1, read on the forward strand.
GTTTACATGATGTCCAGAATCCTGTTTTCTATTACATAGTTTTAAAAGCTAATTCTAGGTGTCCTGTACCCAGGGTTTTGTTTCACACTGTCGCAAGTATATCACGCACTCCAAAACACTAAGTGTGACGTTTGTCCCAATGGTGTCCGATTATCGCATGTACCACTGCTCTGACCAAAATCAACGCGAAATGCAAGAGCGCAAGATCTCAATCAAGCTGTGCTGTACAGTGGTGTGCGAACTCTGTGTACTTGTGTCACTGCATTATTGTAAAACAGGAAGTTCTTTGATATTGTATAGTGCTACACTGCTTTAGGCCCCCCCAAAAAAATAGTCTGTTTACGGTAACCGGACCGACCCTATTTTTTTCGCGCGACCCCAGACTTTTTTTTGGCATTTGGGGAAAAAAAAAAAAAAAACGGTAAAAATATGGTTTTTTGGGAAAAAAAAAAAAAAAAATACCAACCTACCGACCCTATTTTTTGGGCCTATGTTACCGTAAACAGACCTAATTTTTTTTTGGCCTTATATCTTCGTTGGCAAAATCCCAAGCATACACAATTTGTCAAAAGACGCCACGGTAGGCGCTCATTTTCACAGAACCCTTTTTTGCCACTGTGTGCTTTTAACATTGCAATACTGAACTTTTTTTCCCTTCAATTTGTATCCCTAACCTAGTTTGACTCCACAATTAGAAAAAAAAGTTGTGATATGCATATGTGCAGGACATTTTATCATGCTATCTTTGCACGGGGATTTCAGAGAACGTGGAAGTGAAACTTAGAACGCAGACTGCCGAATGCCGAATCTGTTATTGGGACATTCAACGGACGACACAGAATAATAATCATAATAATACGAGAATTTTGCTGCGGCACATGCTTTTTTTTTTTTTTTTTTTTTTAGTGCTTTGCTTTGTATGTATATGTATGTTTAATATTTTTTCATTGTAAAGCGCTTAGAGAATGTAAAGCGCTCTATAAATCTCCCATATTATTATTATTATAATTTATAAGGCGCACATATCTCGCCACAAGGCGACTCACGGCGCACTCATACACAATCTTTCGCATTAACAACTCAAGCATACTCATATACACTTAAATACGCATAAATTGCATGAAGACGACAACAACAACACAAACAGAGACACGGCACAGAACTCAAATGACAGCGTTCGAGACTGAGGATTCCTGATAAAAAGGACAATAAAGCACAGCACGCTTTAGGGTGTAGCGCAAAAAATCACCCTCTGGTGAAAGCCTGGCTACTGCTGTTAACTATGGAACGCCAGATAGTTAACATGTGTAGCTTTTCGGGATCTTCATGGCATTGTCTATGCATGTACAAACCGAATGCTTGTCAAAAACACCGAACGGAACTATTTTGTTTATCCCTGTGCACACATTTTCGCAAAGTTTAGTGTTGAGGCCCCTGTTTATTCAGAGGCTCGTAAATACCAAACCAAAAAGGCTATGATTTACTTTTTATTCATAGGTCAGTGTGTGTATGTGTATGTGTGTGTGTGTGTGTGTGTGTGTGTGTGTGTGTGTGTGTGTGTGTGTGTGTGTGCGTGCGCTTGCATGGGTGTGTATGTGAGTGCGTGTGTGTGTGTGTGTACGTGTGTGTGTGTGTGTGTGCGCGCGTACGTGGCGGTGTGTATGTGTGTGTATGTGTGTGTGTGTGTGTGTGTGTGTTATGTAAATGTACATATTCGTGAGCTCTTGTGAGAAGGGGCGATTTGTAAGTGTTCACTGCTATAGGTAGTTTTTGTGCAAAATCATCCTCGCCTTTTACTCTGCCACAGGAGTTTAAAACCTTTTTTTTCAGAATACAAGTTTACCAATATTGATGTGAAATGCCAGATATCTCAACCCCAAAAATAAACCAAACAGTTAAAAGATAAAAAAAAAAATAGAAAAAACAAGAAATTCCTCCGAGATAGGAAAAACACCCCCGTCCTTACCATTCTCACTGCCACCAACTGAGAAGGCACTGCTAACAAGTGTGGTCAAAATAAGTTGATTGAGTGGACAAAGAGACAGGCGGAGAAAAAGACAAATCAATATAACTCTTTCTGTAACACCTACTGACCGCATTTTTTGTAAAAACCGTCTCATGTATATAATATAAAACATGCTCAGCACGTGTGGATTAAATAGAGCCGAATACCCGGCTTGAGTGGCGCACTGTACGCCGGCTTCGAACCATGGACCCGTCAAGCTTAGGTCCCTTCCAGACTCGTGGAATGGGAACAGCACGAACATGATTCAGGGGCCATAATGCCATTCCTGATCATATCATGTCGAGTCCCATACTTGTCGACGACGCCCTAGGTACCACATCACAAACAGAACTGTGCAATACACAGGTGTTTTCTACAGACACACTCAAACACACACACACACACAGAGAAGCCGTATATATATATCTATATCTATTGTATAAATATATAGAGATAGATGAGAGTGTATTTTTCGCGTGGCTATAAATTGATTCGACCTTTGCACTTTTACAGTGAGGACAACTTACGGGTCCAAGGAAAGCGTTCTGGACACTGCGATGACCTTCTAAAAATAATAACAGAACGCCGGGAATATCCGAAGATGCCTCTCATATCGTAGTGCACCATACGAAGGAAGGGAGGTAAACGCTGAAAACATGGAGAAGATAAGGAAGAGTTATGCCGTAGTTGATCCCCCAAAAAACCAAAATCCACCAATAACTCCCTAACCGTGTGTTTGACTGGTCCCAATTTTTGTAAGGACCGTCTCAGGAATGTATAGAACCTGTTCACCAAGTTTGGTGACGATCGGTCCGTTCATTCTTGAGATCTACTTGCGAACACAAACAAACACACAAACAAACAAACAAACAAACACACAAACAAACAAACAAACAAACAAACACACAAACAAACAAACAAACACATCCAGTGAAACCTATACACACCCCTATACCGGGGGTGTAATTACCGTTGTGCACACAACAGTTTCTGCCCCGTCCTCTCGCCGATAAGAACTACTGACCTAAATTAACGTGCAACGCAGAATGCAGAGCGAAACAAACAATGGTTGCCAGTCACAACCAAGCAATAATGCAGTGACACAACTTATCAGTCGATATCAGTGTCTATCGATAGAATAGACTTGTGTTCAGGCAAACCAGGTAGCAATTTAATAACAGATCAACAGAATTCTATCTCCGCGCACAAAACCCCATTTACAGATTAACAGACTATGCAAGTCTGAAAAGACTCTGATTGGCTCATTTTCAAGTACACACACACACACACACACACATACACACATGCATAGCCTACACACACCAAGAAAGAAAGACATACAGACAGACTTACAGGAAGACAGACGAAGAAAGTCAGACAAAGATATGAGACGAAGGCAAAGAGACTACGTAGAGAGAGAGAGAGAGAGAGAGAGAGAGAGAGAGAGAGAGAGAGAGAGAGAGAGAGAGAGAGAGAGAGTGTGTGTGTGTGTGTGTGTGTGTGTGTGTGTGTGTGTGCTTGCAGCTTGCGTGCATGCTAGCCTGCGTGCGTTCGTGCGTGCTTGTGTTGGTATGAGAGAGAGATAGACTGACTCGAGAGAGACACAGACAGATAGGCAGACAGACAGACAGACAGACTGAGAAAGGCAGAGACAGAGCAAGAGAGCAACCTTACCATACCTTACGATAATTATGTTGTTGGTGTAATTAGTGATGTTATCCCAGGTGTACGTTCATGTCCAATCTCTTCAGATTGTCTCAGTGACGCCTTGAAAGTCTAATTCAAGGGAGACTGCTGCGTCAAGCAAAGTGAAAGACAGACGTGGTTGTCTCCCTCATAGAATTTCCTTTCCCTTCTGTTTTTTTTACAGAGATTTTTTTTCTCAACTATTTAAATTTGGTTTGTATTTCCTTTGTTATCTTGACAGACAGAATTTGGAACAGACTAACGATAAGATATTGAATAAAAGAAAGAAAGTTAGAGAAGAAAATAAAGACAGAAAAACACAGCAGACATTCAAACATCACTTCAGAGTTAACGTCAGGCATTGCTCTGTCAAACGTTGAGTATTATTTCTTTTATTTGGCAATAACACCTTACACATCGTACAAAAATTACATAATGGTGACCAGCTCCGTAAAAACGAGTCATCATTCACAAAAGCCAGAACAAGCGGAGCTTAATGTACAGAGTCAGTCTCAGTGACTAGATATTTAGACATTGAATTTGCTTACAGAAATACGAACCCGACAAACACGTATTTTGACATTGAAACATTGCTGATGAGCATTGTTGTAACATGTGTACTATGTATGAGCATGGGACTTGGTTAGCACGCTGGCGCCACTTGCTGTTCAACACATAAAATGCAAAACGTTTGGTTTTTCAACCATGGACATTTGCTTAGAATTTATGAATCAGATGATTTCGAGTCTCAGAGGATCCGCGATTTCAAAAACAAAACAATCAAGTCGCGTGAAGCGATATAAACACATTTAGTCAAGCTGTCGGCATAAAAGGAACAGATTAACACACACAAAAAACAGTCATCACCGAGACTATATCAAAATAGTCTCGACTAACCACACGAAAAACCCAAGACTAGACGCTCGTCTCCGCGTAGCGCGCGAACGCAGTACTTATTTTCTTATTTCTTATTTTCTTTAATTCTGAGCACATTTTTACTGTAAACGTAACATATGTATATGTTTTTGAAATCAGGAGAAATTGAGGAATACGATGCGATCATTTTTTAATCTGTAACAAAAAATTCGATTTAAATTTTAATGACAAATTTAATGAGCAAACTCATTAACTAATTTTTAAACTTTCAAGCTGAAATGCAATCCCATAGTCCGGACTTCGTCGAAGATTGCTTTACCAAAATTTCAATCAATTTGGTTGAAAAATGAGAGCGTGACAGTGCTGCCTCAACTTTCACAAAAAGCCGGATATGACGTCATCAAAGACATTTATCTAAAATAAAAATAAAACAGTCTGAGGATATTATACTCAGTAACTCTCATGTGAAGTTTCATGAAGATCGGTCCAATAGTTTTCTCGGAAAGACTTTATACACACACACACACACACACACACACACATACACCACTACCCTCATCTCGATTCCCCCTCCATGTTAAAACATTAAGTCAAAACTTGACTACCTAAATGTAAAAACAGTTGCATTATTTTACCTTTAATTAAAAAACACGTGTCTGTGCATGTGTCTATGAGTGTAAACACTGCTTGATAATGCATTGGTCGACATGGCTGATGCAGTTTTTTGTGTGTGTCGATACGACTGTATAATTATAGTCTTCCATGTCACGCCGGACCTTTCAAAGTCACTGTCCTCGCCGCGTGTACAATAATGTTCACCGCCACAAATGTGCAACATGGAATACGAGCATCCTTTCGTGTGTACACATACCTTAACTTAATTTTGGGACTACATTATGCGCAAACTGTGTTGTTGTTTTCTGTGTTTTTACCATTTGTTTGCATTTACAAAACTAATTCAACAGAACGTTCCCTTCGTGTACAGAAAGCAACCAGTCTGGCTATTTTGTTTTTGGTTTTTGTTTGACGTTTAAGTTGCACAATATTCTTATCCAATGTAAAAGTTAGAACAGCTAGCCTATGTAGTGGTAAACATCATCGATTACAGAGGAAGGAATGTGTGTTTAACTTGTTGGAAAGCCAGAGGAGACTTTATTGATTATGATTCACCGTGCTTCGTGTTTCAACCAGTATAAACATCCATCGTTCTCATACACAACTCTCTCATACAACGTGCATGCCAAATGTCTTTCTCCGTTCAACGAATCATCACTGACCTGTTCAACGTCCTCTCGGGTTGACCTATTCCAAACCTCTAGCTTAAAGTTACTGTGCTTGTCACTCCCAGGTGCACGGATCCTCTAGGGCTTCCGGTCATGCATCAGGCTGCTATCCGTTTAAAATAATACCAAGTTTCGTTGACCTTCTTGCAAAAAGTCAAAAACAGCAATTTGTTTTCGAATTAATGTTCATCATTGTTGTAGCAGAACAGTGTAAGCCTCGATCTAGCCCTGCACGTGAACTTATTACGTCAAAGGCCTATAGTAGTCTCGACGAAAGAGAGAATTATTTCTATCTTGGGTAGTTTATGTCGAGTAGACATTGTGTTTGATAACGGAAGAAAATTGGGTCCATTTTGGCATACCACACACAGCCTTTAGTCCCAGAACGTGATCACGGGAAAGGTTAATTGCATTTTGGCGGGAGATGCGAACTGACACACCGCATAGTTTCGTTTGGCTGGCAACACTAAAGGCATTTATGGTCATCTGTGGGATAGTTGTGTGAATGATTTGACTGTTTTAAGTTACATCCTCATCTGCGACAAAAAGACAAATCGTTGCTTCCTTAGTGCTCTGAGCGGAGCAGCATCTTTAAACTGTCTCTGTGAATATCAGAGCTTCTTTATTTCTCCTCTGCCCTTCTCCATTAATTCTGTCTGTCTGTCTTTCTGTAACTCTGTCGCTCTGTCTGTTTATCTATCTGTCTGCCTGCCTGTCTATATGTCGGCCTGTCAGCCTGTGTGCATGCCTGTTCGTTTGCCTGCCTGTCTGCCTGCCTGTCTGTCCGTCTGTCCGTCTGTCTTCGTTGGTGATTTCAGAACAAGGGTACTGATGGATGCACCAAGAAATTAAAACTGTTCATTTATATTGCCAGAATTGAATATCTTCATAAAAGAACGACAAGTGACCAAGAAAACTTGGCCGCAAGTAAACGTAGCATTATTTCATAGCATAAGTACAGGCCTGCTATGTCTTTGCACATAAAATATATCATCTGTCAAAAATCGCAAATAAATCGCATAGAGTATTTATAACCTGCAGCCAACTGTACGACATAAAAATACAGAATCAACAGCTGACACGTAACAACACAAAAACTGAATAAAAACTATTCAAACGGCTGGACACTAAAGGCACATTTAGTTATTATTCCCATGTCTTTTGGCTTTGGTAAAAAACTTCCCGCAAAGAAAAACAATCTACAAACAATACATGCATTGCTGCAAGGGGGGAATTACAACAAACAACGGCAACAATCGTATTGCTTCATTTAACACTTTAACGATCTGTCTCCTTTTAGCCACCGGATATTAACAAACAAGCATAGCTGGCTTTCTTTCTTTCTTTATTTGGTGTTTAACGTCGTTTTCAACCGTTCAAGGTTATATCGCGACGGCATAGCTGGCTCACAAGTATTTAAAGGCACAGTCTTTTCCTTGAAAACAATTATGCACGCCATTGTAGTCTGTTTTATGCAAAAAAATAATATTCCTCTACATAGACACATACCAACAATCAACAAGCTAGGTACTAATCTGTGCAGAGTGGGAATGTTTTCATGAATTCATTTCTTTGCGGACAATTGAAACAAATAGATCCCTGCGCCTTGAGTCCGAGTCTGGAGATACGCGCGCGATATAAGACTTCATATAAATAAAAAATAAAAAATTGTGTCGATCTGCGAGATGAATTCATCTAAAAATGTCCACTCTGCAAGGGAATGACTCAGGATGTGGATTTTTGGTATATTTGCAAGTGGAGGGATGGCCTTACCTCGCGTCAAACCGCAACACGGTGGCCTAGTGGTAAGGCGTCCGCCCCGTGATCGGGAGGTCGTGGGTTCGAACCCCGGCCGGGTCATACCTAAGACTTTAAAATTGACAATCTAGTGGCTGCTCCGCCTGGCGTCTGGCATTATGGGGTTAGTGCTAGGACTGGTTGGTCCGGTGTCAGAATAATGTGACTGGGTGAGACATGAAGCCTGTGCTGCGACTTCTGTCTTGTGTGTGGCGCACGTTAAATGTCAAAGCAGCACCGCCCTGATATGCCCCTTCGTGGTCGGCTGGGCGTTAAGCAAACAAACAAACAAACCTCGCGTCAAAGTCTTCGATGATCTTACCGTGTAAAGTCGAACGGTTTTCTTGGGAATGACTGTGCCTTTAAGATCACTGATCTGCTATCGCCAATAATATTTGGCCTATTACCATCAACAACAACAAAACAGGTCAATGTAAGCCACGCAAATATGTTCACGCTTTCACCAAAGCAAATGTGGACATAGAATGTCGCCGCAGAGCAAATTCTTATATGCATATCACAACTGCACAAGGACTTGATAAGTCCATAGCTTGCTGCAAACAGTCGCAAAAAAATGCGACAATAGTTCACGCCTGCAAATGAAACAGTCCACCAAAACAGGAGGAGGAGGGACCCCCAATAAATTCATGGTTCTTCCCAGAGCTTGTCCACGCAAATATCCCTGCAGCGTGCGCTGGACTCAGACGAATAATGAATAACTTGCAGTTGCCGTGATTCCCTTTGGCAGAAGTGGACAATATATTAAAGATGAGTATCGTACATCAGTGTCGGAACAGAGCACCGGAGCGGCACGAGTTGTGTTGAGTACGAGAAGTTAGCCGAAACTTCACATTGTAATACACAAAGCCTGGGTGCCTCTCTGCATAATTTACCAAGATCAAAACCACAGTCCTTCCCGTGTAAACGAATCGGCTCTCCATCTCAGATCGGGCCACAGGCTTTCACATTGGATAAGACTCTCCCTCCACTTGGGCAGATACCAAAAATTAACCACCTGTTGACTTTCTGTGCAGAGTAGAAGTTTTGTGTTGTTGTTTTTGTTCATCTGAAACAAATGTCAATGTTCAAAATCAATTCATTCAAAAACATTGACTGTGCGCAGGAAGCAGCCAAGGTGTTAATTGTTGGCATGTGTCTAAATACATGTAGAAGGGATGGTCTTACTCCTAGTAGGACCCTTGTCAGATCTGAGATAATAAGACGAACTGTTTCCATGGTAAGGACAATGGCCTTCATTTGCTATTCACAAATGTGACCCTCCACCACGGGATGAGTCGCATGTCACCTTTGCATGATTTTTATATGTTTAAATTTTCCTAAAGAGTTTTTTATGCCCTATCCAGTGGTGAAAACCGTTTTAGAAAAGAGCGAAAACTGTTTGAGTTATAAGCCTGTGACTAAGGTGACCCTCACACTGTTACCAGACACTCCCCGGACTTATATTAAACCTAGCGCAGAACCGCGCGAGGTGACATGCGACTCATTTCGTGGTGGAGGGTCACAAATTATGAATGTCTGTTCATTTCCTTGACTAAAATTGACCACTGGCCACCACAATTTTGAATCGGAGACACCCTACTTTCTCAGATTGAATCTCATAGACAGGTCCACCAGATCTCATTTCTGTAAGTTGACTGTTGAGCCAAGTCCTCCTTCGTGTTTTAAATATCATTCTACAGTCGATCTCATGAGACCTGGCATATTACGAATCTGAAAAAAAAGAGAAAAGGCAGGTTATGTAAAGCACATTGCGAGTACACAGAAAGACAAAATATTAGTAATTTATAGTCAAGAGAAGGGCATAGAGGAATAAATTAATAAATTACAGTCATTATAAGTTATAAAAAAGTGAATGCGAGGTATTATCAGACAGGTTAGTTTAAAGGCACAGTGCAGCTCACAGCCTTCGTTTTGCGTTTTTGTTGCCGCTGAGTGCATTTACAGTTCAAAAATCCTCCCATGGTAGTAAAACAAACACAAAACCACCCAACGACATCTGTGAAGCTCGACAGTTTCTTGTTCACGCGAGTGCATAAATTAACCTAGTTATTACGTGGTGTTTGGTCGGAGTTCGATTCAACTGAGTGATTTCGGCCTCCATTTTGTTTTACACAAACTCATGATGACGTCTGACATAGTTTGCTAGTGACGTGTCTTTTTGTGCATGATGTGGTGATCTACCTGATCTAAATTTAGATCCAAAAATAGGCCAAGATTAGCCGGATACTAGTACGAAATTAATTCGTAAAATAATCGCAGTTCTTGACTCTTTGGGTGCAAGTCAATGAAACTTGGTAGTTCTTCTAACGGATAGCTGCCTGAGGTATGACTAAAAGCCCCAGGGGCTTCGTGCACCTGGATTTGACAAGTTCAGTACCTTTAAGTTGTGTAACACGAGTTTGAGAAACATGTTTTACATCTTCTTTGATGTTGTTGTTTATTTTTTTGTTTTTTTTGGGGGGTTTTTTTTTTTTTTTTTTTTTGGGGGGGGGGGGGTTTACGGTGTAAATTACTTATTGCCTGTCTTGTGTGAAACTCTCAAAGCACACGGAGTATTTTGCAATATTTTACAAGTATTTTGTCTGACAAACATACACTTGAACACCAGGCAGACAATGCCTGTTAAAGTTTGTTGGTATCTATTCCCGAGTACTCTCTTACTTTTCTTCTTCTTCTTCCGGAAGCGTTTTCGTTTCTCCTTCTTCCGCTTCCGTTTGGACCCTTTGAGTTTTCGCTGCGAGTTATTCTTCTTGGCGTTGTTGTCCTTGCCATTGCTTCCGTTGCTCAGCGACGGCGTCTTGTTTCCTTCCTCGTTCACTCGCACTCGCACCGGACAATGGCGACGCCGGACAAACACACCCTCCTCTTCCAACAGTATCCCTCCTTCTCCTGCCCAGCTGGGTTCTGGTGAAAAGGCAGAATTGTTGGTTGGCATATATAAAAAGACCAAAAGATACTGTACGCACGTGTGAATAAAGAATACGAAGCAACGTTTCAACCCTATGGTCTTCTTTAGGCACGTACACAAAGTAGAAAAATGAAGACGACAGATAATAGAAAAGAAAGAGGAACTCCAGATGTAACGATTCACAAACCGGGCCAAAACAAACGGATTGCTGAGCAAGGGAGTCTGTTATTGGCATAGTTAAGACACATGTGAGAATATAATGACAGAGACGCACAACTGTTTCTTAATTAATTACGACTAGATCTGCAACAAAGACGGTCCCGCATGTCTTTCCAGGGTCAGTTCAAGCCAAGCATAAAGCCAACAAGTCGCGTAAGGCAAAAATACAACATTTAGTCAAGCTCAGTCGAACTCACAGAGGGAAACTGAACGCACTGCATTTTTTTCACAATGACCGTAGTCCGCCGCTTGTGCAAAACGGAGTGAAACTGACAAGCCTGTTCAGCGCTGTAGTGGTTTCGCTGTGCTGCATAGCACGCTTTTCTGTACCTCTCTTCGTTTTAACTTTCTGAGCGTGTTTTTAATCCAAACATATCATATCTATATGTTTTTGGAATCAGGAACCGACAAGGAATAAGACGAAATTGTTTTTAAATCGATTTCGGAAATTTAATTTTGATCATAATTTTTATATTTTTAATTTTCAGAGCTTGTTTTTAATCCAAATATAACATATTTATATGTTTTTGGAATGACGAAGAATAAGATGAAATTGTTTTTGGATCGTTTAATAACAAAATAATTTTAATTACAAGTTTCCGATTTTTAATGACCAAACTCACTCATTAGTGTTTAAGCCACCAAGCTGAAATGCAATACCAAACCCCAGCCTTCGTCGAAGATTGCTTTGCCAAAATGTCAATCAATTTGATTGAAAAATGAGGGTGTGACAGTGCCGCCTCAACTTTTACAAAAAGCCGGATATGACGTCATCAAAGGTATTTATCGAAAAAAGGAAAAACAAGGTCCGGGGATATCATTCCCAGGAACTCTCATGTCAAATTTCATAAAGATCGGTCCAGTAGTTTGGTCTGAATCGCTCTACACACACACACACGCACAGACAGACAGACACACACACACACATACACCACGACCCTCGTCTCGATTCCCCCTCTATGTTAAAACATTTAGTCAAAACTTGACTAAATGTAAAAAGGAGACGTTACAAATAACTTGTAGGAAGTTGGTACGGCCACAGTGATCGATGGATTGATCTCCGTAGGTCAATAATACAGCATTTAGTCTTCTTTTCATATTAGAATATCTTAGTTTGTCCTGCCTAATTATATGAGAGAGGGGTCAAATACCATAGCAATACCATATCTCCACAGGTAGGTGTATCATGCAAATGAGGTCAAGGGGTCACGAGCAAGGCAAAATACTTCGGAGAACCTTTTGTCTGTGTGTCAATGCGGATGAATGAGTGCAAAGTTCGAAAGTGCGTCGGTTTCAAAACGTCGGACCTGTCAGTAAGAATGAGGTAGATGGCACAACAAAAGTACAGAATCTATGATCAAAAGACATAATATTTACTGTTTCTCGTGTGATGCAAGGAGTTATTGTATTTGTTATTATGTTTTTGTATTCAAATGTTGATATGCTCGCTTCCAATCGCATTTCAACTCGTGTAAAACATGGTATCATACAGGAAGCCATGTAGTATTCTCTTTTTCCAACACACACACAAACACACACACACACACACACACACACACACACACACACACACACACACACACACACACACACACACACACACACACACACTTTTTCATCTCCGCCTTGTTTGTTTTTTCCATTGAGCGCGCGGGATAGAAAAAATACTATTCTCCTTCCGGCTGCGACATTTCGCCATTTATATCAACACGCCTAACAGGTTTCCTGTCACGCATGCCTCAGATTCAATCTTTTAGGAATAAATCTCTCTCCACGTAGCCAAAGCTGTTTATCCCAGGAACTTTTTCCGTGGTGTATTGATCTGATAGCTGGCTGTGAAAAATGGCATGAAAGAAAATTGGGTTTCTCAGGCCAGGGTCAGGGCTATAGGCTCTACAAAACTGGGTCACGGTGTCGAAGAGATCTTCAATATAAAGTGATCGATCGATGGACAGAGCATCAAGAGGTCGGAAATGGGATGAGAGAAGAGGAAGACTGGCGAGAGAAGAGTAAGAAAACGGCGCACATCTCGCAGAGTCGATATGAAAAAGAGACAGCGTGTTTGTGTTGTTCTAGAAATATTTACGGTGTGCGGCGGCCGTGGGAAGTCTTGGATTGGATTGGATTGGATTGGATAAGATTTACAGTCCAGTGAGGTTACCCTCATGGAAATTCGGGCTGCTTTCTCCCCGGGGAGATACATACGGCGCTACCCATATTTTTGTTTTTCCTGCATGCGTGTATTCATGTTTCCTGAGACTTAATGCCGTGTGAGATGGAATTTTTTTTACTTTATTCCAAGTCCCACGGGTATTTGATGGACATTTTTATCTATGCCTATACAATTTTGCCAGGAAAGACCCTTTTGTCAATCGTGGGATCTTTAACGTGCACACCCCAATGTAGTGTACACAAAGGGACCTCGGTTTTTCGTCTCATCCGAAAGCCGGACTAGCACTTGAACCCACCACCTAGGTTAGGAAAGAGGGGAGAAAATTGCGGCCTGACCCAGGCCTGAACACGCAACCTCTCGCTTCCGAGCGCAAGTGTGTTACCACTCGGCCACCCAGTCTTTCGGGGTTGGAAGAACATACGTCAAGAATGAATCAATCTTAGGCCAAACAAAAATATTTGTTGGTTTAGGGTAACATGACCAAAATAAATAAGGAAGGTAGGTCGGCTTTTTAAAAAAAAATTAAGTTTTTATTTGTATTCTCGATGTGGTTCGCAAAATGTGCCAGAGGTAGGTGGTTTTTTTTTTTTTTTTTTTTTTGAGAAATGAAAAAAAAGTGTTAAGGTCGGCAGGAAAAAATAGGGTCGGTCGGGTTTCCCTAAACCAACATATACTTTTGTTTGGCCTTACTAGTGATTCGAACCAAGAGAATGAAGAACGGTACTGGCGATGTAATTATAATATACTGTGCCCAGGGAGGAGGAGAGAAGGAGGGTCGAGAACACGACAATTCGAGGAAATTAAGACAAGAGAAACAGACAAAAGAACAGAGAGGCTAGGACAAACTTGCATTTTCATAAGTATACATTATGGCCCGTTGACAAAACGAATTATCTCGGTTAAATTACCAGTGAAAGGGGGGATGGGAGGGGGAAGACGGTGGGAGCAAACTTTCGCACTTTGCTGTCATCAGGCAATTAGTTCGTGTCTTCAAGAAAAGTGTTGGTGTGGTGCAAGGATATTAACCCCCTGGCCGCTGCAGATAACTTGCGATGAAATATTCATTAGGTACAGAACAAAACACAGGCTCCTACCTAATGGAAATTTGTTTTGATTTGGCAACTTGAGAAAACAAACTAAAGTGCAATGCAACATCCCTATGCCAAAAACTTGCTCCTCGCTCGGCAAACCGACTGTTTCTGATCAGTGCAGAGGGTATGTGATAAGACTGTGGGGGTTAATTCAGGTACAATAGACACCCTTTACTCTGTCTTATATCCTGTTTTGGTGCATCCGTAATGTTTCCCACAACAGACTTATTGAGGCGTTAATATCGCTCATTGAACTCTACGAGAACAAAACAACCCTTGTGATTCTAAATAAGCAACGAATAAATAGTACCTTTAATAATGACTTTCAATGCACAAGGGTTTAGTGAATGCGAATTCTAACATTTCAGCGACAAATAGCTTCCTCTATCTTCTGAAGTTTAAAACCAAACCTGCACACGCCTAATACACGTGGAAAGAAAGTCGTATGAAATGATAAGCATGGTATTGTACGTTTTGACAACATTTGCAGTGTCCTGTTATTGTTTTATTTTTTTGTTTGTAGCTTGGTGAAGTAATATACGACACTATCTAGAAATGCTGTGTGTGTGTTTTGTCCAAAGAACACCTTTCAAAACTGAACAGAATCACTTCAATGAAATGCATTTGTATTACCTTAAAGTGTGGGTAGCTCTTCTTTGATGTCAGCAAGATCATGGCAATTTTTAGTTTGGGGTCCATAGCTTAATTGGCACTCTTTACAGTAATTAACTGCATGCATTGCAATTCTTCCATGTGGAAAATAATCAACATCTGAGATTTTTTGTCAGAGTTAATTAATGAGTACAGATGGAACATGACATTGCTAATTTTCGGGAGAATATTTTGGCAAAGAAGTATTTTTTTACTTGGAACATAAAAGTGCCAAAAAAGCATTCAGTCTCCGACAAAATTATCATAACACATAGAAAATGAGAAGCGACTCTGCGGGTCATGCGAGGGTGGACAGACAGTGTGAGATAAATGAAGAGAGCCAAGCCAGTGCATGATTATAATTATCCCCTTCAATTTTCACGAGAGAATAAGAACACTTGCAGATAAATGAGTATTTCTAATATGCTGACTGTTAGCCAGTCTTCTTCTTCTTCTCGTTAGCAAGTGATAACAGACATGTCACAAAAATGATATCAGCATTCGCCTCCGGCTCGTGCTGATAATCCCTTTTTTTAACATGTCTGTTACCATTTTCTAACAGTCAGCATAATTATTAGAAATAACTTATACAATATAATTCTACTTACTTGCAAAGAAATTCGCTGACTGTTCCCTGGTGTTGAATAAGGGGTGGACTTCGCACGAATCTTCATCAGCTGACGTCATTTTTAACGTCACCACAATGACGACAGCGACAAATGATGGCTCCATGGCGATGTAGGATGCCATGTGTCTGATCATCAAGTCTTGAAGTTGCATCCACCTTCATTGCCCGCACTCTCAGTGGCCATTGTCACAAAGACACCTGTGGAATAAATGATGATGATGAATTAAATAAAAGCTGCGGAGATCAGGAGATGCAGTAGCGTGTCAGTGTAATACATTCATCTACCATGCAGATATTGGCAAAATAATGTTCTTTGACAGTATCGAAACTATTTACTCACACACACACACACACACACACACACACACACACACACACACACACACACACACACACACACACACACACACACACACACACACACACAGGGCGAGAGAGACTCATCAAACAAACGTTCAGTTTTCCTTATCCCTAGAATATCCTCTTAGATGCAAATTGGTCGACGTCAGTTACACTAACCAGCAAACGGCATTCACAAGGGCAGAAATCTCAAGCAATTTCAAGCGGTTTCATGGTTCGCATACATCTACATATGTGAACACTATTCCCAGGAGACGGTCGTTTACCGCCGTTGCTTTATGGGCGATCGATGCAAAACGCGCGCCGCTTTGTTGGTGAATAGCTGCGTCTTATTGCCGGAACTACAAGAGACAAAAAGACATTTTCCCAAAGGGGAAAATATCACTGAAAATCGGAGAAAATTGGTTGATTTTGTAGCTCTCTAGGCGCAGCTTTTTACACACAATTGTGACATATTTAAATAACAATGTACACGTACACGTCACAGGGATGTCTTATTGTCAGAAGTAATCTATAGAGAGAAAGGACACTCTCTCGAAGGGAGGCAATTAGAGTACTGGCAATCAGAGCAAATCTGTTGCTTGTGTAGTTCTCTAAGCACACATTATCACAGATTG
>NC_090245.1:84185882-84240882 GCF_037325665.1 Littorina saxatilis
CCCACATGATGTGCCTGGCAAGAAAAAAACCACCACCACTACTTATCAGAAATGCCGCAAAAAGTTTATATTGCAATATAGAATGCGTGTAGTCACCTCCTCCCCCTCCCCCCACCATACCCAACCCCTACCCCTCCCCTCCCGTCCAATACGGGCCGTTAATTGACTAGATTGTTTGCCAGTTGAAGGCACGTTCCGTGTCGTGGGATCATGTTCCCCCATCACAGATCTCTGCAGGCTTTGACACGACATAAAAGCATCTTTCAACTCAAAGACAGGGGCGGGGATATATAGCTCAGTTGGTAGCGCGCTGTATTTGTATTCAGTGGGCCGCTGTCAGCGCGAGTTCGATCCCAGGTTCGGCGGAAATTTATTTCACAGAGTCAACTTTGTGTGCAGACTCTCTTCGGTGTCCGAACCACCCCCCGTGTATACTACATTGGGTGTGCATGTTAAAGATTCCACGATTGACAAAAGGGTCTTTCCTGGCAAAATTGCTTAGGCACAGTTAATAATTGTCTACCATACCCGTGTGACTTGGAATAAGGCCGTGAAAGGTAAATATGCGCCGACATGGCTGCAATCTACTGGCCGTATAAAATTTCATCTCACACGGCATCACTGCAGAGCGCCTAGAACTGTACCCACGGAATATGCGCGATATAAGCCTCATTGATTGAATTATCAAAACAGCCTGACTGCATTTAAACACATTTGTTTCGCAAATGACACCTATGTCAATAAATTATTTAAATTAATTCAGTAGCACCTTATGAAAAAAAACCACCTGTAGACCAACATCCAACATCAACATCAACAACACAATTATAAAAACCGACTCACAGAAACACGCTTGTCGTGCTAACGACGGTTATTAGTTATTCATATCTATAGGACTGTTTTGCTTGGTTGAAAAGTATTCCCTTGGGAAACCCCACCTAGCCTACGCTAAACTACACAGTCAGCTGCACTAAAGTACACGACAGCAGTCCAGGTCCATTCGACCTCTGCTCTATTTTTTTCCGACGGAACTGGACTGCTCCCATGCGGACTTAAAAATTACATATAGTGCGGGAACACAAGGCCTGGCCTTAAAGAATTGTTACGTTTAGTCAAGTTTTGTGTGTGTGTGTGTGTGTGTGTGTGTGTGTGTGTGTGTGTGTGTGCGTCCGTGCGTGTGTGCTTGCGTGCGTGCGTGCTTGTGTGTGTGTGTGTGTGTGTGTATTTGGGTGTACGAATATTTATCTGTAGTCTGGGTCTGGGTCTGGGTCTGAAACTGTTATATCTACATCGTTAGTAGACGTCTGGCTGTCTGTCTGTGCCTATTTCTCTGGATGTTTCCTCGTTGATACGAATCACCCCATGGCTTCTTCAGACAGTCACACCCCAGACACCGCGACATATCAGCGACAAACAAGTGTCCCAGAGGGGCTTCCATACCCTTTAGCGTAAAGTGCTGTTCACATGGTAGACTTGCAACCAACTCTTACCCAACTTTAGTCGTTTGAAATTTTTTCCCGAGTAGTACAAGTCGAGGCAAAGTCGGCGAAAAGTGTGCCATGTGAACGGCCCCAGCGATTTAGGTACGAGTTAGGCCAGATTCAGCAGCGACTCCAAAACTCAGTTAAGTTCATCACTGCTCGACTAGGTCGTGACTTGTCAAAGATTTTGCGCAGACTTTTCTTATCGGGCTTACTGATTGGTTAGCTCTTGCCAACCCTCGCTAATGCAGTTACTTCCTTTCTCCGGAAAACAACGAAGACGACCGGATAATCCCGAATAGTACAGTTTGGCGAGAATCGCCGCTTTAAACTAGTTTGCGCGTTTTTGGTGTTCACATGGGCAGCGATTTTGATTTGACTTGCCACCGACTAACTGAATCGCTTGAAAGTTAGGGGAAAGTTGGTTGCAAGTCTGTGAACAGCACTTAAGACGAGGCAACCTCCGCAATCTCCGACTACTGAGGGCCAAGGATGATCCCCCTTTACAGGAAGCAGAGAACCAGATTATGGTTGGCCGTCCCGAAACAAGAATGCCGAAGAGGTCTCATTTGCTAGGGACATGATTGTTATTTCCTTTGGCGCGGCTTCTCGAAGTAAGCTGGTACACGGAGAGTCATTTATTTTTGGCCAAAACATGCCTCGCGGGTTTTTGTTTACAGTGCAAAGGGTCTCGGATTTTTCTTTAATTAGCGTGGGCATGGCTATATTTGTTTTCTCCTTTTTTATTTATTTATTTATTTATTTTATTTACTTATTTATTTAATGTTATTTTTTTAAAGATTATGTCTCCCCTACGTGTAGGTAGAAAACCGATTCAGCCACACACAAAAAGCAAGGACGCTCTTCAACGTATCCCTTCTCACCGTCAAAAACAACAAATACAAATTTAAAGGTTAAAAAAAAAATCATGTGTAGTTACAGATTTTTTTTTTTTTCAATTTCCAGGTTGATTTTGGTTGAAGAGTATTTTTGTCGTCAATATTTATGTTTCTTTTAACGTCCCTTTAAATGTATATATATGTCATTCTCGGTTCTTACATTTTGGCCCGGGGCTGAAACAAAATAAAACGAATAGAAAAAGAAAAGAAAGGTTTTCTGTGATGTTGTGTAGATTTCATTAACAAATGCAAAGAGGATTTCGATCCAGACAGCCTGGCAAGAGGAATTTGTAAGAGTCCGTACAAGTTCCCTGCACTCAGTCCTAGCCCTGCGGCTTCGGTACGAGCGTATAGTGCGCTTTCGAGAGCTGTCGACGGGGAATGTTCAACTCAACTCAACTCAACTCAACTCAAATTTATTAATCCATATGGAAATTATGTTGTAACAATACTCATTTCCAATCAAAAGAATAAGAATGCATACTAAAAAAAAATGATCACAGTCTCACTAACGCAAACAGTCATCCGTCAAGTCAAGTCTGCCAACACACAACTCACGCACACAACAACAACAACGGCGTGACTAATGTAATGTTGTTTCCTTTCTAAGTTTACATGGTCATGGTGTGGTCTCCGAGCTTGAAACTTTTTACATTTAGGTCTATCACAGAAAAATGAAGAAAGTTCTACAAACCCACGTCTTCTAACACTTGCTACTTCAAATCTGAACATTAAAAAATCTTGATCTCTGTTAAAAACTTAAGGAAATAATGTCGGGAGGGGGGGTGGGGAGGTGGGGGGGGGGGGGGGGGGGGGGGCAGATGTTAATTTCGTGAGATGAAAAATGTCATGAGAAAGATCGAGGAGTTGCTAATTTAAGATTTCTAACGTAATTTAGAAAAATTTGTCACCTTTTGTGACTGCAGTCTTGAAATTAAATTTCGTCCGCCAGTTCATTACGTTACTTTCTCAATTCCCACAGCAACAACCGAAGCTTTTGCAGTTCAAAAAGTGGGCATTACTGCCTCTAACGTTTCTAATATATGACCCGGCCCCGTAAAATTACATTTCTTCTGCCAGGATAAAGCCATTTCCGTAATTCCCACAACTACAGCCTGCAAGCTTTTACAGTTGAAAGGACTGGACTGCTGGCTTTGACGTTCTGCACTACACGTCATAAAAAAAACTTTACAAATGCGTTTGAGGGCAGATCTGTCTGATGAGGCCGTTTATCGTAAAACCAATTATAGGACTGGAAAGGCCGTTTATTCCCCTAACTTATTCAAAAAACATATTGAGTTTACATGACGTAGTGTCGATACGGTGGAACCTACAACACAGACACCCCCCAAAATCAAATTCGCAAAATCAAGGTTCCCGCGATAAAATCGACAACAAATTAGAACAACTAAATCGAAACATAATTAGCATTTCATTAGACAGAACAATCACATCTGCACCCAAAACAATCAGTTTTGTTCATATATCGTGGCTACCATGGACACTAAGGCATGCTGAGCGGTCTAGGTGTCAATCCTCTCAGAAGGCATAAAAGGCAGTTTTTGAAGCCGTTTTAGCGGGTAATGAGACACAAAATGATACGGCCTCATCAGAAAGATCTGCCCTCAAACGCATCTGTAAAGTTTTTTATGACGAGTAGTGTAGGACACGACCAAGCCATCCTTTTCTTCGCCCTAGTGGAATAAATACCACTGCACTCGCCGAGAAAATAAGCAGGACATTAGCTGTTTTGTGGAACTTTTTTTTTAAATGCGATTTCAACAGCACGGATTAAAAGCAAAATCTTTTACTGAAGAGCATACTCAATTTAAACATCCTCCCCGCTCTATGTCTGTGTGTTTGTCTATCTGTCTGTCTGTCTGTCTGTCTGTCTGTCTCTCTCTCTCTCTCTCTCTCACACACACACTGACACACACACTGACACACACACACACACGTACGGCCTGTTGATAAATACCAGATCTGTCTGTCTGTCTCTCTCTCTTTCTCTCTCTCTATCTCTCCCCCCCTCTCTCTCTCTCTCTCTCTCTCTCTCTTCTCTCTCTCTCTCTCTCTCTCTCTCTCTCTCTCTCTCTCTCTCTCTCTCATCACCCCCCCTTTCCTTTTCCCACCAGCACAACATCCTCAGCCCTACTACAACACTCGAAAACCCTAACAATAATAAAAGAAATAATGATAAAAACACTCACCGTTTTGTCACTATTATGAATGCTCAACAAGGGAACGAACGTCCAGCACTGCAGATAGACAGACAGACAGACAAGGGAGCCAGGCAGTGATTCCCCTCACACACCGATGACCGTCGAATTACACATACCGTGAGCGAGGGAGGGGGGGTCGAGCCCTCCGGATTTCAATCAGTGCTACCCAGTCTCACTCAGAGCCTATATAGCGCGTAGTCAGTTTCTGTCCCTCTTCGATCAGACCCAAACAAACACGGACACAGGCTCTCTCTGTCCCTTCGTGTCTCTCCTCTCATTCTCTGCTCAGACTCTCTTCCTCTCTGTCCTCTCCCCAGACTCTCTTTCTACTTTCGTTTTTCTTCTCTGTCTGTCTGTCTGTCTGTCTCTCTCTCTCCACTTTCTCCTTAGTGTTCCCCCCTCCTTCTCTGTACGTGTTTCTATTACTTTGCGTCCAAACGCGGTAGCAGCAACAGCAGTAGTAGTAGCAGTGGCAGTCACGGCACGACATTTCGTCTTGACGCAGCGGCGCCTGTCTCCACATCTTGACATGGTGTGGTAGGGTTGCTATACTGTTCAAAAAAAGAAACGCATAGCTTGTAATATTTGGTTAATTTAGTTATATGGCTACAAGGATATCCACCAAACTGCAGAAAGTGTTTATCTGGTCGTCGACCTTTCGTTCATTGCCACAAGTGAGCTCTGCACGTGACGCATGCGTTATCAGTGGCTACAATGTCAAAATTGCTCATTTGGCATGACCACTCGTCATGCTTCAGTGTAATCTCGTGAAACTCGGGGAATATTGAGCTCTCACCATGTCTTCCAAAACCCATAAAAGCGGATTGTTCGCCACAAAGAAATCAGACGACAATTCAGCGACGAAAGATGGCCCGATTGAGCAGACAAGACCGCCAAATTGCATTGGGTCGTTTACAAGCAGGCCAAAGTCAAAGTGCAATCGCCAGGCACTTCCACGTGTCCCAGAGCACCATCAGTAGACTGTGGGTCAGGTTTCAAGCCACTGGCTCCGTTGCTGACTTGCCACGAGCGGGAAGACCAAGGGCGACAACTGCTGCTCACGACCGCTTCATACGGCTCCGCCACCTCCGGAATCGTTTCCTGTCGGCCTCATCTTCTGTCCAGGCTCTCCCCGGGCCACACCGATTATCGGACCAGACCGTGCGGAACCGCCTGCATGAAGCTGGTTTGAGAGCTCGCAGACCTCACAGAGGAGCTGTCCTCACCCGCCGCCATCGCCAGAACCGAGTGCAGTGGGGCAACCAGCACCTTCGCTGGACCGTCCGGAATCACTGGAGACACGTGTGGTTCAGCGACGAGTCCTACTTCCTGCTCCAGCGACATGATGGTCGGAGGAGGGTCTACCGGAGAGTAAACGAACGTTACGCGCCCAACTGTGTGGATGAGGCACCCGTTCATGGTGGTGGAGGCGTCATGGTGTGGGGGGCGATCAATACCGCTGGAAGGAGCACCCTGGTGCACGCATAACTGCCCAGCGATACGTGGAGGAAATTCTGCGCCCACACGCCCTTCCTCTTCTGGCTGACCAGGATGCCATATTCCAGCAGGACAACGCTCGCCCGCACACAGCACAACTCACCACCCAGTTCCTCACCGACCACCATGTCCAGGTGCTTCCCTGGCCATCCATGTCGCCAGACATGAAACCGATAGAACACCTCTGGGATGAATTGGACAGACGTGTGCGCAGGCGAGAAGAAGCGCCGGCAAATCACCGCGATCTATTGCAGGCACTTCAGGAGGAGTGGGACACCATCCCACAGCAAGATATCCGGCATCTGATCCAGTCCATGCCCAGAAGGTGCCGGGCAGTTGACGTTGTTGCTGCTCAAGGCAGTCACACCCCCTACTGACTTGACAGCCTCGGCACCCAATCGTATTGATTGACTGATTGATTTGAAGATGCAAATGAACTGTGTGTGCATTCAACTGTGTCCATACCAAATTTCAAACAAATAATCTAAATATTGGATTTTCTGTTAATTTTTTCGAAAAATAAAACAAATTTGGCAAGTAGCAACTATGCGTTTCTTTTTTTGAACAGTATATATAGGCTGAGCTGACGCTGTTGCTTGCGTTGTGGTATAGGATGCTGTTAGCTGGCTGCCCGTCGGCGGACGAAACGATGGGCCTGTGGAACGGTCGACGCTGGCTGGCAGAATGGTAGAAGAATTTTGTGGCCAAAAATGAATGCAGAATGTTGCTGATACCGTCACCACAGCCATAGACGCGGTGGTGATTTTGTAACAATTTGATTAGGGTTTGGTTTTATGTGTCACTGTCCTTGTCAGTGTTTGTGTGTGTGTGTGTGTGCGTGTGTGTGTGTGTGTGTGTGCGTGTGTGTGTGGGTGCGTGTGCCATGTACGCGCTTGTGTTAATATATACTTGTGTATGTGTTTCATTATGCCCATGCCTCTGTTGCGCTCGCTACCCATCCCGCCCCATCCCCTTCTTCACACACACACACACACACACACGAACGCACACACACACACGAACGCACACACACACACACCGGCACACACACACACACACGAACACACACGCACACACACACACACTGACACACACACACACACTCATAAACACACGCACACACACGCACACGCACGCACGCACACGCACACACACACACACACGGCGAACGCACACACACACACACACACACACACACACTCATAAACACACGCACACACACGCACACACACACGCACGCACGCTCACACACACGCACACACACACACACACACGAACGCACACACACACACACACACACACACTCACACACACACACACACGAACGCACACACACACACACACACACACACACACACACACACAAACACATTCTTGGACACCTCCCACCCTCTTTTGATTAACTCCTATCCTCGTCAACCGTCGAATCCTCCAGTCCCTGGGTATGGCAGGGGTTGGGGGGAGGGGGGGAGGGGGGGGGGGGGGGGTCACACCGACGTGGGGAGAACATCAACGAAACAAACTTAAAAGAGAAAAGCCAGGAAATTGTGGAGTGACCGCTAGCTAGAGCTTGGCAGGAATTCCTCCATCCAGCTTCCCCGCTGATTTCGCCGCCGAAGCAGAGCAAATCAATGCACACAGTTAGAGGATGGCAAAATAGTCCCCACCGAGCAGGGCGGATCGATACGTCACTTTTACTACAATACTGCTTACAAACGAGACGTAAATAGCAGTACGTAACTCTACGCACAGCGGCAGTGATGACGCCAGCTCAAGGGTCATTACACTTAATTTGGCTGTGTTTCAATTTAATCTGATTTTTTTTCTTCTCTCTCTCTCGTCAAAGAAATGTCCTTTTTTGCCGCAGAAACATGGATATGATTTTTACAAACTCGGTTGTGTTTCAAGTACATTTGCATTTTCTTGTTTTTTCTCGTGTCACTTTTATCATATAGTCTACAAACAAGGCTTGAATACCCCCGTATGCACACAGATAGAGGAAGGCAAAAGACTCCCCACCGAGAGCGGGGAGGATCGATACACCTCGTCACTTTTACTACTACTGTATTAGTACTATAGCTTACCGGCAAACGAGACATGAATAGCAGTAGGGGAAGTGATGACGCCAGCTCAAGAGTCATTGCATTAAAACTAGCAGAGTTTTAAATAAAACTGATGTGCTTTCTCTCTCTCTGTCTCTCTCTCTGTCTCTGTCTTCTCTCTCTCTCTCTCTCTCTCTCTCTCTCTCTCTCTCTCTCTCTCTCTCTCTCTCTCTCTCTCTCTCTCTCTCTCTCTCTCTTCAACGAAATGTAATTTTTGCCACAGAAGCATTTAACATGTGATACGTCCAAACTTGGTGGTGTCTAAACACATTTGGTTTTCTTGTTTTAAATGCGTCACTTTTGATGATAAGGTTTACAAATAAGACGTGAATACCTTCATGCATACAGATAGAGGATGGCAAAACAGTCCCATACTGCGGCCGCGTGGATCACTACACAATAATAATAATAATACGAGAATTTATAAAGCGCACATATCTCACCACAAGGCGACTCAAGGCGCACAATATATAGCGCGAACCACAATTAAATGTGCTCTCCGCGCTTTACATATTAATTTCTGCCGTGTGAGATGGAATTTTTTACACAATATATCACTCATTCGATTCATGACATCGGCCAGTAAATCTCAAGCCATTACGGCGAATATTTACTTTTCACACGGTTTACTATTATGCGTAGTTTACAAACATGACCAATACTGTAAAGTACCCCTGTGTGTGGCGATGATGATACCAGCTCTACCCGTGGCTTGCTGTGGCTTTTTAAGTGATTAATTCATAAGAGAATAAAAACCACTATGTACAGAAAGCCATTGTGCTGTTGGTGTTTAGTATGTGTTCAAGTGGTGGTGGCCGTTATCCTGTGCAACAAATCTAGCGAGATCTTAGATGGTACTGTATCTTTAACTTGTTATAAGTTTCATGCAAACTGTCTTGTATTGTCAGATCACGTATGCTACTTTATATATATAGCCTAAAAACAAGACGTGGATATCAGTATGAAACGGTCCGCGCGGCAGTGATGCCAGCGTTGCGGTCATCGCAATGAACTCAGTGGAGGAATTTCAAGCCACGTTTTCTTATACTCTTTTGACTCATTTGTTAGACATTTTTGTGTCGTTTATTTTTTTCTAAATCTCATTTGCATACAGGCCGCTCTAAACGGTTTTTCCTCGCCTTTTTTCCCTTTTCAGTTTTTTTAGCGTTCTTTGGTTCATTCAGTAGACTGTATATTTATAACAGTTATTAAAACTACTACGCATACCACACACACACACGAGACAAGAATATAAGTATTTAACACTACACGCGAATGTGATGGTGGCGCTGCGGTCATTGGCCTTAAGTTGGCGGTGCACGGAACCGTACACAACACATCGGATCCGTACACTACACATGGGAAAAGTACACTACACATGTGAACCGTACACTACACTGCTTGGGAACCGTACACTATACATAGGAACCGTACACTACACTTGGGAACCGTACACTACACATGGGAACCGTACACTATACATAGGAACCGTACTGCACTGACTACACTTGGGAACCTACACTACACTTGGGAACCGTAGACATGGGAACCGTACACTACACATGGGAACCGCACACAACACATGGGGGCCGTACACTACACATGGGAACCGTACACTACTCATTGGAACCGTACATTACACATCAGTAGGAACCGTACACTACATCATGGGAACCGGCCGTACACTACACGTGGGAACCGTACAATTCACATGACATGAGAACCATACACTACACAGGGGAAACAGTGCACCACACATGAGAACCGTACACTACACATGGGAACAGTACACTACACATGGGAACCATACACTACACATGGGAACCGGCCGTACAGTAGAGCCGTACACTACACATGGGAACTGTACACTACACTGACATGGGAACCGTACACTCCATGGGAACGGCCGTACACAACAGATGGGAACTGTACACTACTCATGGGAACCGTACACTACACATGGGAACCGTACACTACACATGGAAGCCGTACACTACACATGGGAACTGTACACTACTCATGGGAACTGTACACTACACATGGGAACCGTACACTAAACATCGGAACCGTACATTACACATGAGCCAACCAGGAACACACTAAGTTCAGCGGGGTCAAAATCGCCGAGGTTTTGGAAAATTTGCTCAAGAAAGTAAAATGCTTGCAACATCTCTTACCAGTCTACGACATAATTGTGCTTTATCGAAATGAAAGGGAAAACTCAATTGGTTCAAATTTCAGCCGACATTCATGGCTTCAGCTGTCTCGATTGCAAGTGTTGTTTTCGGTGAAACCCGATTCTTGGTCAGACACTGTGTTGTTTTTTTCTAGAAAAAACCCCACTGTTTTGTGAGTTTTTTGTAACCGAGTTGTCATTTATGTGCAGCTGTCTGACACGCTCTTATTTTTTTTATTTTTTTCAGGACGCCCTCACATTCTGAATTGGGTCAGCGACTGAATGGCATTTATGTTTTTGTGTTACAAGATTGTGCAATTCTGAATATTTTTCCAAATCCCTCGTTCTTGGGCAAGTTTTTATGTCAAAGAAGCGAATGCTGATTAAAAAAAAAATAAAAAGTGTAAAAACGTCACAGTTTTAGATTACGACGACAAAAAAGCGCCTTGATCTAAATTCCAACATTACCATTCTAGGATGTTTTAATAATTGGGGAGTGGGAGGTAGGGGTCTGGTTTTGTTTGTTCGGTTGTTGTTGTTGTTGATGTTGTTGTCGTTGGTGATTTTGTTGTTGTTGTTGTTGTTGTTGTTGTTGTTGTTGTCGTCGTTGGTGGTGGTGGTTTCGTTCATTTGTTTGTCCCTTTGTTTGTCCCTTTGTTTGTTGTTGTTGTTGTTGTTGTTGTTGTTGTTGTTGTGTGTTTTGTTGTTTGTGGTGGTGGTTTTGTTTGTTTGTTTGTTGTTGTTGTTGTCCCTGCAAAATGCACGGTTTTCTCGCTGTGCAATATACAGAAGAACAAACATTTTTCAAAATGTAAAAGTTGATAAATATAACTTTTTGAGCAATCTGTACCTTTG
The DNA here is from genome assembly GCF_037325665.1 of Littorina saxatilis. Lineage (NCBI taxonomy): Eukaryota > Metazoa > Mollusca > Gastropoda > Littorinimorpha > Littorinidae > Littorina > Littorina saxatilis. Next base: position 84,197,115 of record NC_090245.1, read on the forward strand.
GCTTTGAGCGGAGCAAGGGGGGGGGGGGGGGGTATTTTTAAGTGTGCTAGCAGCTCCTGTGGTCGAAGCGACTATGAAAACAGTGAGAGTTTCCTAACACTTGAATTCAGGGCGACCTTTCTCAGAGTCCTTCCTGGCTGCGTGACTAAAAGTACATGTCGACTAAATTGGAAGTGTAAGACGGAGGTACCGGTTGATTGATCGAAAAAGGGCGGGATGGTCTGGAGCCTGGTCAATGTACGAGTAGACTGTTCATTGATCACACCGCAGGGTAAGAGTAGGCTTGGTGGCATATCATATTGGTCCTGTCATGACCGCATTATTCCACACACACGCAAGGCTCACCTGGTGTTTGAGAGGGAGGGGCTTCTAAAATGAGGCTGGGTATTTTGGGTCTCTCCTTGAGAAAAAAAGGTTCAATTGTCGGGTCACGTAAGAATGAAGGGGGGGAGGGGGGGGCTTTCGGAACCGCGCAAGAGGATTGCCTTCGCTTTGCACAAGTGTTTTGCATGTCGTAGAATCGGCACACACGAAGGGGGGCCGGGGGGCACTCATAGTGATGATAGATTAGGGTTACTTCCACTGAGTTGCTTCCCTTGTTTGTGTAGGTGATGCGTGTTACGTACTACGCGGCCGCGATATAGAGGGCACAATCGTCTCACTGCCAGGCGGCGATTCTGTTTTTGTTTCCAATTACACCGGAGAGAAGTAACCCCCTGAAGCGCATTCACTCACTTAGATTTAATTAATTACCATACTTGTGCGTTTTCAAACAAATCGTGCTGTGAATGTCAATGTTAGGGTACAGTGGAATCCCCAGATTCTTCAGAATCGTCACATTTGCCAGAAACTCCATCCAAACTTTCAGATCAATAGGCCTACTGGTATTCCTTTAATGCGAAGGAGAACACACGACTGGAAAAGTACAACAGTGTAATTTTGATCTTGAAGAATAGACCCTATCGGTATTCCAAGCTCTCGTCACAGTAATCTCTCGCAAACTTCAGAGCATAGCAAAGCATGCGGTACAGCGATCTCGTGCGAGCTGCACAAGCCAAGGTTCGAAGTTCTCGCGATGTTCAAAGCATAACAAAGAGCGTGTCTCGCGAGAGCTGCTCAGATACCGAAAAGGTCTATTCTTCAGGTAAATAAATAAATGACGAGACAAAACAGAACTGAAGAAGAATAAGAATACAGACGAGGTGAGCAAAGAAAGGAATAAATTAATTCATTAAAAAAAAGTTCGGCACTGACAGAAAAGAGTCAGGCTTTTGATTTGTAGTATGTGTCCAAGTTAAGTGGTGGGATGGCCTTATCCCATCTCAGATTAAGGCTGGGTATATTGAAAACAGTTTTTACGGGAAGGACTGTGCCTTTTATTAATTTAAAAACTAAAACGTTAAATAATTACGATAGTGTTTGTTTTTTTATGACGGGGAGTATAAATATGAATATATGAATATCATCAACCGAATAAATCACAAATCGCGTAAAACGAAATCGATACATTTAGTTAATGTGTTTGCACGAAACTAAACGATCGACACTGAAAACCAAAATATCTGTCATCAAAGCCCGTGCAAAGCATGCCAAACTGAGCTGCTGCGCTCTTCAGTCGCTTGAAACGACAGCCGGTATAGCGCAATAGCGATTGTGCGTAACAGGAAAGCGCGATTTTCTGTATTTCTGTAGCTTTCTTGGCTTGTATTTAATCCAACCATAACATATGTATATATGTTTGGATTCAGAAAAAAAATAGATACAACAAAATACAATGAAATCATTTTTAAAGCTGGTAGCAAAATATTGATTTTAATCACTACTTTAAAGAACAAATTAGATAATAGCTGCCAAGGTGAAATGCAATCCCATAGTCCAGACCGAGTAAACAAACAAATGCTTGGCCAAAGTTTCAATCAATTTGCTTAAAAAATGAGGTTACCATAGTGCGGCTTCAACTTTTGCAAAAAGCCGGATATGACGTCTTCAAAGACATTGATCGAGAACAATGAAAAACACGTGTCGGGATTTAACAAAGACTATATCAATAATCCACTTGTGGCTTTAAATATTTGAACACGTGAATGCTGGTCAAGCATAATGACTCAGACTGCTTGTGAACACAAGTACAGGTAATAGAACGGAGGTGGACACAACGCCATCATGGCCTTCCAAACTGACTGACCATTGATCAGAACACACGGTACGAACAGGTTGCCCGTGCAAAACAAATCGATCCCACCCGCGACCTTGACCTCGCGGTGGCACAGCCCCATGAAATCATCAGTTTTGAGACACAGAGTCTCGTACGTGGGGTTCTGATATCGACGCCTCGGAGACGAACAGGAGACAGAGACAGAGAGATACAGAGATAGAATGACACACACACACACGCGCCCACACGATGACACAAAGAAACACACAAACAAACACACACTGTAAGCACGCACGCGCACACACACACACACACACAAGTATATAACCCCTTCGTTCTTGTCTCTATAGCCCCGTAGTAATCAAGCCTGTCTCGCAGCGCAGAAGCAATCACCTTTCAAGGACAGAGACAGAGACAGAGATAGATAGCGGGAGGGAGAGAGAGAAAGAGAAAGAGATAGATTTAAACAGGGAAGAACAGAAACCAATATGAGAGAGAGAGAGGGAAGGGGTTAGGAAAGAGATAAGTTCGGTGTGCCAGTTTCAGTTGTCATGGAGAGCGGGGGGGGGGGGGGGGCATACACCAAGACGGTCACACACACACACACCGTGCACACACACACACACACACACATGCAGGCATACACACTCGAATTCACCGAGTGAAGGATGGAATTATGATACATGCACAAGTACATTGGAATGATAACAGTAACACTTGACGTCAATGTCACCAAACGACTGTGTACTTTGTACGCGGTAATCAATGCTACACATGCCCAATCTATCTCTACGTGTTTCTCTCTCTCTCTCTCTCTCTCTCTCTCTCTCTCTCTCTCTCTCTCTCTCTCGCACACACACACTCACACGAAAGAAGAGCATAACGGAAAGAAGAAGAAAAGAAACACAAAGTGTGTATTGAAACAGCCAACACGACCTTTGATGCACAGAAAGAAAGAAAAAATAACCGCAAATAAAATCACAGCGTGCATGATCTTGCAAGCGACACACGGACTTGCGCAATCTCTTCAGCCCGTTTCCATTTGCGGAAGAGATGTGTAGGGGGGCGGGGGGAGGGGGAGGGGGGAGCGCAGATGTAGCCCAGGGGTAGTGGGGTAGCACTGAATTGGATGGGTAATGGTAATGCGCATCAGTCTCATGATCCGTCCAAAGATCGATGAAAATGGAAGAATTGATGGATGGAGGGGGCAGAGGTTGGTTGAGGTCGATCTTTCAGCAGCGTTCAATGACTGATATATAGCTATATTGCCGCTTGGTGCGGTCTTCAGTTCACAGGACACTTTTGGGGAGAAATAAGAACAGAATATTCAGAAAACAAAAATGCTGAATGCACTGGGTTCTGTCAGTATTTCCAATAGATTTCCCTTTTTTGTTTTCTCCCGGAAAACAGGCATGGCTTGAGATGAAATAGTAAAAAAACTTTAAACAAATCAACACGCCGCTCAGAAAACTTTAAACAAAAAATCAAAATCATGCAATCTGGGAATTTCGAAAATCATTTATGGAGCTATATGACAAGGAAATAAATCCACTAATTGGCAGGAACATCTCTTGATTGCGTGTGTCTGTAGTTATCAGATAAAGATCGATGCATTTCTTTATTTGGTGTTTAACGTCATTTTCAACCATTCAAGGTTATATCGCGACGGAGGGAAGGGGGGTGATGGGATAGAGCCACTTGTCAATTGTTTCTTGTTCACAAAACCACTAATCAAAAATTTGCTCCAGGGGCTTGCAACATAGTACAATATATTACCTTACTGGGAGAATGCAAGTTTCCAGTACAAAGGACTTAACATTTCTTACATACTGCTTGACTAAAATCTTTACAAACATTGACTATATTCTATACAAGAAACACTTAACAAGGGTAAAAGGAGAAACAGAATCCGTTAGTCGCCTCTTACGGCATGCTGGGGAGCATGGGGTAAATTCTTTCTAGTCCCAACCAATATGGGACTCCCCCCTAACCCGCGGGGGCAAAGATCGATGCAGCTTTCTTTGTGTTCAAATATGAATCTTAAAAACACTGAACCAGGTGGAAACGTATAATGCCTAAAGTAGCAGGACCTACACTCAAGTCAAATCTGGTGTTTAAAAAAGTTAAGCTTAATGCTAAGCTTCAGAGGCCATGTGATGTCTTTTATCAGGTGATCATACCAGTGCATGCAGTATTATTGTACAAAAGTGCTATGTGCGGTGTGAGGACCCTCAGATGAGAGGACACCTCCCAAGTAAAGACACCTTTTCCTGTCCCACTGTTGATTATCTTGACCAAAAATACTTGTCACGAAAGGCCACATGCAATGTAGGGACCTTTTGGGCTCTTCCTAAGGGTGTCCTTTCATCGCAGGAATCATTGTACGGACATGGCAGATTTCCTGATGAAGAATTAAGTCAATCTACAAAGTTAGTCAACTGCTAAGTCAGGAAGTCAGGCAGTCACACACACACATCCACAATCAATCAATCAATCTCTCTCTCTCTCTCTCTCTCTCTCTCTCTCTCTCTCCCTCTCTCTCTCTGAAAAGAAGCTAATTTGTAGTGCTTATGCCACAACCCTCGTAAAATTTGATTTGATTTGATATTTCTCTCTCTCTCTCTCTCTCTCTCTCTCTCTCTCTCTCTCTCTCTCTCTCTCTCTCTCTCTCTCTCTCTCTCTCTCTCTCTCTCTCTCTCTCTCTCTCTCAATAAACAAATCATTACATGTAAGAAAAGCATAGACTTTATATTTCTTCTTTCTACCAATTTAGCAATAATCATTACATTGTCATAATTTGTAACACACCAAAGTCTATGATAATATGCATAAATAGTTTACAACATACCCTGACAAACCAAATCCGAGAAATTTAACAAAGGGAACTAAGCGCTCTTGATATAGACAACAACAGTGAGTCAGAGATACTCCTGAGGATCAAAGTTCTTCTTTTTTTCCTCAAATGTTCCTTCTTATTCTCTCAGGTGCCAGGACTGATTTTGCATAAGGCCAAAAAGAAAAATATGTCTGTTTCCGGTAACATCGCCCAAAAAAATAGGGTCGGTCGGTGGTTTTTTAATTTTTTTTTATTTTTACCTTTTTCTTATGTTTTGTTAACGTCTTTTTACGTGTTTTTTTGTTTGTTTTTTAAACGCTTCCTTAGTTTACTTACAATTATTTAGCACATGTTTTTGACCTAGATATATTGAAACTACATAAAGTATACTTGACTTAATTTTTTTTTTTTTGTGTGCGGAAAGCGAAAAAAACCTTTAGGGTCGGCGCTTAAAAATAGGGTCGGTCGGGTTACCGGAAACAGACATATTTTTCTTTTTGGCCTAACTCTCACTTACTGTTGTGATCTATATTTAGAACGCTTACTTCCCTTTTTTTTCTACATCTTGTCATTTTGTGCCTTGCCTGATTTAGACTACAGGAGTCAAAAATAAATACAAAAGGGAAAACTAGCAGTGTGGCTTCATACTAAATCAGGACCCTGTCTGTTTGCTAAATCATGTTAAAATTAGAAAAACAGTGCATAATCCTCAAAAGTTCTCTAACACAGGACAGGGAGGTTACCAAGTAATTATCCCAAGAGAAAAATAGAACATAATGGAATGATTACTAAAATACAGATATAAAAAGACAGTTTTGCAAAGTCAATCAAACCCACAAAACAAATGTGAAGAGGGCAGTATGAAAACAGACCTCACAAGGAAGTTATGCACTGCAAATTAAGTAACTAATTACCCCATTAGTAAGATTGCACAGTGTTTAAAAAAAAATCCAAACATATAATTATTAATGATTCGCATCCACACACAAAATATTTGTTATTTTTGTTACTATACAAGAGACAGCCCATGTCAAAGAGTGCTCAGACATTTGCAATTGACATCTCATCCCAAAGGCACCTGCAAAGCCCAAATATACATGTCACACATTAGTTAACAAATCAGGCAGATTAACCCTCACAACCATAGGCATGAAGTTTACAGATTATACACAGGCGAGAGAAACAATACATGGACTAAACTCACAGGAGATAATGATACATTCACATTCCGTTTTGAGAACGACTTTCTGCCATGATTTTAATAACACTACATACATTGCCCAGATTGTCCACATGCAAATGCCCTTTTTATTTAGCCTAACAAATCTAAATTCCCATTAAAGGTTACAAAAAGATGAACAAGAAGGGATGGCCGCAGAGTAATAAGATTTAAAAAAAAAATTACACAGCCTACAACTACAAGTATGATTATACCGAATAAAATATACTGGTACTAAATTCTATTCCCTAAATACACAATACCACTGAAACAACAACAAAAGCACCATAGAAAACACAACTAGAAATCAATCCTGAGAGTCGATGATTTGAGTAAACTTGATGATTATGTATAATTCATTATGACCTTTGCGCTTAACTTAACAAAGCTAACTGCTGACAAAAATGTACTTCCAAGACTGATTGAAAACTATGACTTATTCAAAAATAAATCAATCAAAACAATCTAGTTTATTAAAATAAAGTAGAGGTAGATGCTAGTGACAGGAATTTAAAATGTTATATTCAACTTTCACCTATTTCTTTTACTTGACATAGTCGAGGTAATGTGACCTGTGGTTAGTGCAGTGTGAGGCATTTATGTTCTAGTTTTAAGTTCCATTCTCAGTATGAGCAAACCCATCCAGAGAACATATCCCTACACCCAATGGAGTCAGAGTTCACTGAGTAGGCCTACACCTCAGCACAGAATGGAAACCCTGCAGGGGAGAGAGTAGACATACGGCCCAAAACCAAGGACCCACATGAAAGAAGGCAAAGACTATTTCATAGATATGTACTCTTAAAAAGCATACCATCACCCCTGTCTTGCATTGCATGGTTCAGGATAACTTTACTGACTGTAAAACACTTAAGTAGATACAGTCTGCTGAAATCAATGCTGGAAAAAACTTGTAGACTATGAACATTTCACCTGGCAAGGACAATTAATGTTTTTATACCTATTTACAAGACAAAAACAATTCATTCAGGATAAACATAAGTATACAATGTTCAATTTCATTAAAAAGTTCCTTTCCGGAGTGTAAAAAACTCCTAAAAGCTAAAAATGGAGAGACAAAAAATCCTCCACAAATCTGCATGTACTAAGCTTTTCCCTTCCTCCTACCCCACCAAACCCTTCCCCTCTCCACCCCATACCCCTTTACCCCCAATCACTTTCTCTATACCTTATCACCCAAAAGCTCGTGGAAAGGGCAGATTGTTAAATTAAAATGATTTCACAGATTAGAAACAAGCATAGAAATAGCCGAAGACAAATACATACAGGCCCTAATCTAGAATGCACTGGACGTCAGCCATCCTGATGTGATACATACAAAAATGCTCTCGCATTCAGGCCAGAAATGCCATTGAGTATATTTTGATTTGAAAGAATAAAATATCAGAGAGGCATCAAAGACCAGAATAGACAACATGAATGGCAAGAATATGATACAGCAACAACAGGTGTCTGGTACCGGATATTAATCATTGAGATAAATAAATCAAATGTACAGTGGAAACAGAGAAAACCTTTCCAAGAGGGCTGACTCAATTCAAATGTTCAGGGGGGAGGGGGAGGGGGGTCATAGTCAGACATAATCATTATCTATTGCTTCCTATGTTAGAGTCAGCAAAGAAAAAAAAGATGCATGATGTTTGTACCATGAACACAGACTTTTTCTGTCTGTTAACCTCTTTTTTACACAATGAAATTCAAAAAGCTGGCTGCTTATGATCGACTCTTTTGTCAACACATTGTGTACCAATAACAAACGTTTAACAAAATGTATACAGATTTTCCAAATCTGAAAACTCGTCATTTACAAATCTGAGATGACAACGTTTCAAGCCAGAAAATGATGTGTGTCTTCATGCAATCAACGACACACCCTTATTCAAGTGTAGATGAAATTAGTCATGTCCTCTTGAAGGACAATGTGATCTCAAAGACAGAAACAGAGCAATTTCAGTGAGCAAACAGAGAGTCCTAGTTATGATCTACACGCTTTTCTGTCAAAAAGAGAGAAAACAGGAGATCATCAAGGAGGGAAATTCCTGGGTGTTGGATGCCGAGTGCGCACGGAAAAGATCCTGAAATCGTTGTCAGAGTTCGGTTGGTTATAGAAACACGAAAATACCCAGCATGTTTCCTTCGAAAGCGGCGTATGGCCGCCTTAATAGCGGGGTAAAAACGGTCATACACGTAAAATTCCACTCGTGCAAAAACACGAGTGTACGTGGGAGTTTCAGCCCAAGAACGCAGAAGAAGAAGAAGAAGAAGAAGAAGAAGAAGAAGAAGAAGGATGCCGAGTGACCCCTTATCAAGGAAAGGAGACTACTTTATTTAATCAAATAAATGTTCAAACTTTGAATGCTGTGTTTTTCTGGGTACAAAAGATTTGTGGATGCATATATATCTTATGCATATAAACACAAGTGATCTCCTTTGGTCCTTTTACTATGCTGCTTTTGTAAGTGGTGGTGTGCTTTTTTTCAAATTAAAACAACATATTAATAGTTTCATTATTATTTTGGCTAAAAGCAGAAGAAAAAATGTGAGAAGAGCGCTTTACACACACAGACGTAATCCAAACAAACCTCTCCCTGATATGTGCTACAGTACTTATAATTGTACCTTTTTCTTGAATAGGAATTTACCATCTCAGGCCAAATTTCAAATGGTTGTCTATAGTACTAGTAGAGGCAAAGGGTATGAAGACAACCCAAACAATCACACTGACAAAGACAAAACACACAAGAAGCTATCTACTACAGTGCTGATCTAGTTCTTCTTTTTCTTTTTACCACTCTGCGTTGGAGTGGAAACCTCCGTCTTATTTACATTATTTTCAGATGTTTGCACAGCTGTTCCATTTCCCTCCCCTGCCCCTGTCTGTGTGGAAGTTTCTATGAATTTCCTGGCCGTCCCAAACACTTTGCGCCAACAATACCGCAAAATTGTCACTAGCAGGTTGACAGCTAAGATGAATAGCACTATGGCAATGAAAATGACCAGTACAGACCCTGCAAAGCTCAGCTCATAACTTTGCGGTGCCATGGTTGTTAAAAACAAACTCCACTTTTAGTCAAAATGTGTGCACTGTCTGGTAATACAGTTCTTTACTTCTGATTTAAACAGAACGTGCCACAAACACTGATGAAAAAAAAAGCAGAAGGATTTATAAACAATTCACTTATCAACCAACAACGGTAACAAATCCTTCAAAATATTTCACACAAAAAAACAAACACCATTCAAGAACATTGAACAGGAATTGTCAAATGTGTGTCAAAACTGTGTCAAACCAACTGATGAAGCACAAAGCAACGACAACATTTGCAGCATACTCATGGGCGAGATTTTCTGTGTAAACACCAGCTGTAGTCAGTTAATGGCTCCTGGGTCCTCGTGGTTGAGAAAGAAGACCTTGACCTTTCCCTTGGATGTGTGGACCTCTTCCGTCACTCTCACCAACAACCAGGATCCTATCCCGTAGGCCACAGTTGGAATGCCTGCAATGAACAACACAAAATGAGCCAAACATTTTTTTGGGGGGTCAGGGATGGGACTGGAGTAGGAATGGAAAAGCTTACTGGGCACTCCCCCCCCCCCCCCCCCCCCCCATATCATTTGGACACTATAACAATGCTATGTCATGTGTTTTAAACTGATTTAAAATGGTATTCCTGCATAAATACCACCCCTGTTTGCTCCTGTTCATGGGAGGTCCATATTAACAGGGACGTAGGATGCGGTACGGCAATCGCCGTACAACATTTTAGACTTTTTTTTTTTTAAAGAAATCCAATGATGATCACATCCTCATAAATCAGTCAGGGGTAATAACTAGAACAAAAGCAGATGTGAGACGAAACAGTGAGTTCACAAACACATCCACATTACGTCGATCAATGGACCTGGGAAGCAAATCGGCTTTTTTTTCCCCTCGCCGTACCAAATGTTGTGGGTCTGCTACGTCCCTGATTAATAGTAATAAATGTTCCTTAGATAAGGGAAAACACAATATTTTCATTTTCATTTTTCTTTAATTTCACAGAAATGTGCAATGTCTACACTGCTTTAAGTCCTCTGTGCTAAACACTGGCAAAAACAATCACTGTTTGACACACTAGTGGGGCGGGGATATAGCTCAGTTGGTAGCGCGCTGGATTTGTATTCAGTTGGCCGCTGTCAGCGTGAGTTCGATCCCAGGTTCGGCGGAAATTTATTTCACAGAGTCAACTTTGTGTGCAGACTCTCTTCGGTGTCCGAACCTCCCCCCGTGTACACTACATTGGGTGTGCACGTTAAAGATCCCACGATTGACAAAAGGGTCTTTCCTGGCAAAATTGCTTAGGCACAGTTAATAATTGTCTACCTATACCCGTGTGACTTGGAATAATAGGCCGTGAAAGGTAAATATGCGCCGAAATGGCTGCAATCTACTGGCCGTATAAAATTTCATCTCACACGGCATCACTGCAGAGCGCCTAGAACTGTACCCACGGAATATGCGACTATAAGACTCATTGATTGATTGATTGACTAGTATAGTAGGTTTTTCAAAGTCTTGTGTGAGCGTAAAATGCTGCTCGCTTTCTATCTTTTAATCACTATCAGCATCACAGTCATGCAGCTGATGTAGACAAATGCATATGTACGTACAGACAATTCCCATGGCTAGTTTCAGTGCCAGTAAAGGGTTTCATCTGAAAGATTATTTACTGCAGACATTTTATCAAAAGAGATCTTGTCACACACAGAAAAATCAGAATACTTTGCTTTTGCCATTTGTGTTTTTTAAACACAATATCTTGACTGAACAATTCCTTTGAAATAATTGAAACTTTTTAGCAATTAATAATTTACCCAGATTGATCAGTTTGAGATATGTGTAGAATCGATCGTCTCGCTCGAGGTCTTGCCAGGGCCTTCGTGAGCAGTGATATTTGATGAAAGGGAAGCAACCAGTGCGCAGAATGTGGTAGTTAGCTCCCTTCAGACTCCAGTTGAAGTGTGACCGTCCAAACTGATCGTTGACCACAGCTGACCGATACACACAAAATGATGTCCAAGGTGGAAGACCACGCTGAGCAAGGTGGTTAGTCAATACCTGTAATCAAACACAGCCAACAGATGGTTAATTACTATCAAATAAGCAACACCTGTAATCAAACACAGCCAACATGTATATGGTTTACCGTTAAAATTGAAATAAGGCCTAAAAAAAAAAATAGGTGTGGTTACGGTAACCCGACCTACCCTATTTTTAGGGGCCGAGCCTATAACTTTTTTTATTACATTTGTCAAAAAATAAAGATAAAATAAAATAAAACGAGTGCAGAAAACGCAATGAAAATGAAAGCGCTCGAGTCGCACACTTATTTCCCTGTCAAGTAGGTTTAATTTGTACACATTAGAAAAAAAAAGTAAAAAAAAAAAAAAAAAGTGATTGCCTACCTTCCTACCCTTTTTTTTTTGCTATGTTACCTTAACCACACCTATTATTTTTTTTGGCCTAAGCAATCACATTCACAGGCACACCTGGGGTATGCTACTGTTTGATATGTTGAGGAACTACTTATACCCCTGGATGGTTGTCTGTCTTCCAATAATAGTACTGTAAGCAAAACACTGAAACCTGTGTCTACATGCATGCAGTCCCTCCAAATTCAAGACTGCATGTGTTCTCTCTACAACTTGTTTTCCTGTATGTTCTCTTCTTATTCTTTGTAAAGTTGCCTCCATTTTCAGGCTTCTTCAAAGGCATACATTTCTTAATCCTTTTCAGGTGTCAGCAGCGACTGTTAATATAAGTGGAAGTTATAGCTGTTTGCTCAAGGAATAGTTACACTTACGCAATACGCTTGTTGTTTTTCAACAGAAACAATCAATACTTTGTATACTGGATACAGGTATGAGGTAACTTACCTCTGAGGCTAAGGGCTTAGAATTGCTCTGGGCATGACCAACAATAAGACGTCTGACAGCAGCATTGAAGCGAGACAGCATACCAAGCAAGGTGTTGGGTGATCGTTCTAGCCAGTGAGGCACATCACATGGTCAGCCTGAACACTCAGGGGTGATGTGTAGTATATTAGTGGAATCCTGCACAAGCATCATAATGTTAAATCTTTTTTTTTTTAAACTTCTAGTATTAAACAAAATTGTCAGTTCAAGCCAGGTACATGTATTAAAAGACCAAATAGAAAAAAAATAAATAAATAAAAGGGCATTTTCTTTAATTTTCCATAGAATCTAGAAGCTGCATGTATGAATGACAAAATAAGATTTGAATTCTGACTTATAGATACTGACATAAACTGCTAAACATCTGCAGGAATGAAAGACAAACAATCTACACGTACTGAACATGTAAGTCATTCAGAAGTCAGAACTGTCCGTATAGTACTTGCATGTGCTTCTTATACTAAAGAAAGGCTTTTACAAAAGTATATTTCTCATGGACAAATTAAAACGCATGTCCTTGTTCAGGCCTGAAAGTGGCAAGTGTTTTACTCGCCATGGCGAGTAGAATCATGTAACTGGCGAGTAGAAATGTTCATCTACTCGCCAAATGCAAGTAATTAAGTTGCTGAAACAAATTGTTGGTTTGGCTAGTAAAGTTTGCTCTCTCACTCTCAGTCTCTGGCTAGTAACATTTCAGAATCACTAGCCAAAGGCTAGCACACCATTTCTTGGACTTTCAGGGCCGTTTTTAGTCTGTGTCCGGTTTTAAGTGAGTCTTGCTTTCAAATCATTCCTTTCAAAATGGACCCAACTGAAGCACATGTAAATGTATTCATAAACAACGGCAGCCGTCAAGATGGGTAACAATACAGACAGGCATGAGCAAGATCGGTCGCCCACTCGCCACAGGCGACCAGAAATGAGTGTGGGCGAGTAGAAAGTCTCATAATGATCGCCCACTTGGCGAGTGTAAATTTTTGGTCTGTGGTATTATCATTTTCCGAGCGACGATTGTCTGTTGTGAAGCACGTTGTCGTCTACGATTGCTAAAATTAGATGTGATTGGAGCTCCAGTTCCAGCTGATCGGGAAATTCTCTTTAGTGACCATGAACCAATCAGAATGACCGTATGATTTCAGGGTTATCAGGACTTTTCGTTGACGCGATTTTAACCAATCAGAATTGTGTGTCTCAGAAGCCTAGGCAGATCTGAAGCTGTAAACATGTAGAAATACTTGGACAACTGCCAGCCTCCCCCCCCCCCCCCCCCCCAAAAAAAAAAAAAAAAAGCCAGACCAGAGGGAACGGAGTCCGAGAGATTGAAAAAGTATGTCTCCGGACAGAGGAAGCGTTCCTTCCAGACAGACTATACAAAATCTGACTGGTAAGCAGAGAGGCTGCATGGCTAAACTATGATCGGGAAAAAAACGTCATGTTGTGTACTGCTTGCGAAAAGCATGCCGCTTCTGAGAAGGAGAGAAAGGGGGGGGGGGGGGGCATTTGATGTTGGTACGGACAAATTTAAGCTAGAAAACATACGTGCACACGAAACATCAAAGTCTCACCAACAAAACACCAAAAAATGGGTAAACTCAAACAAAAAGGTCGAAGACACCGAGGGGGGACACGCTATGCACCAGCTAACGCAAGACCAGCGTGCTCGTGTCGCTCAACTGATGCGATCTGTACAGGCGCTTGCAAAGACCTGCTCGCCTTTCACCACGTTTGAATGGATGGAATCGTTTTGTTTTTTGGAAACTCATTTTTGTGGGCGAGTGAATTTGTTTGTGGGCTAGTCAATTTTGAATTTCACTAGCCCACAACTTGTGGCACAAGGCGAGTGAAAATTCTGGAACTTGCTCATGCCTGACAGACATCTAAAACGTGAATCTAAGCGCAAACAATAGCCTCAAGAGTCAAGTCCAAAGATTAATGACCTTGCGCGGGCTAAGACTAAGACTGTAAGTGTAAGAGTAAGAGTGAGACTTGTCCATGTTATTCTTCTTGAAATCAAACTCTTAAAACTGTTCTGCCCAGGCCAATGTTCTTTATGTTGAGCAAATGCGTTGAGTACTTGATGCAAGGGGAGAGGATATGAAGTAGATAAGTTAGATGTGTGATTTTAACAGGATAGCCTTCTTGACTGTAAAAGATTAATCTGCGTAGGAAGGTCTGATTCTCTGAAGACAAACAATTTGTGTTACCGTGCTCTGCTTCTTGTTGCTCGGAAATGCTGCAGTTCTCTCCCTTCCCTCAGCTTGGACAAATTAGGTATTGTTCTATTTAAGAATTTTAGGGGTTCGTTATTAACTAGACACATATTAACAACTTGCATTTTACCGTTTTATAATAAACATGGATGTATCAAAATCTATTTTCTAACACATGTTATTAGCCATACACTTAAAAAATTCGTTCCGTGTCCAGTACGAGCAAACCTTGAACGGTCCAAGAATGGTGACTTTAGGTACTATCCAAGAATGGTTTATTTCTGCCCTATGACGATATGTCATATGACCACCAGTAAACAGAGCTCAAGAGCGCATTTGCATTCTTCACCTCGTCTGATTAGAAATTGACACTCGAACGTTGTGTTTATCTGCAGAGGACCAGTGGGACAAAGCAGTAAGATGGGCAAGTGTACCACGACCACAAAGATATGTCTGCTGGTCATCAGCCTTGTTTTCTGGGTGAGTTTTTCCACCAGGCAATGTGTTACTGTCATTGATTGAGTGAACTAATGATTCGTGCTACACACATGGAATTTATATAACACAACAGTGCAGAATACGACATACATTATCTTCAAGCGTTACACTTTGCACGTGGGACTTTCACGGTTTCAGTTTCACACAAGTCCCACGTGTTTACTTTTAATACCAGTGGTTTGGCCCTTTGGGTCTTTTTTGCTTTTGATTCTCAATCTCAGATATTACTAGACTACTACTAACGCGTGTTTCTTTCAGGCGAGACTTGCCAGGCCTGAAAGAGGCGAGTATTTTACTCGCCATGGTGAATATTTTACTTGCCATGGTGATCGAGTAGAAACATGTAGGCCTAACTGGCGAGTAGAAATGTTCATCTACTCGCCAAATGAGAGTAAAGTTACTGAAACAAATTGTTGGTTTGGCTAGAAAAGTTTGCTCTCTGGCTAGTAAATTTTCAGAATCACTAGCCAAAAGGGAGTACACCATTTGTCGGTACCACTTGTCTCCAAAAAAACCTGTAAACCTTTGAAAACCCCTGAAAACCTCATCAAAACTTAAGAAAATTTGTCCTTATATCGTGTTTTGTTACATGTATATTTGTTTGAAATCAGGACTTATATAGATCTGCAACTTTCACCGTTCATGGCTTTATTTTCGTGTTTGTGCGAGGATTTACGAAGGACTGGAGCAGAAGCACTAATCACATGACATCATCAATGCTTGTGCTTTCGAGTAACAAGAGTTATACCTTCCTTGCATTGAAATTGTTGCATCGACTTCGTCGAAAATCCGGCTCTAGAATAAAGGTGCGTGTAGCATGAATCAGGCATGACTTCTCACAGGGATGTCGTTTGGCGTCAGGCATCGGACATAGACTGATTAAAATGCTCAAATGTTCGATTCACTTAGCCGCATAGCGGTCAGATGTCCTATCGTTTTCAACTGAGCGCGGTCCTTGTCCAATAAGAATTCCATTCCTTCGCACTTGCGCTCGGAATCGAGAGGTTGCGTGTTCAGGCCTGGGTCAGGCCGCAATTTTCTCCCCCCTTTCCTAACCTAGGTGGTGGGTTCAAGTGCTAGTCTTTCGGATGAGACGAAAAACCGAGGTCCCTTCGTGTACACTACATTGGGGTGTGCACGTTAAAGATCCCACGATTGACAAAAGGGTCTTTCCTGGCAAAATTGAAAAGGTATAGCTAAAAATGTCCACCAAATACCCGTGTGACTTGGAATAAAGGCCGTGAAAGGTGAATGCTCGCCCTAATAGGCTTGAGGTTTGCTGGCCGATGTGAATGCGTGATATATTGTGTAAAAAATTCCATCTCACACGGCAGAAATTAATATGTAAATCGCCGTGAGCTCTTGTGAGAAACGGCGATTAATAAATGTCCATTATTATTATTATTTATTATTTGGTCATTTCATTTCAAGATAGAAATCTTCAAAACGCGAACGAGCGCTCTCGCGTACAGGTGCACTGAAGTTGTGCAGTGCAGATCTTACGTTTTCCGAACCATTTGCGGTATGAGCCGTTTGGGTACACCCGTCTACAGCACACTAAAGTTAGGAGTACGGGAGACAACTCCAACTGACCAAGGCTCACGTCTGCTTTGACTTGCTTTCGGTTAGAGATGAAGCACGCGGCGATTAATTATACCACCGAAAAAAACTAAAGCCTGCCAAAGAACAACGCTACTAATTCATTCTCCTGTTACCTGAGGGTTCAAGCACAAGAGGTCATGATTTTAAATTAACAAAAAAACCTGTATGCAAACTTCTTTACTAATCGTGTTGTAAATAACTGGAATAATTTGCCACCCAACATTGTGTCAGCAGGAACACTAAACACGTTCAAAAACTTACTTGACAAGCACTGGAGACAATTTATGTTCTCTACAAATTTAACTCAATTGAGATAGTCCTAGGACGTACGCAGCGCACAAATATAAACAACAATATTTCAAATCACTATAGTTGAAATACATAGCAGGCAAAAGGCTGAAAAGCCTATCAGGCCGCTTATGTTATGTTATGTTATATTATGAACACGTTTGGCGTTTCAACGGCATCGTGTGCAACATTAGGGCCAAGAACACGGGAAAACACGGCTAGCATAACTATTCTAAAAAATGACAGTGCCAATGACAGTACGTGTCGCAGCTGAAACCTCAACAATCACAGAAAGTAAAGTTTCGTCACTAATGTAGATCGTTTCGGTACAGCAGAAAATTCACACGAACAGTCTTTAATGTAGTTAACTATTCATGGCTGACCCTGTTTAGTACTAGTTGGTAAGACCTTTGACAGCAAAGAGACAGGGTAGGCAAATTGTTTTGTCGAATCTGTCAAGAAAAAGCTCTGTCATGAAATCATGCAGTTTGTGTGCCAATCAAAGTTAAGGAGTGCTGAAGTTTTTATTTGTGTTTAGTTTGTTTGTTTCTTTTTATGTGTGTCCTGTTTAAAACTAAAGTAATAAAACAATATACGTGCACAATGTTGGTGCATATAATATATTCTGACATACATGTATGTGTGCACATGACTTTGTGTTTTGCACAAAATTATGTCCTATTCAAATTTCTGAAAGCAGTCAAATGTCCTATTCATGCCGAAGAGCTCAGGACATTTGTCCTATAGGTATGAATTTGTGGCAACATCCCTGCATGTCCAAAACTTCACTTTGAATATAGATTTAGTTAGTTTAGGTGGTGTGTTCAGGGGTTTTCGGAGAAAATAAATACCCCCATATGTTGAACTAATCCTGGGCTGCTTGCTTGCGGATCTAAAAGTAAATGGCGAGAGCGTATGTTAAACGGTTTGATGGCTAGCTGCGCAAGAATTAAACACCATTGGTTGATACCAAAAAGGTCGTCTGCACAGTTTGATAAACAGCCATGACCAGCTAATCAGATTGGCAGCGGTGCGACGACCTTTTTTTTTTTTTAAGTAGCGAGCACCTCCAAGTCATGCTAGTGTTCTCTCCCCAAACCCTAGCGTTCCTCAGGGCAAGAATTGCCCAAGAAACGGTACTTCCTCGCCCCACTCGCAATTCTCGCCTTAAAAGTTAAATAAACGAGGGACTATAGTCTCTACTACTACAGCCATTAATTGCCCACTACTAAGTTGGTCATTTGACTTTGACTCATTTTAGTAACCAGTGACAATGTTTTTCTTCATTTGAAATACTTTGTAAGTGGTTTTACAGTCTAAACTGATTCCGGTGCTATTACAATTTACATGTAGTATTTATAAGTAAGTCATTTAGACACTCTCTTGTCAAAGTTGTAACAGTAACACTAATATTATTACTGTACAGCAGTCCCTCTCATGAACGGACACCCTTGGGCCATAGCAAAACTGTCCGTACATTGCAGGTGTCCGGTCACGGGAAGGGTGACCACACCACCCCCTCCCCCATACTCACACAGAGACACACAAACAACAGGATTGAGTCTATGCTAATCACTTCTTGTGGCTACTAAACAATAACAATAAACTCCTAGTAATACTTCTTTAAACGTTCTGTAAAAATGATTTGTATGAAAAGTGTTGAAAGGAAGAGATAAAATAAATCCTCAAGGCAGTGAACACACTCACCATGCACTGACATACAAAAGCAGCCACACAAACACAGCACAGAGGAGCGTGTGCAGATGCTTTGCAAGAATAAGCTTGAAAACCAGTTTGAATAAATAGCAGCAGATAGAGCTGCATGTCATGTAATTTATTTTCTTCTTGTCTGGCTTTATTGACTGCATGCCGATCATGTGGCATGGCAGTGACTTTTCACTCTTCAGTTGGAAATACGCAGGGGTCGAACTCGAGGAAAAAAGTCGCGCCTTATGACCCGGAAAGTACGGTACACTGTAGAGGGGGGCGATGCTTTACCACGTGCACCGGGAATGGGCTTTTTGGACGTAACGTGCATGGGAATGGGGAAATTCTCGTAGCGTGCACCGTGCACAGAGGTCCGGCGTGCACTGTGCATGGAGCTTTTTCGTAACGTGCACCGTAGATCACCGTGCATGGCACTTTTGGCCTCAACGTGCACGAGCACAGACCCCCCCCCCCCCCCCCCTGGTGACCCTCACCCTGGTGACCCTCACTGTACATAACACAGCTCCCACTCTCCCTCACTAATGCCTACCCCAAGCCGTGACAACTGATGCTTGGAAAATTGTGTGGAAGAGTACACCTCTATTTCTCTCCAATGCTCTTCCTGCTGACATGACATGCAGTGACACCGTCCACGTTTTGCAGGTGTCCGTTTATAGAAGGAAAACACTCCGTGCCGAGCAAATGTGTCCGTACATGTCAGGTGTCCGCTCACGCCGGGGGCCGTACAAATTTTGCAGGGACTGCTGTATCAGTTAGTATACACTACTTGCCAACTGTACACGCTAAAGAAAATCGCCTTATTATAATAATGTAACCATTTTTAGGGTGCAGCAGCAGCACTGTGCTTCGTCAGCTCCTGGGTGTACCGTACCTACCATGACTTTGATCACCTGACGGAGGCAACCTTGACCTTGGTGCCAGCAAGCATCGTCCTGGCCGTTGCTGTGTTCATGTTCCTCATAGGACTGCTTGGCTGTATTGCTGTCTGCAAAGAGAGCAAGATCCTGCTGGCTTCGGTAAGTGCATGATTCAGACTACTCTAGAAGTAGAACTGAGACTGAGTGATTGTAAATCTGGCTAGCAACATAAACGTTGTCTAAATAAATTAGTTTTACAGGTTGCAGATTACACCAGTTTTAGTTATATGATTTGATATCTGGGTTCGGTTTACTAGTGCGTCATTGGCGCATAAAATCTGAAAATGGCCCATTCGAATTCCCTTCAAAGGGCACACTGACATTATGTACCACTGCGCCATCCTGTGCACACTTTATATCGGAGTACAGCGTTCGAAATAAGCAAAGCAAAACCTCGCTAAACCGAGTTTGTGTAATGCACTGTGATTGGCTGCTTAAGTATGTAGTGCATCGTGTGCAGCCAATCCGGCGAACTATCTTTTCTTGCTTTTTATATTTGTTTTTGTAAACACAACACTTTCAATCGATGATTTATTCAAGCAAATACAAACCCACAATAATAATGCATCCTGAGAAAAAAAGTAAGATTATTGCCGGGCCAAGCAAGGATTTCATTTCAACAGTATCGCCCATCAACCTCAGCTGACATTGAAAGAACTGAAGGAGAAAGAGGCAAACAACATGCTTCAGCTGCTAATGCTTCGCGAACAAAATTCAACAAAACGAAGGGTTACTGGTGGCTTTGATACCACAAGGGACTTATGTTTTGTGAGGATTGTAAAAAATAGAAAAGCTTTAGAAGTGTGAAGGGAGAGAACACCTGATGAACAAAGCCAACTTTGTGCTTGACTTGGACTATGTCTCATAGGGAATTGGTTGAGAGGGACAAAAATTGTCTCATTGGTTTTTTCTCCCAGGCCAAACCCTGTGATATTACCACAATACCAGTCAAAGAATTTGTAATTGTATGTCTGTGTGCAAAACAAGGTTAGGGTGAAAAGCTCAGCATGCAGCCAGTGAAACTGGAAGAAGATACCTAAGATGAATATTGTTTCTGGTAGACCTTAG
Organism: Littorina saxatilis; assembly: GCF_037325665.1. Taxonomy (NCBI): domain Eukaryota; kingdom Metazoa; phylum Mollusca; class Gastropoda; order Littorinimorpha; family Littorinidae; genus Littorina; species Littorina saxatilis. The sequence goes on from NC_090245.1 coordinate 84,217,612, forward strand.
ATGGTTGCGCCTTGAGTCACCTTGTGGTGAGATATGTGCGTGTTATAAATTCTCGTATTATTATTTCTGCCAACCTCTCTGTGATTGAACATGTATTTTTAATTCAATAAATTGTTTGTCCTTGCACTAACTGTGATTTTTGTTTATTTTTCAGTACTTCTGCCTGATCATGGTTGTGTTCTTGGGTGAGGTGGTGGCCGGTGTGCTTGGGTATGCCTACCGTGAGCAGGTATGTGTCAGAACCGTCACGATATAACCTTCGTGGTTGAAAACGACGTAAAACACCCAATAAAGAAAAGAAACAACAGTGAGAGAAAATCATTAATATTATCATTCTATTTATAGGTTCTTCTTCTTCTTCTTCTTCTTCTCGTTCACACCCGCCTTCAGCATATTGAAGATTCTGGTGTATGTGAGGAATGTCAAACCTTGAATAGCTTTAGAATAGCATTATGTATTATACAGGGTGGTCCAAAAAAATGTTTTGCATGCCTGTCATTTCTGCTACAGGGCTCCCACCTATTCTTTTTCACCTGGAATGTCTCACACAAGCATGAAAGTTTAGTAAGGCACAGTTTTGTCTTCTTTGCAACATCATTTCTGGGCGTAGTTCAATAGATCACATTCTCAATCCAAGCACCTCGTCTCTGGATTACGGCTGCGACACGGACATTGAAGTTGTTGATAACTCTGTCCAAGGTCTCGAGTGGAATCCTCCTGATTTCACGAAGAATGTTCTCCTTTAGCGCTTGTATTGTTGTGGTAAACCCTTTCCTTCAAGTACCCCCAGAGGAAGAAATCTGGAGGAGAAAGATCTGGGGACGAGGTGCTTGGATTGAGAATGTGATGAACTATTGAACTACGCCCAGAAATGATGTTGCAAAGAAGAAAAAACTGTGCCTTACTAAACTTTCATGCTTGTGTGAGACATTCCAGGTGAAAAAGAATAGGTGGGAGCCCTGTAGCAGAAATGACAGGCACGCAAAACTGTCTACATTTTTTTGGACCACCCTGTATATATGTCATCACGTGCTGGCGAACTGTTAAGCACAAGTTATTATGCATCACTGCTCAGATTCCAAAAGGGTTTAACATCAATTCACACACACACACATACCGTACGTACATGCATACATTGATCTGTTAAGGTTAGTGTTCTTGTGCAGGGAGTGTAGTTTTTGCAAAGGCATGAAAGCTTACAGTTACAGTCCAAGTCTGACTGATCTAAAGTTGAAAGTTTGGGGCAGAGTTTTAAGTCCAAGTCTTACAAAGGAAGCTGTCGATTGTAATGGTCTTTGCAGATGTTGTCGTAATGTTTTAGTGTTACACTAAAATGAAGGCAGAGCAACGCTTTGTTGATGAAGCTAATTAAAAGTTCAGAGAGCTGTAAACCGTTTTAGAGGCGGGGATATAGCTCAGTTGGTAGCGCGCTGGATTTGTATTCAGTTGGCCGCTGTCAGCGTGAGTTCGATCCCAGGTTCGGCGGAAATTTATTTCAGAGTCAACTTTGTGTGCAGACTCTCTTCGGTGTCCGAACCCTCCCCCCGTGTACACTACATTGGGTGTGCACGTTAAAGATCCCACGATTGACAAAAGGGTCTTTCCTGGCAAAATTGCTTAGGCACAGTTAATAATTGTCTACCTATACCCGTGTGACTTGGAATAATAGGCCGTGAAAGGTAAATATGCGCCGAAATGGCTGCAATCTACTGGCCGTATAAAATTTCATCTCACACGGCATCACTGCAGAGCGCCTAGAACTGTACCCACGGAATATGCGCGATATAAGCGTCATTGATTGATTGATTGATTAGAACACAGACTGGCAGAGATGGGTGTGTAAAGTTTTGATTTTTCGTAAGTTTTAAAACCACAGCTGAAGGGATCTTGTGGTTTTGTTTATCAAAATCAGTACACACAAAATGTAGGTATAAACTAGAGCTAATAGCTCTCTATTGTTTCAGAATACCATGTCTGGTTCCGTTACCCTGACATGTATTGGTATAGTCATGAATGAAACAAAGATGAAACAAATAAAGCTTGATTTAGAAGAGAGTAAGTGTATTGTTATTTATAACAAGAAACTGACCCAAATGACTGTTGTGCAGGTAAAAGAGGTGGTCTCAGAAGGGCTGAAGAAGGCCATAGACAACTACAATGACACCGTCATGCAGGAACAGATGGACTTTGTGCAGACTGAGGTAAGTACTGACATGTCGACACTCGGGGTCAGTTGAAAGGCTCAAACTGAGAATGTGAGATGCGTCTTCTCTTAGTCTTCTAGTTCTAAACAACTAATGCTTTTGCGTGGAAGTATGAATCAGGGCTCTGATGGCATTTTTAAATCATTCCTGGTTTCGAGATATTCTGGGCTCTGTAAGGACTTGGGATCTAAATTTGTTGATGTATTAAGTTGAGTCAAGAAAAATTCCACACATCTGATATAGCCACCTGTGGCAATTTGTGAGGTTCTTTTTTTTCCAGAGTAGCTCAGCTCGAATGTTGTAGTATTATGGACAAGATATTGATCTGTTGCTCTTTCTGGTTATCTCCCTTGTACTATTCCAGTACCTCTTCTTTTTGTTCATGAGTTCAGTTTTCTTTTTGTTTAGTTATCCCCCTTCAGCTAAGCAAACTTGTTTAAGAGCGTACAGCTGTGGGTGTTACCCCTTTTATGGTTTAAAGGACTCTCTACTTGATTCATGACTCTGCTTCTGCTTATTTTATAGTTTGTGTCTAAAGTCAGTACACATGTAATTTTCCTGTTGTTACTATTAGGGGATGAATATCTGGAGACATGAGTGTTCGCCCTATCCTTTTAACATGGGATGGTTCTGTCCTGCCTTGATTCAATTTCTCCAACGATTGTAAATCCTTTCTGCTCACAGCTGAAATGCTGCGGAATCAGCAACGCGTCTGACTGGAATGATTCTCCTGCCTGGAGAGCCAACCACACTGACTCTGTTGTGCCGATGTCATGCTGCTTTGACCTTTCTGTCAACACCACTACCTGTGCTATCGGATCCAAGAACATGTACAAGGAGGTAGGTTTCATATCATTTATAGTCTTTTTGTTCTTTTTACATTTAGTCAAGTTTTGACTAAATGTTTTAACATAGAGGGGGAATCAAGACAAGGGTCGTGGTGTGTGTGTGTGTCTGTCTGTGCGTGTGTCTGTCTGTCTGTGTGTGTGTGTGTGTAGAGCGATTCAGAGTAAACTACTGGACCGATCTTTATGAAATTTTACAAGAGAGTTCCTGGGTATGATATCCCCAGACGTTTTTTTCATTTTTTGGATAAATGTCTTTGATGACGTCATATCCGGCTTTTTGTAAAAGTTGAGGCGGCACTGTCACACCCTCATTTTTCAATCAAATTGATTGAAATTTTGGCCAAGCAATCTTCGACGAAGGCCGGACTTTGGTATTGCATTTCAGCTTGGAGGCTTAAAAATTAATTAATGACTTTGGTCATTAAGAATCTGAAAATTGTAATTAAAATTATTTTTTTATAAAACGATCCAAAATTACGTTCATCTTATTCTTCATCACTTTCTGATTTCAAAAACATATAAATATGTTATATTCGGATTAAAAACAAGCTCTTTTTTTTTTTTGACCTCAGTTGCATGCAGGATGCTTCAACCCATATTTTTTGCCCGATTTTTGTAATTTTTTTTAAATTTTTTTTTTAAGGCGGGGAGCATCCTTCTTCCTTGGTCTTTTTCTGTATAAGATTAAAAACAAGCTCTGAAAATTAAAAATATAAAAATTATGATTAAAATAAAAAATTTGAAATCGATTTAAAACAATTTCATCTTATTCCTTGTCAGTTCCTGATTCCAAAAACATATATGTTTGGATTAAAAACACGCTCAGAAAGTTAAAGCGAAGGGAGGTACAGAAAAGCGTGCTATGCAGCACAGCGCAACAACTACCGCGCTAAACAGGCTCGTCAATTTCACTGCGGCGGACTACGGTCATTGTGAAAAAATACAGTGCAATCAGTTTCATTCTGCGAGTTGCACAGCTTGACTAAATGTAGTAATTTCGCCTTACGCGACTTGTTTATTAATTTTTGTTGTTGTTGTCGTCATTCTGTTGTCTTTGTGGTTTTATTTTTTAGATGTGTATATGTTTGTTTTATTGATTTCTTGAGATGCAGGCATGCCTGTATTACTATGCATTACCCCTTGGCAGTTCTGTTCAAAGAGCTGCGTAACACTATTCTGTATGGCCTTAGCTGTTGCAATCATACAAGGCATTGTAAATGTAAGTATTTTTATATGGAATTGATGTGCACTTCACTGACTGTAAAACTGTGCACTGACCTGTCAAAGTTTTGATACAAGCATTATCCAAATGCTGTGCTGCCTAACTTTGTATGTGACTGCATTCAGTTTTGGGTTTCAGCAGAAATTTCTAGAATTTGGCAGAGTAAAGGCAAGGCAAACAAATTTACAGAAACCCCTAGGGTTACATGAATTTGAAAAAAAAATACAATAGAATCAACAAAAACAAAAGAAATGTAATAATGGGACTTTTTTTGAGTGTATTCCTTTTTGTCTTTTGGTTGATACTGGTTTGGTACTGGTAGAAACCTAGAGTAGTCGCTGCTGTATTATGAATGATGTACTGACATTTTCTTTGCCTCAGGGCTGCCTGGACTCGCTGGAGCACAAGTTCACCACCAACCTGGTCTACATCGCCAGCATCACCATTGCCTTTGCCATCATCCAGGTAGGAGGCCGAGAGACAATGGACAATGTTAGGAAATAACTCTGTTGGGTTTGTATGGGTTGTGAAAGAGTGAATGCTCTTGCTTTTTGCTGGTAAAACTTTCCCGTGTGACATTACAGTGCTACCTCTGTCTTACGACTTTGAAAATGTAACCGAAATTCGGTCGTTATATGGAGGGGTCGTAACATGGAGGATTGTTTTTTGTCGGGTCCGTCAATGATCTGGAATGACATGGGCGTTTTGATTGATGCCGCCCACAAAGTAATGTTATTCTTTCCTTAAACGATTATGGTAACCTGTTTTCTATTCAATTAATTACCCACACAGTTTTCTTGCTTGTTTAATCAAGCCCCGTAACGACTCGTGGGTTAGGGTTTGAAATAAACAAACTGAGGTCGAACGAAAGCATTCTGTCCCAAAGCATACGGACATCGATGTCGATACCAGCTACTAATCATAGTCATACAATACCCAGCAAAGATTTGGTTAAAAATAAAGAAAAGTGTCCCAAACGCAAGGAACAAAACGTATAAGCCTTTGCAGACGTAAAGAACCGCGGCAGTGTGTTGAAACTGATGTAAAATTGTAGTCGAGTCAAGGGACATAACTGGACTATCCACAGAGTTGAGTAATTTAGGACACTCCACTACTTACCTTCAAACTTCACTGACGGGATTCTGAGGAGAATTTATTGATTCAAAGGAACGCATGGTTGTATATCGCGTCATTCAGTCACGGATCGGGGAAAACCAAGAACAGTTCCAGATTTCAAAACAGTGTTCCTCGGCCGCCATTGTTAGCCAGACCGAAAATGTTTACACGCGCTTTGTATACGTACATCGCAAAATTTCATGATGTCACCACAACTTTCGGTTTTGGTTCGATTTTCGGATTACTTTCATAACGTTTCTGTAACGTTGCATGTTTAAAAGGTATGAGTTCCTGCACAGTTCTTTGCGAAATGAAGCAGACACCTTTATCTATTCAAAATAAAGTAATGACCTGAAATAGAAAAGATAAACCATGGCTTCAGCCGTTTGCGTGCCGAAGTGATGTTGTACACGGACAGGATTTTAGCACGTACGTGTTTGTGTCCATATCGCCTACTCACTCGACTGGAGATATAAGTTAGAGTGAACCAAACCCCGTGATAATTTTGGGAAAAGTCGTTTATAAGTCCACATATGGACGGTCGTATGTCGTATTAGAGAGGGGGACGTAATATGGAGGTGAGAAATACTAAGACAAAGAAGGAGAAAACATCCGTCAGAGAAAAGTCGGTCGTAATATTGAGGGACCCGTAAAAGAAAGGGGTCGTAAAGGGAGGTACCACTGTATAGGCCAGTCACTAGCGAGGGGTGTGTCTGAAACACATGGATAAGGAGCATGTGTAGAAAGTTTGCCTCACTAAAAGCAAGAGTATTCACTCTTTCACAACCTATACGAACCGGACAGAGTTATTTACAAGGTTTAATTTGATGTTTTGTGTGTGTTTTCTGGTTGTTGTTTGTTTTTTTCATACAGGTGGCCTATTGTGTCAGTATTTATAGTGACTCATTGATACTTGTTTATGGGAATTTTATGCTTTCTTTAGACTAGCAGTCTTATCTGGTTGGAAGCCATACTTTTATTAGAGGTGCAAAGTTCCTAACCCTTTCTGGCCATAAAGATACTTTGCCTCCTGCCTTACCCAAACATTCACAAGCCATAATTCAGTTCACGTCATGAAACTGTCTAAGCAAAAAACAGCAGGTTTCTGCTGTAATGTTTGATGCCTGTCCTCCAAATCAACCCACCCAGGCATTGCGCCCCGGAGCGGACACTCCATCTTCACTATGAGTGATGTTACACTTACAGGTCAATTTTCTTGTGTTCAGCGTCCAAAAGTAAATGTATTTCTTTTTCTTTTTCTTCAGATCCTGGGGTTGATCAGCACCTGTATCCTCATCTGTCGCACGCGAGAAGTCAAGTATGACCGCCTTGAGAACGCCCAGCGCGACGGCCTGAGGGTGTGAGGAGAGGCCGCCTTAGGGAATGAACACGGTCCCTATCCACAGTACTGCCTGCAATGTCCCTTTGTTCACCTTTTTTCAGCATGCACCAGAAGTAGATGATCAAATCTGTGACTTAAATGTGGTCTAGGAAGGTTTTGAATACTCAGAAGATCGAGAGAAATTGACCGGCGTTGTGGTTGGTGCATGTTATGAGGAAACGGTTGCACGCTTAGAAGGCACCTGCTTTTTGTTTTTGGGCCACATGAAACACTAGGGGGTACACATGATGTCCTGCACTGACTGCTTGTCTAGATTAGATGTTCACTTTTGGTAGACCCGGTGCAGCTTTCTCCGATTTGTAGTTATTTTTAGCTGGGATGGTTCCATTCAAACACGTCATTGAGGTTTGGAGAAGAATAGAGAATGATTGAAACATCAAGTACTGGGAGTATGACTATGAGTCATGCTTTGTGAGTAGTTTGCAAATCTCTTATAAGCTTACATCGTCCCGCTTTCTTCATCTACTTTTGCCTGCAAGGATTTCATGTTTAGTTACAAGCAGGAGCTGTGATTTGTAATGTAAGGTTTTGTTTTTGTCCCTTTTTCGGATCATTGTCTTTTCCTGGAACTGTGTTGAAGCAGTGTGCTTTGCTGTAAGCTATTCTTCTTTTTGTTAAGGCTGTTTGGGCGCTGCGTTCAACTTGCCTGGTGTAATATCAGTGTCTGTATTTCCTTTTATAATATAGGCAGGAAACTAGAATCATGTGTAAAAACTTCTTCATTATGTCTTGATTTTTTTTTTTTTTTGGGTGGGGGGGGGGGGGTTAAACTTAAAGGTTTAATTGTTTCTAGATACATTTCTAGAATTGGTGGTTACTTTTTGTTGTAGAGTTAACCCAGTTCACAGACAGATGTTTACTCAGGAAGTGTAGTATCTCTATTTATACTCTTATATTAAAACTGCTAAGACATTTTGCAGAGGATTTATTTTGATTTTGTTTGTCTGCTTGTTTGACTGCAATCATTGTTATTGACCCACCTAACCTTGATAGTCCTGCTGCAGTTGACTTGAAGTGTTTTATTTTGTGTGGTATTTATTGCTGTAGATCAGTGTTTTTCTGGGAGTGTCTTCTTAACTAATGACTGGTACATTTTATGCGAGTATTCTTTTTTTTGTGTGAGTGATTATTTGTTACTTTGCTATATCAATGTTTTCAGCTTACCTTAATCACATTGTGTGCATAAGAAATGGCGCTTTATTATTGTGGCTTAAACAATGGAAACTACACTGATAAATCTAACATACAGAGAATCTTTGTCAGTTTTATGTAATAAGGGCAGTAGTTAAGTTAACATCACTGTATGTGTAGTCTACTCACAATTTTTGTTGCTAAAAATTGCAAACTCTATCATCATGACAAAGGCATAAATTTACCTTATCTAGTCAACCCCGAGCTTAATAACAAGTAGTTGTACTTAATACATGTAGTGCCACAACTGTGGACACCTTTTGGACCAGGTGAAAGTGTCCCTTGATACCAGGCGACCCTGCTTTAGAGGGAAAAGGTGTCTATATTATTCAGGTGTCCTTTTATCTCAGCAGCCAGACATGACAATGACTACTGCAGCTAAAGGAAGATCTTAAATCTGTGGAAGGTGTATCTTAAAAAAAAATTGTCATTACAGAAATGTCAATGAAACTGCTTAAATTTGTTGGGTACGTTTCCAGTCAAATTAAATCAGATGATTGTCAAAAGGAAAGTGCTCATTTAAATCGGTCAATGGTTTTGAAAAAAGGAGAAATTGATTCGAACGTTATTGTGGCAAAAATAACTATATTTAAGAAATAAGGCGTTCCATTGTGCAAGTGTAAAAAAAGTTCAAAACAAAGCAATTCTGAGGAGCAATACTCACCTTTCACCAAAGGAGATCTTACCCACCATAGGAGATTTGGTTTTGTCTCACAAGAGATTAATTCTTTCCTGTTCTGTGTTGTGATGTCTGTATGTCAATACCGGTTCAGATATATATATGTATTGCTTTCTTTATTGTGCTGCGTGTTGTTTCTTCATCGTGTTCAGTACAGTGGAACTCTCCTTTTAGAGGACTAAAAAAAATTCTGAGAGCATCAAGTCTTAATAAAACTTAAGGAAGTCTCAGGCATGGGAATTGTTCGCCGAAAGGCAAATTTCCGCCGATTATTTTTTTTGTTCCGTCGAAAAAGCAAAAGTGTCCGCCAAAAAAATAAATGGGGGAGGCAAAAATGGTTCTAAAAACTGAATTTAATGGCAAACTTGGAGCTCAGATGACAGCAAATTGCACAATTTGGGTTCTTTGGAGAATTTTTTTCCGGGGGAGCATGCCCCCGGACTAGGCTAGGCGCATTGCGCCGTCGACTTTGATATTACTTACACATTTTCAGCCTTTTTTACTTTTTCCAATTCCCATGCCTGAAGTCTGCAAGTGGAGGGAAATGACATATGGAGGCTATAAATTAATAAACAGAAAAGTGAAAAATCAAAGTCTTTAATTGGGGTGTCTTAAAAGGGGGGTTCCACTGTCTTTGTAATTTGCATGTTGTATGTCACTCATGTTGTTTGATACTTCACAAATATTTGGATACATCCATTGTTGTAAATAAAGCCAGCAATTCTCATTTATTATCCCAACCCGTCATGATATTGAGAGATATTACAACATATCACATCCGTGTTTCTTTTTTCTTCTGATGAAGGGTAATTAGGTCTAAAGAAACTTGGACATTAATATTTGAATTGATTGAAGGTTTGGTGAGGAGAAAAAAGTAAATTATTGAAATGAAAGTTAAATCATGGCCCATTTCTTTGTCATTCTTAAACAGGGTTTGTTTTCTTCTTTTTCCTATTTTTTTCTGTTTTCAGTGTTTAATTTTGTGTAGATGTATTCATCTTTGATGAAAGTTCATTTTTGCTTGTTCTTCACATAATGTTTCAAATTTAAGTGAAGGTTCAATATTGTTAAAGAGCAACCAATGGTTCATAAAATAATTCAACATCAAGAACAAAATTGGAAGAACTAGCTGCCTCTTCTTCTTGCTTTGCTCAGAATTAGATGTATTCTGTACAAAGCCTTTTTCCTCATTCTGACTTGAGGTTAGAAATAGCAATGTGATATGAGCTCTTAAAATGATAAAAATGAAAATAATAGACAAATAATAGAGAATTTACAACCAACAGTTATATATTTTGTACCCATTGTTGTGTCTAATGGACAACTTTCTTATACATGTAACTACATGTGAGGCTGCTGTGCACTATTTTGAACAAAGCAGAATGCATCCTACAGTAATACATTTGGTACTAATAGAGGAAGCTGACATAGTCTGGTACTTGTCAGCAAAGGTTTACGCTCTTTATTTCCTGTGTGAACGTATTTGAACAAATATGATCTTTGTTTGTCATTTCATAACTTTGATGTCATGATAGGAATAAAAAAAAGTCTTAGACATATGTTTGTGTGTTGTGTTTTCTTTAGTATGCTAAAGTTGGTTTGATAAGGATTCTGAGCTGTGTTCAACATAGGAATGGGAACAAATTGTTTTATAGAATTATGCGCTGGCATAGACATTCCAAAGTTCCAAATTGTTTGTGGGTACCTTACTCACTTTGTTGAATCACTACAGCCTTTCCCTTAAAAGCAAAAGCAGACACTTTGCTTTCCAAAGCTTAAAATGATCCAAACTAAAATGTTCGCTCATGTTGGCATATATTCATTACAATGCATACATACACAGTCAGAAAAAAGGTTAATCACAGCTTCTCCCTTCCTCCACTTCAACTCAACCCCTACCACCACCACCCCACCCCACCCACCCTCCCACCCAATCTTACCCCCCCCCCCCTCTCCCCCCCCCCTCTACCCCCCCCCCCCCCCACCTTTCCTGAGTGGGCACACACAACAGTTGAACCCAGCTGAATACAATATAATAGTGTTTCTTTGCTGTTCTATCACTGTATTGGAGAGTTTGGGTTCCGTACAAGCCTTTGAGCAGTGTTTCTTTAACATTATCCTGTTTTTTTCACACAGGGGTGATTGTTGCTATTGAATTTTATTTCAATGCACTTTGATAATGTGACGAAAAAAATGGAAACGTCACCAACGTAGACAGCCAGAAAAGTCGTTTTCTTTTTGTACTTTGACAAAAAATAGACAGCATAATTATATGGTGCCTTAAAAAAAAATAAATGCACGTATTGGCTTGTTGCTTGCCTTTTAATGTCGGAGAACTATGTTTGGACAGAACGTGTTCGTTATCAGTGAACTTTGAGTGGCGCGTTTCTATTTAGTATATATTGTAACACCAATTTCTTTTAAAGGATACAACTAAGTAAACAGTGGACCAATAACATACAGAAGTCTTGTACAAAGCTCTGCCCGGGGGTATATCAGTGAACGTCTGAGTGCAGTGTTGCCTTCAATGTGAGACCCCTCTGATGAAAGGACACCTTATGAAAGGACACATTTTGTTGTTCCTTTGTTTATTAATTGTTGTAAAGACCAAAATATGCCCGCCATGACTAGGGTTTAATGTCATCGCAGGTAACACTGTATAAACAGGTTTTATGAATAATTCTGGTAAACATTGCATTGATCTGTAACCTTTCATTTTTTCTGATCTCTTCAGCATTTTTTGTTTTGTTTTGCTGGGGAGGGGGGAGGAGGACTAAAGCGCTACACATTGAGACTAGACACACACACGCACACACACACACACACACACACACATATATATATACTAGATGAATACCCGCTTCGCCGGGTACGGCTTCGCCGGGAAGAAGTAGAGCCGAATACCCCCGGGGACCCGGCTTACCGTACGAAGGAAGGGAGATAAACACGCAAAACACTGGAGAAGATAAGGAAGAGTTACTGGGAATGGATGTACAGAAAAACCAAAATCGGTTCAGCGCTGCGCGCTGAGAGCACGCACGTGTTCAAAATTTTCCACGATTGTGTCCGGGGTCTACTTGAATATGCCAACCAAATTTGAAGCAGATACATCGAGAACTTTGGCCGTGAATCGTGAACACACAGACAGACAGACAGACACACGCAAGCCGTATATAGATATAGATTAGCATTGTTCTTCCTCTTCCAAAGAATTGCAAGGTCAGTAAATCATGTTCAATGAATTGAATATGGTTCCATATCTTATTGTGATTCGTATAGAATTCTTTGGCACCTTGAGCGTGGGAACTTGTGCTTTTCCGACAGATTTATTGACTGGCTCTTGAAGTGGGCGGCCGGTTAGTATTGCACCGTTGCAATAAATACAGATGTCTCGCGCGGCGAATAATGCAAAGTATGAACTCGTTAACGTGCTTTTTGTTGTTGTAAACTTTGACACTTCGTGGGAGAGTGTTTCCTTTTTCTTTTGAGGAGGTGGGTGGGTGGCCGGGTACACGGTATTCGGGTGCAGTTAGTATTGAGGGTGGATATCAAAACGACCTATCCTCTTTTTTTCCGAGAAACTGAGAAGAGAATGAAAAAGAAAAGTGATCGTATATTTGGACACCTTCAGACTTGCTCCCATAGAGTCTACCAATAGAGATGACGTAGGTCTTAACACTTACCGTACAAAGCGCTTTCAAAGGTTAAAAAAAAAACTGGCAGGGAAAATGAGGAGTCCCCTTCTCTGTCCCACCCCTCGCCGATTTCTCTCTCTCTCTCTCTCTCTCTCTCTCTCTCTCTCTCTCTCTCTCTCTCTCTCTCTCTCTCTCTCTCTCTCTCTCTCTCTCTATATATATATATATATATATATATATATATATAGGCTGTCTGTGAAGGGATACTTATTTCTCTCTCTTTCTCTGCTAAGAGATTTTAACAAATCTCGGAAGAAAGTCTCTGCTGACTTTCAATTGTTTCTTTCACAATTTCTGATGTTTTATATATATATTTGTCTCTGCCTGTCTGTATCTCTCTCTCTCTCTCTCTCTCTCTCTCTCTCTCTCTCTCTCTCTCTCTCTCTCTTTCTCTCTCTCTCTGTCTCTCTCTCTGTCTCTCTCTCTCTTTCTCTCTCTCTCTCTCTCTCTCTCTCTCTCTCTCTCTCTCTCTCTCTCTCTCTCTCTCTGTGGCATTTTCTTTTCTTTGAGGCGAGAGATAAAACAAAAGTAAGTTAGCTATGATTGTCCGTCACTGACGCTTACACAATGTATGACAAGAAAAACATTATCTTAGGGCCGTATCTACTAGGGCGAGTAGTTTATTGACGTCTGCTAGATTTTCTAATCGAAATCAGCAAAACTATGAGTCTATTTTAGTCAACAAAATACAACCATGTTGCAAAAAAAAAGCAAACAAACCAACCTTTAACTGCAGCTACCACGAGACAAGTTTCGTTTTGCCGTTGTTTGCGCGCGCGCGCGTGTGTGTGTGTGTGTGTGTGCGTGTGTGTGTGTCTATTTTTGTAGTTAATCAGCCTTATATAATACTGATATAAATTTATTTTTTATAAAAAAAAGTATCTTCCACCTCCGCCTAGCCTCCCTCTTACCCTCTTCTAATGGGACTTAAATCAGCTAAAAAAAAAAAAAAATAATAATAATGATAATAAACAAATCCCTCCCCCTCCCTCCTGAGTTCATTGGTTCGGTTTGGGTTTAAAATAACGACGTCACACAACAGGGATCTATGAACAGTGCAAACAATAAGCGTTTCGAGGTCTTTTGCCATCGTAAAAGTATGACGACGAAGGACCAGGACTCCGTTGTGGAAGGAAGTGTGAGTTTATCGACCACTATTCACGTTGATTTCATTAGATATCATAGGCAAGTTGGAGCTTTTGTTGTGGCATATCATTGCACTGCGTCCTTATCGCGGCACTCTTGAGTGTTCAGTCTTCCTTAATTCGATTTCACCACAACAAACAAAACCATTACACAAACAAACCTTAATCAGTGCAGTAAATCAAAATGAGTGTGTGTCAAACTTTTATTTGGTTATCATTCTGTACACGTGTGAATCAACTTGTCCTGATTTTGTCAGAAAGATGGTACATTCTTTAACAACAACAACAACAACAACAACAACAACAACATTAACAACAACAACAACATTAACAACATTAACAACATTAACAACAACAACAACAACAACAAACAACAACAAATAAGATCAAGTCTATACAAGAAAACAGAACACAGAAAACGACAATCGCAAAATGTATTGTATTTCCATCTTGAACAGACACAAACTCAGAATACAAAGTACAGTCAAACATAACAGATGTATTGCAAAGTATGGGCAGAATATGATCAAATGTAACACAACATGAAGGCAACAGTCATTTCATTTTAGATACACCCATCCATCCATACATTTTGGCACAAAAGATCATCACTTTCAAACACACGTAGATAGACGGCGTTTGATTTTAGAAAAGAAACTGTTCACATGAAATGTAACGAATAGAACCGAAATGGTAAAACAGTGTACCAAAATGTAAAATGAGTCATTACCAACAAAATGTAAAACCGAAAATGAGTCATGTAAAAACGAAAATGAGTAATGTAAAAGCACAAAAGAGTATATTAAAAGTCAGCCATGCATGCGAAGATGCAGAAGACTTGATGAAAACGACAAAGTCTCCGACACAGAGAACCTCTCTCGAGTGGGCTGAGGGGCACGAACCAAAAGTGGGTCCCACCCCAATAACGGGAGATAACAAACAGCAGGGTCTGATTGGTTGAAATCTCAACAAATCTCAATTTCAACCAATCCAACACCGCGGCTAGCTCCCTTGGTAACTTTCTCGTGCACCCTGATCAGATGCTATGGCCACCTTGTTCGACTACCTGACACCAGCATACTGTTCTATGGTTACCTATAGTAGCAGAAGGCAAGCATTCACAACGTGGACATATAAAGCGCTCCAAGGACAGGCTCGAGGCTTCGCTCGTGAGTTTTGTTATTGACCCAAGAGACTGTTATTTCTATGGTGAACTAGCACAAGAAAAGCCTTCACAACGTGGACAGAAAAAAACGCTTCAAGGGCACATTCGAGGCCTCGTTTAAGAGTTTTGATGTTGACCCAAGAGACTGTTAATTCTATGGTGAACCAGCACAAGAAAAGCCTTCACAACGTGGACAGAAAAAAACGCTTCAAGGGCACATTCGAGGCCTCGTTTAAGAGTTTTGATGCTGACCCAAGAGACTGTTAATTCTATGGTGAACCAGCACAAGAAAAGCCTTCACAACGTGGACAGAAAAAAACGCTTCAAGGGCACATTCGAGGCCTCGTTTAAGAGTTTTGATGCTGACCCAAGAGACTGTTAATTCTATGGTGAACCAGCACAAGAAAAGCCTTCACAACGTGGACAGAAAAAAACGCTTCAAGGGCACATTCGAGGCCTCGTTTAAGAGTTTTGATGCTGACCCAAGAGACTGTTAATTCTATGGTGAACCAGCACAAGAAAAGCCTTCACAACGTGGACAGAAAAAAACGCTTCAAGGGCACATTCGAGGCCTCGTTTAAGAGTTTTGATGCTGACCCAAGAGACTGTTAATTCTATGGTGAACCAGCACAAGAAAAGCCTTCACAACGTGGACAGAAAAAAACGCTTCAAGGGCGTTTTTGTTTTGTTGTTGTTGTGTTTTATAAGAGAAAAAACATGCATTTTCCATATCAATAAACATTTTAAATATAAATTATCAATATAAAAAAAAAGTCTGAACTAATCAATGTAATACTTTTAGATATAGAATAAAATGTGTGTTACGATTTAAGCCGTCGGCATTAACATGCAAAACTGTCCACAGGATAAAACCAGCTGTATCACTCCACCTTGATGTTTGACGTGGCCTTACAGTAAGGCTGTACGTGTTATTGTTTCTGAACGTTTGTCAAACATTGTGAATGGCACGCGTATCTATAATAATAAATAAATAAATACGAGAATTTATATCGCGCACATATCTCACCACAAGGCGACTCAAGGCGCACAGTACGAAATATGAGAGAGCCCTGAAATGCAGCGGCGCAGAAGGGACAGCGCTCTATATTTCGGGGGAAGCATGCAGGGTATTTACGTGTTTCTATAACCCACCGACCTCTGACATGGATTACAAGATCTTTTCCGTGCGCACTTGGTCTTGTGCTTGCGTGTACACACGAAGGGGGTTAATGTCACTAGCAGGTCTGCACATAAGTTGACCTGGGAGATCGGAAAAATCTCCACTTTTAACCCACCAGGCGGAATGTCATTAAATAAGTAAATGAAAAAGTACAAATAAAGATAGAAACTACTTTCTACGCAAATAATAACAAAGTCAAATATGAGCTTGGTTTTTACCGCCGTTTTTGAAACTACCATCCTTATTTGTCCAATTTAAAATACGAGGCCCACAGGTCAGTTTACACACGAATTCACGTGACTTCTATTTTTAATCGCTGTTTTTTTCTCTGTTAAAAATTGAAGGTTGTGTGCCATATTTGGTTATAATCTTTTAAAATATTGCATCTAAATAGTCGAGACTGGATTCTTTCATAACCAATGGACGCGCCTAATGTTCTTTCTTATCGGTTTCATTTAAAGCAGACTGTGCGAATGGAACAAAGAAAGGAACAGTAACATAGTGCATGCAATGATTACGACCACCCTAAACAAAATTTAAACCAAAAAAACACACACAAAACAAGCAACATGATTATGTACAGCCCATTCAGATCTAGATACATTAAACCTCAAAGCCACTTCATGCCGACATTTAAAAAACAAACTTTCTACTGATATTTACAAAACAATGTTTCAACTTAATAATCAATACATCGTAGGGAAACACTGTCTAGTGCATAACCTAGGCATGAAACCCACATCTGTCATGTCCGATTCCGCCGTGCAGTTAGACCACATTTCATTATCACAGCCACAAGCTAAATAGACTGTAGCTTTGTCGAAGAGTAAAACACTCTGTGTGGGGATCATGTTGTTTTCACATTCAAAGAAAATATGACAAGACCTTACCTGACATCGACTTGCGCACACAATAGACGGTGTTCGGAAATAACTCTGTCGGGTTTGCTTGTGAAAGAGTGAATATTCTTGCTTTTATTGAGTCAAACTCTCCCACGTGACGTTATAGGACAGTCACTAGCAAGGGGTGTGCCTGAAACACGCGCCGGGACCAGGAGCACTTTTTATAGAAAGCTTGCCTCACTAAACGTAGTCACTCTTTCACAACACATTCCAACCCGACTTAGTTATTTTCGGACTTATTCTATTGCAAGTGCAATGCTGCAATCTTTCTATCACTAAATCAACGTACGAATATCTCGCAGGTTTTTCAGAGCAGAAACACTGCCTTACTTTTTTTTCCCCCAGTGAGTTTACCGTTTGCAAACATGCTTGGTCAACTTTTTGTTCCGAAGAGCTTCTAGTCTTGGTTTTTAAACTGTCTACAACCACAACATGTGAATACAACTTTATAAAAAGCTAGCTATGTCCCATATTTACATCTAACAAAGAAAATCACCTAAAGTTATCTTCTGTTAAATAGATATTCACACACATAACCATCTGCATGTTAATGGTTACTGAGAAAAACAACTAAATTTGACATCTCAAGTTCATTTTATTCTTCTTCTTCTTCGTCGTTCGCTCAGACAGCAACTCCGGAGGCCCTGATGAAGGCTGCTGTACGCCGGAGGCTCTCCATGGGTCCATAGAGTTTGTCCCTAAGTTCATTTTATTAAACCGATGTCTCCCAGCAGGACAAATATCACTACAATACTGTATATCGTACAACAGCTGCAATAAACATGTTATAAATGTATGCATTCTTTGTGCCACACTATAGTTTGTAAGAATCAATATGAGTGACTATTCCACACGCAACAAAATATGAAAAACGTGATCAAAAAGAAGAAGAAAAACATATTTAGCGCATTGCTCCTCCGCTGTTCCGTTTGATCGCTTGGCAACACACCCAGTGTACTACTAGGATGAGAAGAAAATGGAAAAAATGATGGTGTTCAAAAAGCCACATTTGTTCTTTTTTTTTTTCTTTTTTTTTTAAATTTTTGAAACGAAAACATATCGTCGTCAAAAAAACGTCAGTGTGAAGCAGTATTTTGAGACTGGTGAGCTTTTCAGGTACATGGATATTGTTTGTTTCTTTCCATTATGTGTACTATAGCACTCTTTCCAATCTACGACATGCATTGATACCGGCACTTGAAAGACGCCTTCTTGAAAGGAAAATTGCACTGCACAAGTATGAAAAACAATGACTGACATAAAACATATATACTTGCAAACAAGGAAGGTGTTTTCGGAAAAAAATGTACAGTGAGGTACACACAGGCACGCACAAAAACACTCACGCACATTCAAAATAAACACACACACACACACACACAAACACACCACACATACATACACACACACACACACACACACACACACACACACACACACACACACGCACGCACGCACGAAGAAAAGACGAATTAAAGTGTCATCCTGAACAGTATTTACCGCATATTCTGCATTGTATAGTGAAGTTAAAGGTTTCAGCTTAAAGCAAATTATAAAGTTAAAAAGTACTACAACATATATTTATTTACTAGATGATTACCCGCTTCGCCGGGTACCGGCTTCGCCGGGAAGAAGTAGAGCCGAATACCAGGCTGCGCCTGGGACCCGGCTTTGCCGGGTGTACGCCGGCTTCGCCGGCGCACGAAAGAAAGGAGATAAACGCGCAAAACACTGGAGACCTTCTAAAAATAGTAACGTGCAGTGACCTTCTAAAAATAGTAACGTACGTAGTAACGGGAATATGGATTGACGGCACACGGAGGAAGGGAGATAATCGCGGCTGAAAACACTGGAGAAGATAAGGAAGAGTTATTGGTAGTGGATCCCGACAACAAAAAACAAACAAACAAAAATCGGTTCAGCGCGCACAGCGCTGCGCGCTGAGAGCACGTGTTGAAATATCTCATCGATGAGGTTGTGTCCGGGGTGTAGCTGAATACGGTGTCCAAATTTGAAAAAGATCCACCGAGAACTTTGGCCGTGCATCGCGAACAGACAGACAGACAGACAGACAGACAGACACTAGTCGTATATATATATAGAAGCTACATGTCCTTTTTGCAATGAGTTCGTAGATTAAACTGTCCTACCTGGAAAAGCGTCAGAAATTATTTACATAATATTCTCTAAGATAAAAATGTTTTCTGCAATTTAATTCCCTACCTGGAACATGTTCACAAAAACTTTTTTTTTTTTTTTCCCTTACACCTGTTCCTTGTCCCGGTGTGCTCTCACGCCGCCCCGTCCCTGCACTCGCTGCTCACAAAAACGTTAAAAATATGCAAACTCACGCAGAAAGTAAGTTGTTTTTTTAAGTTATCTCCTGATAGTTTAACACTTTTTTTTTTAATCTTAAACTCATTTTACTGCGTAATATTAAAAAAAAAAATACGCGTTGCACACTCTTCTTTAAAAAGAAAGCGTGGTCAAGTTTACAACTAAAGCCGGTGTCACGAACTGAAACCTCTGCTGAACAATCCTTCTCATTGCGGTCAATGCGCATGCGCCAATCTTGGATTTAAAAAATGCGACCCTTTGACCGAACGAACCATGGGTCAGGGTTAGGATTAGGGTTAGGATTAGGGTAAGGGTTAAGGTTAGGGTTAGGGGTAGGGTTAGGGGTAAGTTGTTCACGGCTTGATTAATCTCCCCATGTTAGCGCATGCGCATTGACCGCGATGAGAAGGATTGTGCAGGCAGAGTTTTCAGTTCGTGACACCGGCACACACAAAAGTGAATTTAATACATCGAAAAACGCAAGAGACTGGAATAATTAGGGTTAATCTTAAGTGAACATTACCCATCCGCACTAAAACATTTATTTATCCTATTAAAGTACAAAAAGGCCGCTGGAAATGTTGCACAAAAAAAAATCAAGTTCAAGGTTTTATGGTATGTAAAGTGTGAGGCAGATAGAGTCCACTGGAGAGGTAACAAAGATAAACATGAAGTAGTTTATACACATATTCTCAGGCGCTAAAAAAACAACCACAGTCAACAAGCCAAGTATTACATAACGACGTTGTTTCTCATTCCAGTAAGTCCAACGGGATTTATGTGTGCAACAGGGATGTGTAAAAAAAAAATAAATAAAGTGTCACATCCAATATTTCGCACACAAAATACAGCAATCGTCTATTACGGTATCTCAGGTAGAGAAAAAGTTACTGATATTATCGCACACCAAAAAATCTGCTTTTTTTCCCGCTTGTTCACCTGAGTGCAAACACACACACACACACAGACACACACACACACACACACCCACACACACACACACACACACACACACACACACACACACACACACACACACACTACTAAGTTACAGATCATATACATGAATAAATTGTTTTGTCCTGCGATATGTACAAAGGTTACATTGCATACATACTTCAAAATGTGAAGAAAAGTTGGCCAACTCTAATAGGCTCCGCTAGTCCTTTCCGTGAAAATAGCACTGCTCACCATCTCAGATCTAGCCAACCTTTTACTGGGGTTAGGACCATTCCCTCCACTTGGACACATACAAAGAATCAGGATCCTGTCTGCTTTCTGTGCAGATTTAGAATCTTGCAATGAATTTTTTAAGGTCCTTGACAGACACGAGTAGCTTTTTGAGAAATTCATATTTCAACCCCCTACCCCTCTTATTTACGAGCAAGGTATACATTAGTGATTACAGAATAATATTATTTCAAAGGAAAAACTCAGAGAATAAGACATTTTCATCACAAACTGCTATTTCTATCTTGAAAGCAAACCATTCCTGCCCTGTTGCAAAAAAAAAAAAAAAACATGCACACAAACGCATGCATGCACGCACACGCGCACAAGACCAGCATTCTCCAGTGGGAGGGTGACACTCATCTCATTATCTTGAATGTAATGAAATCCAAAAACAAAGAGACTGCCAACGTTCCAAAATTCAGAATCAAAAAACAAGAAAGGCAGGTAGTTGGAACGTTTGTTATTGACAATAACAAACGTTCCAACAACCTACCTTTCTTGGTTTTTATATTTAGTCAAGTTTTGACTAAATATTTTAACGTAGAGGGGGGAATCGAGACGAGGGTCGTGGTGTATGTGTGTGTGTGTGTGTGTGTGTGTGTGTGTCTGTGTGTGTGTGTAGAGCGATTCAGACTAAACTACTGGACCGATCTTTATGAAATGTGACATGAAAGTTCCTGGGTATGAAATCCCCATACGTTTTTTTCATTTTTTTGATAAATGTCTTTGATGACGTCATATCCGGCTTTTCGTGAAAGTTGAGGCAGCACTGTCACGCCCTCATTTTTCAACCAAATTGGTTGAAATTTTGGTCAAGTAATCTTCGACGAAGCCCGGGGTTCGGTATTGCATTTCAGCTTGGTGGCTTAAAAATTAATTAATGACTTTGGTCATTAAAAATCTGAAAATTGTAAAAAAAAATAAAAATTTATAAAACGATCCAAATTTACGTTTATCTTATTCTCCATCATTTGCTGATTCCAAAAACATATAAATATGTTATATTCGGATTAAAAACAAGCTCTGAAAATTAAATATATAAAAATTATTATCAAAATTAAATTGTCCAAATCAATTTAAAAACACTTTCATCTTATTCCTTGTCGGTTCCTGATTCCAAAAACATATAGATATGATATGTTTGGATTAAAAACACGCTCAGAAAGTTAAAACAAAGAGAGGTACAGAAAAGCGTGCTATCCTTCTTAGCGCAACTACTACCCCGCTCTTCTTGTCAATTTCACTGCCTTTGCCATGAGCGGTGGACTGACGATGCTACGAGTATACGGTCTTGCTGAAAAATGGCAGCTACTTGACTAAATATTGTATTTTCGCCTTACGCGACTTGTTTTTAATCCTGTAATCAGCAGGAACAAGACTTAGTGATCGATACGCTTCCACATGTGGGTGACAAGTTCTCAGTCTGATCGAGTTTAACACTACACACATACAATAAAACATACTCTTTTTTTGGTCTTTTTATTGTGTGGCTCTTAAGCGCAGCCACCACTATTCTTCTACTCTACACATACGAAAATCCACATTCTTGTTCTAAGAGTTGTGACATTGTTTGTAACATTTGAAGCATTAATCATTCAATGATTGCAGATTGTAGGCTACTTGAAACTAAAGCACGAGTTGCTGGACACAAAAAGAAGAAAAGCAAACACATGCGCCAAAAAAGTTAAGCTTGTCAAATAGGGTGCACAGTCGATTTCATGTATCTGAACATGAGAGAAACGTTCAGACGTCCCGAATATGTCCCGGTGAACACTCAAGAATCTCACATTGTTTCACACAGATCTGACGACATTGAATCTGATCAACAGCTTGCACATTCATATCCAGACAGCTATGACATGTATGAAAGCCTTAAAAGCACAATGTAGTTGTCATTATCTTGTCATGACACCTGTGTCATCTCATCGACTCTCACACTTCAGGAACCATCCTTTTTACACATCTAGGAAGCTTATAGATCCAGATAAAAATAAAGAATAAAAACGCCTGCACGTTTCTAACCTCGCAGTGGGTTCCGCAAGTATTTTTGAACCTACTACAACTGAAACATATTCTCTCATCCTCACACATTCTTGGAACGCAATCTACCTCGCTAGCACTGCGGCAGCCGAACGAATGTATTAATTTCTGTTTCGATTCCAGTTTTTCTCCGTTTCGTTACTGGTCACACTCACTACTTTTTCGCCAAAGTTCAATGTACTGCTTCTCCTTCATTTCAACATCCTCGCAGCGTCCGTACATGGATTCACACGTCTATATTACCTAGCTGGATGGCCATACTATCCTATCAGATTGTCTCTGGCTGGTGTCTTCCGTCTTCGGTGGTTGAGTTTGTGTTTTGCTCAGGGTGTCCTCCGATCCGCCCAAAGGATATCTGCCGTATCTGGCTGACGAGTCACTCCCTCCCGGTTTCTAACCAAGGTGTGAAGAACCCACTGTTCTTCTTACAGTCTTTGTTCCTGTCTTTCTCCAGTTCTTCCTTCATTAGTGACGTAACTCATTGCTGTTCTGTCGCCCTTCCTTTTTGCTTTCCTTTCTCTCCATTCTACTCTTCTCCCTCTGTTTTGCCTTTGTCTTTTGTACCCCCTTTGTTTTGTTTCCTCTTCCTTTTCTTCTTAGACTTCCCCTTGCCGCTATGCTTACGCACAGCCGAGAACTCACAAATGAAGCGTCTCTTTATCGTACAGTGCACATCCACCCATTTCATCCCAACTGAACCATCCAATTGCACGCAAGACTTGATAAAGGATCCAGTGTTCTTGTGTGTTCGATGATCATCTGCCCAGTTGGTGTACTTGTCAACCCTCAATTTAGTGAGGTTGACGCCTTCCAGCGCGTGCCAGTACCAGCCGTCCCCTGTCCCGGAGCTGGAGATGTCTACTCCGCCTTTGTAATAGGGCTCCCGTCCTTCAGAATGAGTGTAAAGCAGAC